>NC_091952.1:251602248-251930998 GCF_031021105.1 Erythrolamprus reginae
TTGGTTCATATAGTGATTTATGGTATGATAAATGAAAAGTAGCATTTAAGAATCTAATGATAATGATAATGAGAAGAAGAAGAAGAAGAAGAAGAAGAAGAAGAAGAAGAAGAAGAAGAAGAAGAAGAAGAAGAAGACAACAATAACAAGAACAATAACAACAGACTTGGGAGGGACCTTGGAGGTCTTCTAGTCCAACCCACTTCTTAGGCAGGAAACCCTACACTACTTCAGATGGATGGTTATCCAACACCTTCATACATAATTCATGCATAATTCTTCATACATAATTATTATTAGAAGTGCCTTACCTAGAGTTTGCCAATTTGTTTATTTGTGCAAAAAGGGAAGGAATTGTATATATTCCACGATGGGAGAATGACATTTGAAAGTAAGATGATGATGAAATTGATTGTTCCACTTAAAGACAATAATTTGAACACATTTCTTGTGTCTTCGAGATCACTTTTTTTTTTACAAAAAATAGTTTTTATTATGTTACAAAAATAAAAAGGAAAGGAAGAGCAGTTATATCTTATCTGAGTTCATATATTATACTAAACCAAAGTGTAACTGTGATATGTATACCAGACATGCTTATTAGAACAGCATATACAAGCCATGATTATTAGAACAGCATATTATGTGAAACCAGAAAACTGAGATTAATGTCATCAACTCTGGCTTAGCACTCTGTGTGAACTCTCTTATGGTGGTTTTGGAGATATTATTATTATTATTATTATTATTATTATTATTATTATTATTATTATTATTTCAATACAACACAGCAAACGAGATCACAATGCTGGATTTCGTATTTCATCACCAGTCGGGCGCTTCCCAAGCACCTAGGACTGCGTGATGTAGCGGCGAATTATGTTTGCCGATCCCAGTAAAGCGGCTTTTGCACTTGACAGATGGAGATTTTGTCAATTCTGATGGTTTTCAAATGTCCACTGAGATCCTTTGGCCCTGCGCCCAGCGTGCCAAGTACCACTGGGACCACTTTCACGGGCTTATGCCAGAGTCGTTGCAGCTCGATTTTTAGATCTTCGTATTTCACTAATTTCTCTAGCTGCTTCTCCTCAATTCTGCCGTCTCCTGGGATTGCGATGTCGATGATCCATACTTTCTTTTTCTCCACAATCACAATGTCTGGTGTGTTATGCTTCAGAATTCGGTCAGTCTGAAGTCGGAAGTCCCACAGTAGTTTTGCTTGCTCATTTTCGACCACTTTTTCGGGCTTATGATCCCACCAGTTCTTTGCCACTGGTAAATGGTAGTTCCGGCACAAGTTCCAGTGGATCATCTGTGCCACAGCAGTTTTACCACATGTTTTGGTTGGTGTTCCCTCAAAGTGCATGGTCTATTGCCTCCCAGGTGGTAGCTAAATAAATCACACCAAGGGTGTTGTTCAAATCCATTTTATTCTTTCCAGACCTGATTACTTGGGGAATCCCAAATAAAAGGACCACATAACACCCCCCCCCCAGTATTTTTATCCCTATGCTTGCAAAAAAAGCATCATGTGAATTTAGTGGCTATCATAGAAAATACATCTAGCAGGCATTTCTTATCAACACAGCCAGCATTTTTGAGATATGGCATATCTCATGAAAGCAGGAAAAGCAAACTTAGATGAGTTATGTCTATCATCTATCAATTGCCTGTCTTTCCTGCAGCACCACAGCTGCAGCCCCTTAAATGGCAGAGTGACAGGATGGCTTTAGAAGCCCAACCTGTCACTTCAGCTTTGTATGTGAACTTTTTGCTCAGAAGGAGCACGGAAGGCCATTTGATTTGATTTCATTTGATTTGATTGATTTGATTTATTGGATTTGTATGCCGCCCCTCTCTGGAGACTCGGGGCGGCTAACAACAATAATAAAACAGTATACAAAATAATCCAATACTAAAAACAATCAAAAACCCATTAAAATAAAAACCAAACATACATACAAAACATACCATGCATAAAATTGTAAAGGCCTAGGGGGAAAGAGTATCTCAATTCCCCCATGCCTGACGGCAGAGGTGGGTTTAAAGTAGCTTACGAAAGGCAAGGAGGGTGGGGGCAATTCTAATCTCTGGGGGGAGTTGGTTCCAGAGGGCCGGGGCCGCCACAGAGAAGGCTCTTCCCCTGGGTCCTGCCAAGCAGCATTGTTTAGTTGACGTCACCCGGAGAAAACCCACTCTGTGGGACCTAACTGGTCGCTGGGATTCGTGCAGCAGAAGGCGGTCCCTGAGATAATCTGGTCCGATGCCATGAAGGGCTTTATAGGTCATAACCAACACTTTGAATTGTGACCGGAAACTGATTGGCAACCAATGCAGACTGCGGAGTGTTGGTGTGACATGGGCATATTTGGGAAAGCCCATGATTGCTCTCACAGCTGCATTCTGCACGATCTGAAGTTTCCGAACACTTTTCAAAGGTAGCCCCATGTAGAGAGAGTTACAGTAGTCGACCCTCGAGGTGATGATGGCATGAGTGACTGTGAGCAGTGACTCCCGGTCCAAATAGGGTCGCAACTGGTGCACCAGGCGAACCTGGGCGAACGCCCCCCTCGCCACAGCTGAAAGATGTTTCTCTAATGTGAGCTGTGGATCGAGGAGGATGCCCAAGTTGCGGACCCTCTCTGAGGGGGTTAGTGATTGCCCCCCAGGGTAATGGACGGTCAGATGGGATTGTCCTTGGGAGGCAAAACCCACAGCCACTCCATCTTGTCTGGGTTGAGTTTGAGTTTGTTGACACCCATCCAGGCCCTAAGAGCCTCCACGCACCGGCACTTCACTTCCACTGCTGAAATATTATACTGGCTGAAAAGTACAAAATGGCTGACTATTCTGACTCATCATTATCATTTGTTTGTTTGTTTGTTTAATTTTTATGCCACCCAACTCCCTGGGGCAGTGATGGCAAACCTATGGCACAGATGCCACAGGTGGCACATGGAGTCATATCTGCTGGCACGCGAGCCATTGCCCTAGCTCAGCTCCAACTGTCTGGTTTTTGGTTTATTGTGGTTTAGTGGTCTAGTGGTTGCTTGGTTAGTTGGTGTGTGAAACTGTCATCTGATAGTTTGTTGTTTAGTATAGTATAGAGTTAATAGTTTTTGACACTACTGAAGAGTAAAAGAATCTTCTGAAGAAAGAACTCCTGCTGTAATGTTTTATGTGTGTGTTGGCCTGCTGATTTTTGGCTCGCACAGAGACTCTGGGAGGGTGTTTTTGGCTTCTAGAGAGCCTCCGGGGAGGATGGGGGATGGCACTTTTACACTTCCCCACCTCCAGAGAAGCCTTTGGAGCCTGGGGAGGGCAAAACACGAGCCTACTGGGCCCAACAGAAGTTGGGAAACAGGCCATTTCTGGCCTCCAGAGGACCTCTGGGGGGTGGGGGAAGCTGTTTTCACCCTCTGCAGGCATTGAATGTCTGTGGGCACTCATGCATGCACAATAGCATGCATACACACTCTTTTGGCACCCAAGGAAAAAAAGGTTCACTATCACTGCCCTAGGGAGTCTAGCTGGTCCAGTTGAAGCTTTCAAGCACTGTTCACTGCTCCCCAAAATTCTCCCCCGTGCACCCTTTTCCATGGGCACGCACTCCCCATCCCCCTTCCAGCACGTGGAGGGGTGGGGAGGTACCGGCAGTAGACATGGGTGGAAGGAAAGGGAGCCGTAGCTGCCCCTGCCTCCCCACGGTGTTTCTGGCCCCCTCACATCCCTGGCCTCATGGTGCTGCCCCCCGCCTGCCCGATCTGCCCCCTCTCCTCCTCCACCTCCTGCCTTGGGGCGTGATTCTCCTGCAGTGGTCACTGTAGCGGCTGCGGCTTCTCCTCCTCCTGGTTGGTTGGTTGGTTGGTTGGTTGGTTGGTTGGTGTGTGAAAGTGTCATCTGATAATTCGGTTAGGTGTTTAGTATAGTATAGAGTTAATAGTTTTTGACACTACTGAAGAGTAAAAGAATCTTCTGAAGAAAGAACTCCTGCTGTAATGTCTTTATTAAGAAAGCTGTCCAGTGGCTGGTATCCCTCCATGTTTCCAACACAAGTTCAAAAATAACTCTGACACTGAAGAGTTATACAAGTGTTGAGTGCTAGTTTGTCAAGCTTTCACGTAATATGTCACCAGAAATAAAGACCATTAAAGTCTGTTTATTAGGAACATATCAAATTGGCAAGGATTTGATGCAATTCCAACTCTCACCAGGATCTGGAATTACACCCAATATAAAGTAAAGTTTGAAACTTCCCTGAGTCATAATCTCCAATCAATTTCTTTCTCCTAACCAGATAATATATTATTGGGTTAACACTGCTATTTAGAGAAGTACCAGAATTAAGTAGTTGTCCAATCCAGGAAGTTGTGTCAAAGAAAAAAATTCAGAAAAGAAAATAATGAACACATAGATATGTAACAGTAGAGTAAGAATAAGGAAAGAAAAAAGAGAGAAGAGTAATTAAGATAATAAATAACAGTCGGCCACGAGTTTTTTAGGGGTATATATTTTTCTCCACCTTAAAATAAAACATACATCAATAAACACACAACATCAATGCCTAACAATATACATCTATAAAATTTTCTTATCTAACAAAGAATTCTTATCTAACAAAAAAGGGTAGACACAAATAAATACCCCTATATGTTGTGGTTAGCTCTGGAGACATCCACATGCTGCAGGCCTGTTTTGCCCCCCCGGTGGAATCTGATGATGAAGGCTCCTCTGACCAAGAAGACATGAGTGACAGGGAGGAGGAGAGTGTGGCAGACAGCTCAGAAGGAGATCAATTATCTAGCTCCTCCTTGGATTCAGAACAAGAGTTAATGATATAGCCATGCATGAGGAGAGCGATGCATAGGCAACAACAACTGAGAGATTATTATCAAAGAAAATGAGGCCACCTGTGGTTGGGTGGGACTGTGGTGATTAGTGAGGCTGCTATAAATAGCAGCCTGTGGGTTTGGCCATTGTGGAGGATTATCTGATCGTTGTGTTTCGTGACTGCTTTACTGACTTTGACCTTTTGTGTGCTGATTTTTCCCCGCTTTGAAACTAAACCAGGGCAAAGTGTGTTTCACTTTGTGAAAGAAGAAGGACTGTGAATTGCCTCACAGCTGCAAGCTAAGTATCACAGAACTGATAAAGGACTTGTACAAATTACCAGTTTGTTTGGAGACGAGGGCTCTTTGCTATACCAAAAGAGGGCTTGGTTTAAGTGAATTTTCATTATAACGAACATTGTTTTGAATTTCCAAACGTGTGTGTGTGTCTGAAATTTGTACCTGTGAATTTTTGGGAGGAGTCTATTAGAGAGCCCGACAGAACACTATATACTGTTGTTCTAGTAGCAGTTATTCCCCTGGCAGTATATAAAAGTTTAATAGTAAATGGGGGCTACATACATTAGTCTGTATAGGGGACTTTAATTGAAAAACAGTTTTAGTCATGCCCCAAAAGTGCTTTTTCAGAGCAAAAGAAGCTTTTTGGGGTGAGAAGCGAAACATGCTCAAAGAAAAAACAAAAGGTCAGTTGCCTCTTGGGGGAAAAAAAAGCAGTTTTAGGACATCTTTGACCTGAATTATTAAGAATCTCCATAGTTTTAGTTATGGTCCCATCATTATAATTTCTTTCTGGAATGGTTCTGAGTACTTGTAATTATTCAAATTCCAAAATTTCAACACACTAACTCATTTCATTCATTATTATTTTTTTTGCGATTTATCTTTCCCTCTGGTGGTACAATATATGCTTGCCAATTTTAATATTAATTCAACAAGTCCAGTTTATACCATTCTATAATATAATTGTGATTTCCCAAAATTACCATCCATTTGTATAAATATTATTTATTAGATTTGTGTGCATATCTATAAATAGTTAAATTTTAATGGTTAAGATCTTTAAAATAAAAGCTTGTTCATTTTCTATATTGATTATCAGGAAAACATACTTTTTTGAGGCACACAAAAGATGTTTATATTTTATTTTTGGATCAGTAAAAAACATTTTTGAAGCCAAGCAACATCCAGCATTGGAGACAAGTTAAAATTATGCTTTTACAGAGGGGTTGAAACTCTGTTTGTAGCATTATCTGTGCTTTCAGGAGGTTCATCTTCCCTGAAGACTCTTTGAAAAACGACCTTGATGCTCTGTCTGGTCTGAACTTGTTTCTTTCTCCCAACCAGATAATAGATTATTGGGTTAACACTGCTATTTAGGGAAGCACCCAAATTCATGCACACATTTAAGTACACACTTTGGAAAGAAAAGCTTTCGTAAAAATAAGAAGCATAGAAGCCGTAAATATTTAATGGCAGATTAAAAATAAGGAAACAGAGAAGAGTAATTAAGATCATCACTAACAGTCGTCGACGTTTCATCTGTTTAGGTTTCAGACAAATTTTGATGAATAGGATCACAGTAGAGGCTGTGATCAATGGAAGGCAAAGAACAGAAGCCACAATTAAAGAGACATGGAAGAAGTAACTATAATCAAATACATATTTCAGAATGTTTGCAATTCCTTCCAGGAGGAAAGAGCAGATCCAGAGGAAGGTACAGACAGCAGAGGACAAATGTTTTGGCCGGGAACAGCGATGCCAGATTGGGAAGAGGACACACACACACCGGTCAATGCTGATGGCTGTCAGAAGAAAGAGACTATTGATATACGTGAAGCCAATGAGCCCACCCATGATGTTCATTAATACAAAGGTAAAAAGGGATTTTACTATTAACATAGAGGGTATAAAGAAACAAATGCAAACTATAGCCAAAATTAAAAGAAATCCAAAGTCAGCAATAGCTAAATTAAGAATCAATACAGTGAAAGGGTTCCTCTTAATCTGGAAGCCAAGTAGCCAGATAACAATTCCATTTAATGGAATTCCAATGCAGCAGCTGATAAAGATTGTGATAAAAAGAACAATCATACTTTTGCTAAATCTAAATAATTGATAGAAGTGCTGAATACTCTGCTCTAGTACTTCACACTGAAATCCACCAAGAGACTTTTGTAATGCAGCAATAATCTCTGATATTTGAATCGAAGTTCCTATAAGAAGAAAAGAAAGAAGAATGCACTTAATCATTCCTCCATAATTATATTATCATGCCTAGCTCATTTAATAACAACAACAATGAAGAGGGGTGGCACAAAAGTCAATCAAACAATCAATCAATCAAACAAACAAACAAACAAATAAATAAATAAATAAATAAGGAAACAAACAAACAACAACAATAATAACATCAATAGATGAAGAGGGTCTCTTCTATAAACAATAAAGTCAGGCATAACTTACAGAAACTCATAATGGACAAGTTGTCACTCGCATCAAGTAGAATGTTGGAGTTTCTCAACATCTGGCACCAAGTAGATTAGAGGTCTCAAAACTGTTGGCTAAGCAATCATGTCCAGCAATTGCAGGACTAATGGAAGAAATGACAGAAAAGAAAGTAATTATATAGTGAAGTTCTTACCAGAAGTAATAAGTGCCCTTGAATGTAGTTCCAAAACATTTAAAGCTTCATTTTATCACCATCAGCATTGACAAGCTCACCAACAGTCAATTGCAAAAGACAAGTTTACTTAGGAAAACCTGCACATTGTGACAATTCCTTTAACACCATCAAACCATCACATCTGTCTGTCCCAGGTTCTTGGGAAGAACTGGATAGATATCTAAACTCACCAAATCCAATCTGAACATCTGGGCAAATGATTATAACTATAATTTATTAAATTAGAATTCTAGCTGGCTAAAATTAAGGGAGACCAGGATAGATCTATTTCGGCCTTATTAGGCCTCATCAGCTGGCCACACCCATATATATATATATCCCCTTAGAAGTATAGTTGCTTCCACTATCTACAAAATGTGTCTATTTTTTTAAAAATTGTGTGGGAGAAGCTTAATTGCACCGTTCAGCTTTCAGGACATGATTTAGCCGCCCCGAGTCTGTGGAGAGGGGCGGCATACAAATCAATCAATCAATCAATCAATCGAATGAATGAATGAATGAATAAATAAATAAGTAAATAAATAAATAAACGATTTCTTCAAAGCTTCTTAGCAACTGAGAAGCCCTTTCAAGATGTTCACTCCTTTTCCATTCAGTTTATAGCAACGACTCAAGCAGCCTGATTCCAGAGGGTATTAGGCTACTCTGTGGGACATTCCAGTCATTTTGTCTCAGCTGAAGCACAGAGGAATATAAATGATGACAGAATCTGTAGAGGAAACACATCAAAAACTGGATGAACGTTCACTGCTAACTGAAGCTCTTCCTGCCTAAATCTGTGGAGGCCTCCATTTATTTACATTGTTTCTGAGGTGAAAATGGATTTTATGCACAATAAGAATGCATTTGTGGTGAAGGGGATGGAGAATTAGTCTACTCTAATCTGTTGAGAAACGATCTAGCAAATGAGCTTCGTTAGACTTGCAGGATTGAATTCTTGCTTCTTGCAAGAATTTTGGTAATAAACTCTTAATCAAAATCCGAAGAGATTGCTGCGAGAGCAATCATGGGCTTTCCCAAATATGCCCATTTTACACCAATACTACGCAGTCTGCATTAGTTGCCGATCAGTTTCCGGTCACAATTCAAAGTGTTGGTTATGACCTATAAAGCCCTTCATGGCACCGGACCAGATTATCTCAGGGACCGCCTTCTGCTGCATGAATCCCAACAACCAGTTAGGTCCCACAGAGTGGGCCTTCTCCGGGTCCCGTCAACTAAACAATGTCACTTGGCGGGACCCAGGAGAAGAGCATTCTCTGTGGCGGCCCCGGCCCTCTCGAACCAACTCCCCCCAGAGATTAGAATTGCCCCCACCCAACTTGCCTTTTGTAAACTGCTTGAAACCCATGTCTGCCGCCAGGCATGGGGGAATTGAGATCCTCTTTCCCCCTAGGCATGTACAATTTTATGCATGGTATGTTTGTATGCATGTTTGGTTTTTATAATAATGGGTTTTTAACTGTTTTTAGTATTGGATTATTATTATATGCTGTTTTATTACTGTTGTTAGCTGCCCCGAGTCTGCGTAGAGGGGCGGCATACAAATCCAATAAATAAATTAATAAATAAAATAATGACTAATTCTAATTGTGTGAGAGCTAGAGATAACCAGTTTGGTTTGATGGTCAGTTAAGGTATTGCCTAGAAACTGGGGACTGGGAGTTCTTTTTATTGTGTTATTGTGTTATTGTTTTTTATCTTTAGACATCATCACATTTTTTCACAAATCTACATCCAGATTTTATACTTTGCAATTCACATATCTATTTACAATATATCATATCTTTCCATTGTCCTGATTCTTAGTCTTTTCCACACTGTCACACTGTTTTTCTCTTATTTTTCTCATCCAGTTCATCCAAACTTTATAATAATTGGAGTCATTTTGTCCTTTCAATTCTGTTGTCAATTTGTCCATTTCAGCACATTTTATCACTCAATACATTTTACACCTCAGACACCAAATCAGATGGTGACATTGTACCAGTCACCTTCTTGCAACCCAACCCAAATAACTATATAGATTAAATTAAAAAATGAATAACAAACTGGGAGTGAGATTTTACCTTTAGCCACAGAGGTCTGGGGTGTTCTTTGAGACCCTCTTAATAATACCCCAAGTCCTATTCTGAACAAGATCATATGCTGCAACGTCCTGCCTGTCGGCAACTACTTCAGCTTCAATGACAACAACACAAGAGCACACAACAGATTTAAACTTAATATTAACCGCTACAAACTTGACTGTAAAAAATGTGACTTCAGTAACCAAGTTGTCAAAGCGTGGAACTCATTACTGGACTCCATAGTGTCATCCACAAACCCCCAACACTTTACCCTTAGATTATCTACGGTTGACCTATCCAGATTCCTAAGAGGTCAGTAAGGGGCGAGTACAAGTGCACTAGAGTGCCTTCCGTCCCCTGTCCTATTGCTCTCCTATATCTCCTATACCTTTCTTCTATTCCTATATCTCTTCTTCTATTCTTTCATTGATATGTTCTATTACTATACCTTCTTTTCTATTATTTCTTAGATATATTTTACTATGAGTATCTCCTCTATAAACTTCATCATGTATTTTACTATGTGTATATAGATATATACCCACTAAAACCCTCATTGTGTATTGGACAAAATAAATAAAGAAAGAAAGAACTGAAAATGTATTTGAAAATAAAATTTATCACCATTCAAGGGCTACCTTTACTCTTGACATACCTGTTGAGAATAGGAAGAATTTCCAGGGGGGACAAGCAGCTCTCTATCAAAATCAAAGAATCAGATGAGGTTCCTGTTGTTCTGTCAATTGAAGCAATGACAACGGGAGCACAGAGTTTATACAGCCCAAGCCACAAAGTTATGTAGAAAAACAACCTTGGAGAACTTGCTTAATAGTCTTCTAAGAATTGTAGAAGTTGAACAGTTCACATACTTGATTTTCAAAAGAAGACTGTCTGTCTGTCTATCTGTCTGTCAGTCAGTCTGTCTGTCCGTCTGTCCATTGTTTGTGAGAGATGGCTGTCAGAAGAAAGAGACTAGTTATATACATGATGCCAATGAGCCCACGTATGACGCTAATGAATACAAAGGTAAAAGGGGTTTTTATTAGTAATATAGCGTGTATAAAGAGACAAATAGTAATATAGAGGGTATAAAGAGACAAATGCAAATTATAGCCGAAAATAAAAGACATCATCACATTTTTTTCACAAATCTACATCCAGATTTTATACTTTGCAATTCACATATCTATTTACAATATATCATATCTTTCCATTGTCCTGATTCTTAGTCTTTTCCACACTGTCACACTGTTTTTCTCTTATTTTTCTCATCCAGTTCATCCAAACTTTATAATAATTGGACTCATTTTGTCCTTTCAATTCTGTTGTCAATTTGTCCAGTTCAGCCCATTTTATCACTCAATACTTTGTCCACCTCATACACCAAAATCAGATGGTGACTTTGCATCAATCACCTTCTTGCAACCCAGCCCAAATAACTATATAGATTAAATTAAAAAATGAATACCAAATGGGAGTGAGATTTTACCTTTAGCCACAGAGGTCTGGGGTGTTAACTGAGACCCTCTTAATAATCACCCAAGTCCTATTCTGAACAAGATCATATGCTGCAACGTCCTGCCTGTCGGCGACTACTTCAGCTTCAACCACAACAACACAAGACCACACAACAGATTTAAACTTAATATTAACTGCTCCAAACTTGACTGTAAAAAATATGACTAAGTAACCGAGTTGTCAAAGCATGGAACTCATTACTGGACTCCATAGTGTCATCCCCAAACCCCCAACATTTTACCCTTAGATTATCTACGGTTGACCTATCCAGATTCCTAAGAGGTAAGGGGCGATTACAAGTGCACTAGAGTGCCTTCTGTCCCCTGTCCTATTGCTCTCCTATATCTCCTATACCTTTCTTCTATTCCTATATCTCTTCTTCTATTCTTTCATTGATATGTTCTATTACTATACCTTCTTTTCTATTATTTCTTAAATACCGTATTTTCCGGCGTATAAGACGACTTTTTAACCCCTGAAAATCTTTTCCAAAGTGGGGGGTCGTCTTGTACGCCGGATATAGGACAGTGGCGCCGATATTTGCGATCGCTGGGAGGGGCAAGAACACCGCCTCCCAGCTGGGCGAGCCTGCGCTGCGCTCAGGCTCGCCCACACGCTGCCTTTGGCAGCACAAGCGTGCCTGTCCGGCCGGGGAAGAATCGCCCCAGCCGGACGTCAGTTTCAGCTGGGGGGGGGGGGCAGAACACCGCCTCCCAGCTGGGCGAGCCTGCGCTCCGCTCAGACTCGCCCACACGCTGCCTTTGGCAGCACAAGCGTGCCTGTCCGGCCGGGGAAGAATCGCCCCTGCCGGACGTCAGTTTCAGCTGGGGGGGGGCCGAGAACACCGCCTCCCAGCTGGGCGAGCCTGCGCTCTGCTCAGACTTGCCCACACGCTGCCTTCGGCAGCACAAGCGTGCCTGTCCGGCCGGGGAAGAATCGCCCCGGCCGGACATCAGTTTCAGCTGGGGGGGGGGCCAGAACACCGCCTCCCAGCTGGGCGAGCCTGCGCTCCGCTCAGACTCGCCCACACGCTGCCTTCGGCAGCACAAGCGTGCCTGTCCGGCCGGGGAAGAATCGCCCCAGCCGGACGTCAGTTTCAGCTGGGGGGGGCCAGAACACCGCCTTCCAGCTGGGCGAGCCTGCGCTCCGCTCAGACTCGCCCACACGCTGCCTTCGGCAGCACAAGCGTGCCTGTCTGGCCGGGGAAGAATCGCCCTGGCCGGACGTCAGTTTCAGCCTGGGGGGGGGGCGAGAACACCGCCTCCCAGCTGGGCGAGCCTGCGCTCCGCTCAGACTCGCCCACACGCTGCCTTCGGCAGCACAAGCGTGCCTGTCCGGCCGGGGAAGAATCGCCCCGGCCGGACGTCAGTTTCAGCTGGGGGGGGCGCGAACACCGCCTCCCAGCTGGGCGAGCCTGAACGGAGCGCAGGCTCGCTCACACACTGCCTGTCCGGCCGGGGAAGAATCGCCCCGACCGGACGTCAGTTTCAGCTGGGGGGGCGCGAACACCGCCTCCCAGCTGGGCGAGCCTGAACGGAGCACAGGCTCGCTCAAACGCTGCCTGTCCGGCCGGGGAAGAATCGCTCCGGCCGGACGTCAGTTTCAGCTGGGGGGGCGCGAACACCGCCTCCCAGCTGGGCGAGCCTGCGCAAAGCGCAGGCTCGCCCACACGCCGCCGTCCGTGCCTCAGTTCCGTGAGAGAGGGGGGGAGAGAAAGAGATAGCAAGAGAGGGAGAGAGAGGGGGGGTTAGCAACAGAGGGACAGAGAGAAAGAGAGAGGGGGGATAGCAACAGAGGGAGAAAGAGAAGGAGAAAGAGAGAGGGAGAGGGGGCAGAAAGAGAAAGAAAGAGATAGCAAGAGAGGGAGAGAGAGGGGGGTTAGCAACAGAGGGACAGAGAGAAAGAGAGAGGGGGGATAGCAACAGAGGGAGAAAGAGAAGGAGAAAGAGAGAGGGAGAGGGGGCAGAAAGAGAAAGAAAGAGATAGCAAGAGAGGGAGAGAGAGGGGGGGTTAGCAACAGAGGGACAGAGAGAAAGAGAGAGGGGGGATAGCAACAGAGGGAGAAAGAGAAGGAGAAAGAGAGAGGGAGAGGGGGCAGAAAGAGAAAGAAAGAGATAGCAAGAGAGGGAGAGGGAGAAAGAGGGGGGAAAGCAACAGAGGGAGAGAGAGAAAGAGAGAGGGAGAGAGGGGGGAAAGAAAGAGAGAAAGAGATAGCAAGAGAGGGAGAGAGAGAAAGAGAGAGGGAGAGAAAGAGATGGCAAGAGAGGGAGAGAAAGATAGAGGGGAGATAGCAACAGAGGGAGAGAGAAAGAGAGAGGGAGAGAGGGGGGAAAGAAAGAAAGAGAGAGCAAAAGAGGGGGAGAGAGAAAGAGAGAGGGAGAGAAAGAGATGGCAAGAGAGGGAGAGAGAGAGGGAGAGAGGGGAGACAGAAAGAGAGAGAAAGAGATAGTAAGAGAAGGAGAGAGGGGGGGAGAGAAAGAGAGAAAGCAAAAAAAAAAGAGAGAAAGAGAGATAGCAAGAAAGAAAGAGAGGGAGAGAGAGGGGGAGAGAGAAAGACTTTGATCTTTTCCCCAGGTATTTTTGTACCTACTTGACCAACATTATTAGTGGTTGCAAAATTGAATGTATGAACTTGTTCATTTCAATAAAAAGAGCCAGGGAAATGATTGAATGTTAAACTGGATGCATTTATTTCTGCCTGTTTGTATTTGTTCTTATGTTTAACCATTGAAAATGTACTTTTCCTCCAAAAAGAATCATCTTTTCATATTTCTTAGGCAACATTTTAAAATAACTTTAAAAGCTGAGGTCATATTATTCACCCTGCTCTGTATCATAGCACACTGCACAGTACTGAAAATTGGCAGGGTCACTAATGGTAAACCCGACAAGTTAAAATCTGTTTAAGTGACATTGCAAGAGGATAAAGACAAGTGCGGAAAGAGGAAAAAATGGATGGGCTGTTTGGATTGCGATATCATGATATCACATACAGATTCTCATTCCATAATAGATTCTCACATAGGTGTCAGCATGCTGCATGTTAGACTGAAAGATACCTGCAGAATAGATGGTAGGAGAAAGGAAAATAGCCAGGTTCACCTTTTTGTGTTGACAAATTATGATGAGTTATAATAATAAACTTAATTGTGGTGAGGAGAAATATGAGAGGCAGACAAGACAGATAGACAGAGACATATGGAGAGATAGACAGAAGAGTGCTCCCACTTGGCTCTCTCTCTCTAAATAATTCATTCATAATTTTAACAATAAGATCTTCATCATTAGTAATTAAAATATTGTGTTATCATGTTCAGAAATGATTTTTTTCTCAATGCAAGTACATCATAGACCTAGACTCAGTCAGGTCTATGATGTACAGAAGAGGGGTAGCCTTATACGGCGAGTATATCTCAAATTCTATATTTTAACTGGAAAAGTTAGGGGGTCGTCTTATACGCCCAGTCGTCTTATACGCCGGAAAATACGGTATATTTTACTATGAGTATCTCCTCTATAACCTTCATCATGTATTTTACTATGTGTATATAGATATATACCCACTAAAACCCTCATTCTGTATTGGACAAAATAAATAAATAAAAATAATAATAAATAAATAAATAAATATAATAAATAAAGAACTGAAAATGTATTTGAAAATAAAAGTTATCACCATTCAAGGGCTACCTTTACTCTTGACATAACTGTTGAGGATAGGAAGAATCTCCAGGGGACACAAGCAGCTCTCTATCAAAATCTAAGAATCAGATGAGGTTCCTGTTGTCCTGTCAATTGAAGCAATGACAACTGGAGCACAGAATTTATACAGCCCAAGCCACAAAGTTATGTAGAAAAACAACCTCGGAGAACTTGCTTAATAGTCTTCTAAGAATTGACTGAGTTGAACTGTTCACACACTTGATTTTCAAAAGAAGACTGTCTGTCTGTCTGTCTGTCTGTCTGTCTGTCTGTCCGTCCGTCCGTCCGTCCGTCCGTCCATCCGTCCGTCGTCCGTCCGTTGCTTGTGAGAGACAAAGAGACTGGAGAGGGGGAGGGAGGGAAGGAAGGAGAGAGAGAGATATTTTCTGTCCTGTTGAAGAACTGCAGGAAGAAAGCAGAATGGGAAAAACTTAGTTGCTGTCTTTATCACATAACATATAGGGCAGTGATGGCTAACCTTTTTTGGTTCACATGCCAAAAGGGTGTGGGTGCATGTGCTAGCAGGCAGACACATGCCCACACCCATTTCCTCCCCCTACAAAAGTGCACCCCCACCGATGTGGTTCTTGCACTTGTGCACAATCTCCTCATCCCCACACATGCGCTTAGTCCTCACTGCAGCTTGGGAAGGTAGCTGGTAATGGGAAGGAAGCTGGCAATCTCTCATTACTCACCAGAGCTTACAAAACCTTCGCCAGAGCCATCCTCGAATACAGCTCATCTGTTTGGAACCCATATCGCATCTCAGACATTAACACCCTTGAAAATGTCCAAAGATACTTCACCAGAAGAGCCCTTCACTCCTCCACTCGAAACAGAATACCCCCCTTTTCCTTCTGTCCTCCAGACTATACAGATTGAGTTCATTAAGTCTTTCCTGATACGTTTTATGCTTAAGACCTTCCACCATTCTTGTAGCCCGTCTTTGGCCCCTTTCAATTTTGTCAATATCTTTTTGTAGGTGAGGTCTCCAGAACTGAACACAGTATTCCAATTGTGGTCTCACCAGCATTCTATATAGCGGGATCATAATCTCCCTCTTCCTGCTTGTTATACCTCTAGCTATGCAGCCAAGCATCCTACTTGCTTTCCCTACCGCCTGACTGCACTGTTCACCCATTTTGAGACTAATAAATCTAATAAACTATAACTAAACTAAACTATATAAGGGAGGAGAAGACTGTAAGGCAACATGATGGCATGGCTAAGGAACAAAAAATCAACCATAGCAACAAGAAAATAGGGAGATGTCTATATATATTTCTTTTTAAAATTGGAAAATTAATAAAAATATTTTAAAAGAAAGAAGATTAGGAGGTGTCTCAAGCATTATTAATTAAGAAGGTACACATTTCCGTGTACTTTGGAAGCCTCCGATATCCAAACTGTTTCCTAATTTCCTGTCACAATTGACAGAATATTGAAACGGACTTGTATATACAATTTTTCATTGTACATTCCGTGTTTGTAGAATGCATTCCTTTTTCGTTCTAGATGTTATGTAAAATTTAACTGGGCCTCGTAGTTTGTTTGTTTTTTCCCTCTCTTTAGCTCTGAATTGTATTTAAAAATAACATTAAAGACAAGATATGCTGATATAAAAAAGAAAAAAGAAAGAAAGAAACAGCAGCATCTGATTTGCTAATTCTTGAAACCTATTTGTAGATTGAGATAAAATCCTGACTTGATCCAACAGGGGTCGTATGAAAGAAGCAAGTTGACTCCTGTTCTGTTGGGCTCTCTGGTAGAATCCTCCCCAAAATTCACAGGTACAAATTTCAGACACGTTTGAGAATTCAAAACAATGTTCTTTATAATGAAAATTCATTTAAACTACGCCCTCTTTTTGTATAGCAAAGAGCACTCGTCTCCAAACAAACTGGTAATTTGTACAAGTCCCTTATCAGTTCTGTGATACTTAGCTTGCAGCTGTGAGGCAATTCACAGTCCTTCTTCTTTCACAAAGTGAAACACACTTTGCTCTGGTTTAGTTTCAAAGCAGGGAAAAATCAGCACACTAAGGTCAAAGTCAGCAAGACAGGCAGGAAACACAAGGATCAGATAATCCTCCACAATGGCCAAACCCACAGGCTGCTATTTATAGCAGCCTCACTAATGACCACAGCCCCACCCAACCACAGGTGGCCTCATTTTCTTTGATAATAATCTCTCAGTTGTTGCTGCCTATGCATCAATCTCCGCATGCGTGGCTGTATCATTAACTCTTGTTCCGAATCCAAGGAGGAGCTAGATAATTGATCTCCTTCTGAGCTGTCTGCCACACTCTCCTCCTTCCTGTCACTCATGTCTTCTTGGTCAGAGGAGCCTTCATCAGCAGATTCCACCAGGAGCAAAACAGGCCTGCGGTATGTGGATGTCTCCCCCACATCCACAGTCCTTGGGGCAGGAGCTGGGCCAGAGCCAACCACAACAACTCCTAGCTCCTTTAAACTGTTTTGATTTTCCTGAAACTGAATGATCCATTTATGATGTTCCCGAATTTATGATCTTTTATGGCTTAAGGTTTACACCCAATGAAGAGCTACCAACGTTTTTACTACCACACTGTGGGTGTGGCTTATGCAGGATACCCTGCATTTTCTTTCATCTTTCAGTGCAAATTGGGTGCTCTGGGATGGAGCTCCATTTTCGGTAACCATTGTGTTCCACCCTGTCCGGGCTCAGCCCACCCCTGGTTACACCAGCTGGCATAGTCGATTTCTTTGTTGTGCACAGGAACATAGCAGGGGTGGATTCCACTTCATCACCGGTTCACAGCACCCCGGAAGGAGGAGGAAGAGGAGGAGAAGAAAGTTGTGGTCTCCATTCCTTCCCTCTCACTACTCCGATCCTTTTTTTTTTCATAGCTAAATGCTATCCTAAAATTCCATATTTACCCATATCTACAGAAAAATATCAATTCATATGAACTGCTTTATATATTGTTTCAAATTAATATCCTATATAGTGAAGAAGGTAATAGTAATTATTAAAATTCCAAAATTTCCACACACTAACTCATTTTTTTGTTGCAATTTATCTTTCCCTCTGGTGGTACAATGTATGTTTACCCATTTTAATATTAATTCAACAAGTCCAGTTTATACCATTCTGTAATATAATTGTGATTTCCCAAAATTACTGTCTATTTGTATAAATAGTTATATTTAAATGTTTAATATCAAAAGCTTGTTCATTTTCTATATTGATTATCATGAAAACAGACTTTTGAGGCACACAAAAAATGTTTATATTTTATTTTTGGAGCAGTAAAAACATTTTTGAAGCCAAGCAACATCCAGCATTGGAGACAAGTTAAAATTATGCTTTTACAGAGAGGTTGAAACTCTGTTTGTAGCATTCTCTGTGCTTTCAGGAGCTTCATCTTCCCTGAAGACTCTTTGAAAAACGACCTTGATGCTCTGTCTGGTCTGAGCTCGTTTCTTTCTCCCAACCAGATAATAGATTATTGGGTTAACACTGCTGTTTAGGGAACCACCCAAAACTATATACAAAGCGAAGGAAGTACTTTGCTTAGAATGATCATTATAAAGATAAGAAACATAGAACCCGTAAATATTTAATGGAAGATTAAAAATAAGGAAACAGAGAAGAGTAATTAAGATCATCACTAACATTCGTCTACGTTTCATCTGTTTAGGTTTAAGACAAAGTTTTATGAATAGGATCACAGTAGAGGCTGTGATCAATGGAAGGCAAAGAATAGAAGCCACAATTAAAGAGACATGGAAGGAGTGATTATTATAATAAGCATAATTCAGAATGCTTGCAATTCCTTCCAGGAGGAAAGAGCTGATCCAGAGGAAGGTACAGACAGCAGAGGACAGAGGTTTTGGCCGGGAACAGCGATGCCAGATTGGAAAGAAGACACACACACACCGGTCAATGCTGATGGCTGTCAGAAGAAATAGACTATTGATATACGTGAAGCCCATGAGCCCACTTATGACATTAATGAATACAAAGGTAAAAGGGATATTTATCTGTAACATATAGGCTATAAATTGATGAATGCAAACTATAGCCAAAAATAAAAGAAATCCAAAGTCAGCAATAGCCAAATTAAGAATCAACACAGTGAAAGGGGTCCTCTTAATCTGGAAGCCAAGTAGCCAGATAACAATTCCATTTAATGGGACTCCAATACAGCAGATGATTGATAATATGGTAAGAAGATCAATCATATTTTTGCTCAATGTAAATAATTGATAGAAGTTCTGAATACTCTGCTCTAGTACTTCACACTGAAATCCACCAAGATACTTTTGTAATGCAGCAATAATCTCTGATTTTTGAATGGAAGTTCCTATAAGAAGAAAAGAAAGAAGAATGCATTTAATCATTCCTCTTTAATTATCATATAATCATGCATAGCTCATTTAATAATAACAACAACGAAGTAGGGGCAGCATAAAAGTTAAACAAACAAACAAACAACAATAATACCATCAATAGAACATCAATTGTTCTATAAACAATAAAGTGATGCATAACTTACAGAAACCCATAACGGACAAGTTGTCACTCCCATCAAGTAGAATGTTGGAGTTTCTCGACATCTGGAGCCAAATAGATTATATGACTCAAAAATGTTGTCTAAGCAATAATGTCCAGCAACTGCAGAACTAACGGAAAAAATGACAGAAAAAAAGTAATAAAATTAAAAAGTTATTACCAGAAGTAATAGGTGCCCTTCAATGCAATCCCAAAACATTTGAAGCTTTCCTTAAAACAACATTGGCATTGACAAAATCACCATCAGTCAATTGCAAAAGGCAGATTTACTTAGGAAAACCTGCACATTGTGACAATTCCTTTAACACCATCAAACTATCACATCTCTCCGTCCCAGATTCTTGGGAAGAACAGGATAGATATCTAAACTCACCAAATCCAATCTGAATATCTGGTCAATAAATTATAATTTATTAAACTAGGATCTAGCTGACAATTCAGAACAATGAAACATTTTAAAATACAATAAAATCAATCAAAAAATATATATCCCCTTAGCAGGATAGCTGCTTCCACTATCCACAAAATGTGTCTATTTTTTAAATCATGTGATAGAAGCTTAATTGCACTGTTCAGCTTTCAGGACATGCTTTGTTCAAAGCTTCTTAGCAATTGAGAAGCCCTTTCATGATTTGCACACCTCTTCTGTTTAGAGGGTATAATGGACTTGATGACCTGCATAGTCCCTTTCAACTCTAACAATAAATAAATAAATACTCACAACCCAAATAACTAAATAAATTAAATGAAAAGCTGGGAGTGAGATTTTACATTTAGCCATAGAGTTCTGTGGTGTTAACTATACCATCTTAATAATCCCACAAATCCTATTCTGAACTAAAGAACTGAAAAGGTATTTGAAAATAACAATTATCACCATTCAAGTGCTACCTTTACTCAAGACGTACCTGTTGAAGATAGGAAGAATCTCCAGGAGAGACAAGCAGTTCTGAGATGAGGTTACTGTTGTCTGTCAATTGAAGCAATTGGAATAGAGAATTTATGTGGCCCAAGCCACAAAGTTATGTAGAAAAACAACCTCAGAGGACTTGCTGGATTTTACAAATTAAAATTTTCACACGCCTGATTTCCGGAAAAAGTACTTAGAAACATAGAAACATAGAAGACTGACGGCAGAAAAAGACCCCATGGTCCATCTAGTCTGCCCTTTTACTATTTCCTGTATTTTATCTTACAATGGATATATGTTTATCCCAGGCATGTTTAAATTCGGTTACTGTGGATTTACCAACCACGTCTGCTGGAAGTTTGTTCCAAGGATCTACTACTCTTTCAGTAAAATAATACTTTCTCATGTTGCCTTTGATCTTTCCCCCAACTAACTTCAGATTGTGTCCCCTTAAATATGGGAACTTAATTTGGAAGAAGGAACAACCTAAAAAACAAAATCTGGCTGAAAAGCAGCTCAGTTTGGATGTGAAGTTTATTATTATTACAACTGTATACATGGTATGTTTGTATGTATGTTTGGTTTTTATATATTAAGGGGTTTTAATTTGTTTTTAGTATTGGATTTTAATGTATATTTTCATGATTGTTGTTAGCCGCACCGAGTTTTCGGAGAGGGGCGGCATATAAATCCAATAAAACTAAACTAACTAAACTATTATTTAGATAATATTTTCATTGTCCTAAACTAAGGCAATCCGTTCTGCTGATATCTAAAACAAGGGTGAACTTGTTCAATAGTTTCTGCAGCGAAATTTGCAAGTTTCATGGACTTGCTCTTTTAAAAAAAATAATAATAATAATCTTCACTAAGTTTCTACATGTAAAATCAATCTAAACAAAACATACAGAGAAAAAAAGGAAGAAAAATGAAGGAAACTAGATAAATATATAGAACATATAGAGCGTTCAATTTCAATGATGTTCGATATATGCAGATAGATAGATAGTTTTCTTATATTTATTTGTTGTATAAAAGACATAATTTGTCAACCATATTGTTGACTATCTCTATTAAGCGACCTAATATTATGTATTTTTTTATCTAGTATGTGGAAATGTGTATTTATTTTCTTTAGTTCTGTATACTATATTGGATATTTGGTTATTTCTGAGGAAGGTACAAATCATTTTGGGGGGGCTTATGTTACATTGATTTATGGTGCAATGTTTCTATATTTTCATTTTATTTGGGTACGGCGGGAGTGTCTAGTTTTATTTTCCTTTTAGGTTTTTTATATATTTTTTCTGTTTGAGCCATTTTACCAATTTTCCCATATTTTGTAAAATTCAGATTTATCTTTATCCTGTAATTCCAAAGTTATTTTGGTTATTTCCGTGCACTCAAGGACCTTAATTATGAAGTTTAAAGTTGTGGGGCCTGTTTCTGTTTTCCACTTTTGCGCATATAGGAATCTTGCTGCCTTTACAATATTGTCTTCATTTTTAAATTTCTGCCTTGCAATTCCAAGAAGCAAATGTTCAGGTTTTAAAAGGAATGTCTGTGCCACAATTTGCTCTAGATAGCTTTTCATTTTGCGCCACAATTTTTTTAGCAAGTGGGCAAGTCCACTGTAAGTGGTAGTAGGTCCCTATTTCCCTTTTGCATTTCCTACATAGTGGTGAAACATTTGGATACAGTTTGTTGAGTCGTGCCGGGGGATGTGTGTGTGCCAATGGTAAAACATTTTATATAGGTTTTCTTTGTATGATGTTGCTAGTGTTAATTTGTCGTTTGTGTTCCATATTTTTTCCCATGGACTTGCTCTTAATGTATACTACAAGAATGGTGGAAGGTCTTAAGCATAAAACGTATCAGGAAAGACTTGATGAACTCAATCTGTATAGTCTGGAGGACAGAAGGAAAAGGGGGGACATGATCGAAACATTTAAATATGTTAAAGGGTTAAATAAGGTTCAGGAGGGAAATGTTTTTAATAGGAAAGTGAACACAAGAACAAGGGGACACAATCTAAAGTTAGATGGGGGAAAGATCAAAGGCAACATGAGAAAATATTATTTTACTGAAAGAGTAGTAGATCCTTGGAACAAACTTCCAGCAGACGTGGTTGGTAAACCCACAGTAACTGAATTTAAACATGCCTGGGATAAACATATATCCATGGTAAGATAAAATACAGGAAGTAGTATAGGGGCAGACTGGATGGACCATGAGGTCTTTTTCTGCCATCAGTCTTCTATGTTTCTATATTTCTATACTTATATTTATGATCTATAAAGCCCTTCATGGCATCGGACCAGAATTACTCCGGGACCGCCTTCTGCCGCACGAATCCCAGCGACCGGTTAGGTCTCACAGAGTTGGCCTTCTCCGGGTCCCGTCGACAAAGCAATGTCGTCTGGCGGGACCCAGGGGAAGAGCCTTCTCTGTGGAGGCCCTGACCCTCTAGAACCAACTCCCCCTGGAGATTAGAATTGCCCCCACCCTCCCTGTCTTTCATAAATTGCTTAAGACCCACCTGTATCGCCAGGCATGGGGGACCTGAGAAGTCTCGCCCGGGCCTATACAGTTTATGTATGGTATATTTGTGTGTATGTTTTCTTTTTAATAAGGGTTTTTTAGTGATTTTTAATTATTACATTTGTTATATATTGTTTTGTTGTTGTAGTGAGCCGCCCCGAGTCTACGGAGAGGGGCGGCATACTAATCTAATTAAAAATAATAATAATAATAATAATAATAATAATAATAATAATAATAATAATTAGCAGACTTGCTAATTTTTGAAGCATATTTGTAGATTAAGATAAAATCCTGACATGATCCATTAGGGGTTTTATGAAAGAAGCAAGTTGACTCCTGTTCAAAAATCCATTAATTCTCCTGAAACTCAATGCTGAATTTACGATATTTATTTATTTATTGATTGATTGATTGGTTTTGTCCAATACACAATGAGGGTAAAATACATAATGAAGGTTATAGAGGAGATACTCATAGTAAAATATATCTAAGAAAGAATAGAAGAGAAGATATAGGAATAGAACATATCAATGAAAGAATAGAAGAAGAGATAGAGGAATAGAAGAAAGGTATAGGAGATATAGGAGAGCAATAGAAGCAAGGGAACGGAAGGCACGCTAGTGCACTTGTATTCGCCCCTTACTGACCTCTTAGGAATCTGGATAGGTCAATCATGGATAATGTAAGGGTAAAGTGTTGGGGCTTTGGGGATGACACTATGGAGTCCGGTAATGAGTTCCACGCTTTGACAACTCGGTTACTGAAGTTGTATTTTTTACAGTCAAGTTTGGAGCAGTTAATACTAAATTTAAATCTGTTGTATGCTCTTGCGTAATTGTGGTTGAAGCGGAAGTAGTCGCCGACAGGCAGGATGTTGCAGCATATGATCTTGTGGGCAATACTTAGATCATATTTAAGGCGTCTTAGTTCTAAGCTTTCTAGGCCCAGGATTGAAAGTCTAGTCTTGTAGGGTATTCTGTTTCGAGTGGAGGAGTGAAGGGCTCTTCTGGTGAAGTATCTTTGGACATTTTCAAGGGTGTCAATGTCTGAGATTATTTTGTTATATATATTAATATTTATTAGATTTGTATGCCGCCCCTCTCCGAAGACTTGGAGTGGCAATATGGGTTTCAAACAGATGAATTGTATTTGAGGATTGGTCTGGCAAACGTTTTGTAACCTCTGGTAAGCTACTCCTATCCCTATGTTTCTCATAACTAAATGCCCCCTTAAATTCCACATTTACCTGTATTTACAGTAAAATATCAATTCATATTAAGTGCTTTATATATTGTTTCAAATTAATATCCTATATAGGGAAGAAGGTAATAGTAATTATTCAAATTCCAAAATGTCCACACACTAACTCATTTATTTCCATTTTTTGGTTGCGATTTATCTTTCTCTCTGGTGGTACAATATATGTTTACCAATTTTAATATTAATTCAACAAGTCCAGTTTATTCTGCAACATAATTGTGATTTCCCAAAATTACTATCTATTTGTATAAATAGTTATATTTAAATGTTTAATATCTTTAAATAAAAGTTTGTTCATTTTCTATATTGATTATCATGAAGACATACTTTTTTTGAGGCACACAAAATATGTTTATATTTTATTTTTGGATCAGGAAAGACATTTTTGCAGCCGAGCAACATCCAGCATTGGAGACAAGTTAAAATTATGCTTTTACAGAGAGGTTGAAACTCTGTTTGTAGCATTCTCTGTGCTTTCAGGAGCTTCATCTTCCCTGAAGACTCTTTGAAAAACGACCTTGATGCTCTCTCTTGTCTGAGCTTGTTTCTTTCTCCCAACCAAATAATAGATTATTGGGTTAACACTGCTGTTTAGGGAAGCACCCAAATTCATGTACCAATTGAAGGAAAAACTTCGGTAAAAATATCTATCATAAGCAATAGAGAACCCGTAAATATTTAATGGAAGATTAAAAATAAGGAAACAGAGAAGAATAATTAAGATCATCACTAACAATCGTCCACGTTTCATCTGTTTAGGTTTAATACAAATTTTGACGAATAGGATTACAGTAGAAGCTGTGATCAATGGAAGGCAAAGCACGTAAGTCACAATTAAAGAGATATTTAAAAAGTCATCGTAATAAAATACATAATTCAGAATGTTTTGAATTCCTTCCAGGAGGACAGAGAGGATCCAGAGGAAGGCACAGACAGCAGAGGACAAACGTTTTGGCCGGGAACAGCGATGCCAGATTGGGAAGAGGACACACACACACCGGTCAATGCTGATGGCTGTCAGAAGAAAGAGACTATTGATATACATGATGCGAGTGAGCCAACCTATGTGAATCCAAAAATTGGTAAACAAAGTAATTCCTTGTGACATACGGACTATAAAATAATATATGCAAGATATAGCCAAAAATAAAAGAAAACCAAAGTCAGCAATAGCCAAATTAAGAATCAACACAGTGAAAGGGTTCCTCTTAATCCGGAAGCCAAGTAGCCAGATTACAATTCCATTTAGTGGGACGTCAATACAGCAGATGATTGAGATTAATATAAATATAATAAAAAAAGGCACAGGTTTGACCTCAATCTCCATAATTGGTAGAAGTGATGTATATTCAGAATACTCTGCTCTCATACTTCACACTGGAATCCACAAAGGGACTTTTGTAATGCAGCAATAATCTCTGCTTCTTGAATGGATGTTCCTATTAGAAGAAAAGAAAGAAGAGCAAATTCAATCATTCCTCCATAATTATATTGTCATATGTAGCTCATTTAACAACAGCAACAATAATAGAAACATAGAAACATAGAAGATTGACGGCAGAAAAAGATCGCATGGTCCATCTAGTCTGCCCTTATACCATTTCTTGTATTTTATTTTAGGATGGATCTATGTTTATCCCAGGCATGTTTAAATTCAGTTATGGGGATTTACCAACCACGTCTGCTGGAAGTTTGTTCCAAGCATCTACTACTCTTTCAGTAAAATAATATTTTCTCACAATACTTCTAATCTTTCCCCCAACTAACCTCAGATTGTGCCCCCTTGTTCTTGTGTTCACTTTCCTATTAAAAACACTTCCCTCCTGAACCTTATTTAACCCTTTAACGCATTGAAATGTTTCGATCATGTCCCCCCTTTTCCTTCTGTCCTCCAGACTATACAGATTGAATTCATGAAATCTTTCCTGATAAGTTTTATGATTAAGACCTTCCACCATTTTTGTAGCCCATCTTTGGACCTGTTCAATTTTATCACTATCTTTTTGTAGATGAGGTCTCCGCAACTGAACACAGTATTCCAAATGTTATTTTACATTTGGAAACATTAAACTGCGGTTTCCATTGCTTTGACCACTTATCTAGTAAAGCTAAATCATTTGCCATATTATAGACGCCTCCAGGAATATCAACCCTATTGCACACTTTAGAGTCATTGGCAAATAGGCAAACCTTCCCTACCAAACCTTCTCCTATGTCACTCACAAACATATTAAAAAGAATAGGACCCAAAACAGACCCTTTTGGCACACCGCTTGTAACAAGGCTCTGCTTAGAATACTCGCCATTAATAACAACCCTCTGATATCTACGCTTCAGCCAACTGAAAATCCACTGAACTATCCAGGGATTAAGTCCAATCTTCACTAATTTATCTATCAGCTCTTTATGTGGAACAGTATCAAAGGCTTTGCTGAAGTCCAGATAGGCAATATCCATGGCACCACCTTCATCCAACACCTTTGTGACATAGTCAAAGAAATCAATGAGATTAGTCTGACATGATTTGCCTTCAGTAAAGCCATTCTGGTTTGGGTCCAATAAGTTATTGTTTTTAGGTGCTGATTTTTCCTCTTTTTGAGTAGAGTCTCCATCATTTTAACTATAACTGATGTCAAGCTAATTGGCCTGTAGTTACCAGCTTCTTCTCTACTGCCCTTCTTGTGGATAGGCACAACACTGGCCATTCTCCAATCCTCAGGAACATCTCCTGTTAACAGGGATTGGTTAAACAAATCAGTCAGGGGGGTAGCAATGACAGATCTGAGTTCTTTAAGAATTCTGGGGTGGATGCCATCAGGACCCAATACCTTATTTGTCTTTTATCGTTCAAGTTCTTCTAAGACATCGGCTTCTAAGATCACTGGAGCTGAATCCCTACAGCTGGAAGCAATGCTACATCCACCCATAGTATTATATTGTAAGCTGACTTCTGAGAAAACTGAAGAGAAGTAGCTATTCAAATGGTCAGCGACCTCCTTATTCCCATCAATGTATGTATTATCTCCAGTACTAAGCTTTGTGATGCTGCAGTTTTTCTTCTTCCTATCACTAATATATATCTGAAAAAGGTTTTATTCACTTTCTTCACAGATTTGGCAATTTCTTCCTCTTTTGAGGCTTTAGCAGCATATATTATCTGTTTCGCCTCCTTCTGTCTCATTTATATACCTCTCTGTCAGCTATACTTCCAGACTCTTTATATCTCCTATAGGCAGCCTTTTTTTCATTGACTATAGCCCTTACATCATTGCTAAACCATAGCGGTTTCTTCTTCCTTTTACCCTTAGTTATTTGCCTTACATACAGTCCACAGGGTTTTAAGATGGCCTTCTTTAATACAGTCCACTGGGCACTTGCTCCTGCCATTTTATCCCTGCCCTTTAATTCATTATTTAAATATTCACCCATTTTATTGAAATTTGTTTTTCTGAAATCCAATACTTTGGTTGTAGTATAGGATTGCTCACAATTAGTTTTTACATCAAACCACAAACTTAGGTGGTCACTACAACCTAAGTTTTCTCCCACCTTAACCTCTGAAACCTGGTTCCCATTCGTAAAAACTAAATCTAGAATATTCTCCCCTCTAGTTGGTGTCTTAACCAGCTGTGCCAGAGCTGCTCCTGTAAGGGCCTCTACTATATTCTTACTTTTTCATGTAAGGGCACTGGGGATATTCCAGTCAACAACAGGCATGTTGAAATCACCCATAACCACAATATCTCCCTTTACTGCCATTTGGGTAATTTCATCCACCATCTTTTTGTCATAATCCTCAGATTGCCCTGGAGGCCTATAGATCACCCCAAATCTAATGACAGAACCCTCTGTAGTTTGCATGCAAACCCATAGAGTCTCCAGCTCTTTACATGTACAGTATTTTGAATTAGTGTTGCTTTTATTATTTATTTATTACTTGGATTTGTATGCCGCCCCTCTCCGAAGTTGTGGGGTCTCTTTCTGTTTTCCAATTTTGTGCATATAGGTATCTTGCTGCCTTTACAATATTATCTTCATTTTTAAATTTCTGCCTTGCAATTCCAAGAAGCAAATGTTCAGGTTTTAAAAGGAATGTCTGTGCCACAATGTGCTCTAGATAGCTTTTCATTTTGCGCCAATTTTTTTTAGCAAGTGGGCAAGTCCACTGTAAGTGGTAGTAGGTCCCTATTTCCCTTTTGCATTTCCAACATAGTGGTGAAACTTTTGGATATAGTTTGTTGAGTCGTGCTAGGTGTGTGTGTGCCAGTGGTAAAACGTTTTATATAAGTTTTCTTTGTATGATGTTGCTAGCGTTAATTTGTAGTTTGTGTTCCAAATTTTTTCCCATGGACTTGCTCCTAATTTATACATATATTTGTGACCTATAAAGTCCTTCATGGCATCGGACCAGAATACCTCCGGAACCGCCTTCTACCATACGAATCCCAGTGACTGATTAGGTCCCATAGAGTTGGCCTTCTCCGGGACCCGTCGACGAAGCAATGTCGTCTGGCGGGACCCAGGGGAAGAGCCTTCTCTGTGGCGGCCCCGACCCTCTGGAACCAACTCCCCCCGGAGATTAGAATTGCCCCCACCCTCCCTGTCTTTTGTAAACTACTTAAAACCCACCTCTGCCACCAGGCTTAGGAGCCTGAGACGTCTCCCCCGGCCTCTACAGTTTATGTATAGTATGTTTGTGTGTATATTTTCTTTCTAATAAGGGGTTTTTAGTGATTTTTAATTATTAGATCGCGGAGAGGGGCAGCATACAAATCTAAATAATAATATTAATAATAATAATAATAATAATATTAATAATATTAATATTAATAATAATAATAATAATAATAATAATTATTATTATTATTATTATTATTATTATTATTATTATTATTAGCAGACTTGCTAATTTTTGAAGCATATTTGTAGATTAAAACAAAATCCTTACATGATCCATTAGGGGTTTTATGAACGAAGCAAGTTGACTCCTAGCTCTGTTCAAAAATCCATTGCTCCTTAAGAGTTTTAATTCTCCTGAAACTCAATGCTGAATTCATGATATTTATTTATTTATTGATTGATTGATTGGTTGGTTGGTTTTGTCCAATACACAATGAGGGTTTTACTGGGTATACACATAGTAAAATACATGATGAAGGTTATAGAGGAGATACTCATAGTAAAATATATCTAAGAAAGAATAGAAGAGAAGATATAGGAATAGAACATATCAATGAAAGAATAGAAGAAGAGCTATAGGAATAGAAGAAAGGTATAGGAGATGTAGGAGAGCAATAGGACAGCGGACGGAACTCACGCTAGTGCACTTGTACTCGCCCCTTACTGACCCCTTAGGAATCTGGATAGGTTAACCATGGATAATCTGAGTGTAAAGTGTTGGGGGTTTGGGGATGACACTATGGAGTCTGGTAATGAGTTCCACGCTTTGACAACACAGTTACTGAAGTAGTATTTTTTACAGTCAAGTTTGGATTTGTTAATACTAAATTTAAATCTGTTGTGTGCTCTTGTGCAGTTTTGGCTGAAGCTGAAGTAGTCGCCGACAGGCAGGATGTTGCAGCATATGATCTTGTGGGCAATACGTAGATCATGTTTAAAGCATCTTAGTTCTAAGCTTTCTAGACCCAGGATTGAAAGTCTAGTCTCGTAGGGTCTTCTATTTCGAGTGGAGGAGTGAAGGGCTCTTCTGGTGAAGTATCTTTGGACATTTTCAAGGGTGTCAATGTCTGAGATTATTTTGTTATATTTATTATTATTTATTAGATTTGCATGCCGCCCCTCCCCGAAGACACGGAGCGGCGATATGGGTTCCAAAAAGATGAGTTGTATTCGAGGATTGGTCTGGCAAACGTTTTGTAAGCTCTGGTAAGCAGTGTGAGATTGCCAGAGCAGAAGCTACGTAGGATTAGGTTTACAACTCTTGAAGCCTTCTTGACTATATTGTTGCAGTGGGCTTTGACACTTAAATCTTTTGTTATTAGTATACCAAGGTCTTTAACCGAGTGGGGGTTATCTGTGATAATTTGATTATTCAGTTCGTATTTGGAGTTCAAATTCTTTTTCCCAAAGTGTAGGACAGAGCATTTGCTGGTTGAGATTTGGAGTTGCCATGGTTTAAGGGTTACACCAGCTGGAACGGTTGATTTCTGTGTTGTGCACAGGAACAGAGCAGGGGTGGGTTCCACTTGGTCACCGGTTCACATCATGAGCTTGAAAAATGAACTCAATGAACACTACAAGGAGGAGGAGGAGGAGAAAGTTGTAATCACCTTTCCTTTTCTCTTGCTTCTCCCATCCCTATGTTTCTCATAACTAAATGCCCCCTTAAATTCCACATTTACCTATATTTACAGTAAAATATCATTTCATATTAAATGCTTTATATATTGTTTCAAATGAATATCCTATACAGTGAATAGAATAGAATAGAATAGAATAGAAAAGAATTTTTTTTATTAGCCAAGCGTGATTGGACACACAAGGAATTTGTCTTGGTGCATATGCTCTCAGCGTACATAAAATAAAATATACATTTGTCAAGAATCATGTGGTACAACACTTAATGATCGTCATAGGGGTCAAATAAGCAATGAAGAAGCAATATTAATAAAAATCTTAGGATATAAGCAACAAGTTACAGTCATACAGTCAACATGGGAGGAAATGGGTGAAAGGAATGATGAGAAAAACTAGTAGAACAGAAGTGCAAATTTAGTAGAAAGTCTGACAGTGTTGAGGGAATTATTTGTTTAGTAGAGTGATGGCATGAAGAAGGTAATAGTACTTATTCAAATTCCAAAATTTCCACACACTAATTCATTTCATTCATTTTTCATTGAGATTTCTCTTTCTCTCTGGTGGTACAAATATATATTTACCAATTTTAAATTTAATTCATCAAGTCCAGTTTATACCATTCTGTAACATAATTGTGATTTCCCAACATTACTATCTATTTATATAAATAGTTATATTTAAATGTTTAAGATCTTTAAATAAAAGCTTGTTCATTTTCTATATTGATTATCCTGAAAACATACTTTTGAGGCACACAAAAAATGTTTATATTTTATTTTTGTATCAAGAAAGACATTTTTGCAGCCGAGTGACATCCAGCATTGGAGACAAGTTAAAATTATGCTTTTACAGAGAGGTTGAAACTCTGTTTGTAGCATTCTCTGGGCTTTCAGGAGCTTCATCTTCCCGGAAGACTCTTTGAAAAATGACCTTGATGCTCTGTCTGGTCTGAGCTCGTTTCTTTCTCCCCACCAGATAATAGATTATTGGGTTAACACTGCTGTTTAGGGAAGCCCCCAGAAGTATGCAATGTTGGAAATAATAGCCTCCGTAAAAATAAGAAGCATAGAAGCCGTAAATATTTAATGGCAGATTAAAAATAAAGAAACAGAGAAGAGTAATTAAGATCATCACTAACAGTCGTCCACGTTTCATCTGTCTAGGTTTCAGACAAATTTTGATGAATAGGATCACAGTAGAGGCTGTGATCAGTGGGAGGCAAAGAACAGAAGTCACAATTAAAGAGAGACGGAAGGAGTAACCATAAACAAATACATAATTCAGAATGTTTGGAATTCCTTCCAGGAGGAAAGAGACGATCCAGAAGAAAGCACAGACAGCAGAGGACAAACATTTTGGCCGGGAACAGCGATGCCAGATTGGGAAAAGGACACACACACACCGATCAATGCTGATGGCTGTCAGAAGAAAGATACCATTGATATACATTATGTGAATGAGCCAATTTGTGATGCCGAAGAAAGTAGATACGACAGAATAGTTAAAACTTGTTAGCACTAAAGGTATAAAATGACAAATACAATATATAGCCAAAAATGAAAGAAGTCCATAGTCAGCAATAGCCAAATTAAGAATCAACACAGTGAAAGGGTTCCTCTTAATCTGGAAGCCAAGTAGCCAGATCACAATTCCATTTAATGGGATTCCAATACAGCAGATGATTAAGAGTGTTATAACAAGAGTATACATATTTTTGTGCGCAATCTAAATAATTGATAGAAGTGCTGGATGCTCAGAATACTTTGCTCTAGTACTTCACACTGAAATCCACCAAGAGGTTTTTGTAATGCAGCAATAATCTCTGATTTTCTAATGGAAGTTCCTATTAGAAGAAAAGAAAGAAGTGCAGATTCAATCATTCCTCCATAATTATCATATTATCAGGACTAGGTCCTATAACAACAACAACAACGATTATAAGAAGAGGGTCTCTTCTATAAACAATAAAGTAATGCATAACTTACGGAAACCCATAACAGACAAGCTGTCACTCACATCAAGTAGAATGTTGTAGTTTCTCGACATCTGGTGCCAAGAAGATTAGAGGACTCAAAACTGTTGGCTAAGCAGTCATGTACTGCAGGACTAATTGAAGAAATGACATAAAAGAAAGGAATAAAATAAAAAAAATATTACCAGAAGTAATAGGTGCCCTTGAATCAGTGATGAGCTCCTTCGGGAACAGTCAGGAATGCAGTTCCGGTAGCAAAATTTGGAGCTCCACCCCAGAGCATCCAATTTGCACTGAAAGATGTTGATACAAAATGCATAAGCCAATGGCCAATCGTCTCAAAAGGTGTCCTTTGAAAATAACAGTTACAAAAAACAAAGCGCTCCCTAATGATGCTAAGAATCTCCAAACAGGACCAGCAGGTCTTTTTTGGAATATAAGGATGAGATCTTTTTCAATCACTCCCCTTGGCCTCCACTTGATGCAGTAGGTCCCTTCTTCAGAGAAAGAGGAATTGAGATGAACATCCTAGCTGCAAGCTTTCTTAGCAGCAAAAAAACAACTTGCGTCAAATGCATATCTGATTTTTGCAATTTAAAGTATAATCACACACACAGGATGAGGAAGTACTTGAAGATTCCATAATACCAAAAACGATAGGAGTTTTAAGGTCGTGAATTGAGATTTGGTTCACAGGGTAATGTACAGTTTAAAAATCTTTTTATTAGATGTGCTATGCTTAAAATTTGGAATAAAGTTTAAAGTTTGGAATTAAAGTTTGGCAGTAGGAAAAGCAAGTAGGATGCTTGGCTTCATAGCTATAGGTATAACAAGCAGGAAGAGGGAGATTGTGATCCCCTTATATAGAGCACTGGTGAGACCACATTTGGAGTACTGTGTTCAGTTCTGGAAACCTCACCTACAAAAAGATATTGACAAAATTGAACGGGTCCAAAGACGGGCTACAAGAATGGTGGAAGGTCTTAAGAATAAAACTTATCAGGAAAGACTTAATGAACTCAATCTGTATAGTCTGGAGGACAGAAGGAAAAGGGGGGAAGTGTTTTTAATAGGAAAGTGAACACAAGAACAAGGGTACACAATCTAAAGTTAGTTGGCGGAAAGATCAAAAGCAACGTGAGAAAATATTATTTTACTGAAAGAGTAGCAGATCCTTGGAACAAACTTCCAAGGTTGGTAAATCCACGGTAACTGAATTTAAACATGCCTGGGATAAACATAGATCCATCTTAAGATAAAATCAGAAAATAGTATAATGGCAGACTAGATGGACCATGAGGTCTTTTTCTGCCGTCAGTCTTCTATGTTTCTATAAATATAAATATAAAACAAGTTATTTCCTAAATTGCCCTTAGTGTTGTTCAAATCCATTTTATTTTTTCACTTTGGGAATCCCAAATAAAAGGACCAGATAATCTTTCCTAAACTCGCAAAAAAAAAAAGTCATTTCAATTTAGTGACTATCAAAGAAAAGACATCTAGCAGGCATTTCTTATCAGTTCATCCTGCATTTTTGAGTTCTGGTATATCTCGTGAAGGCAGGAAAAGATAACATAGATCAGTGATTAATTTCTTCTATCCATTGCCTATGCTTCCTGCAGCACCACAACTGCAGCTTGTTAAATGGCAGAGCAACAGGAGAGCTTTACACGCCCAACCTGTCACTTCAGCTTTGTATGTAAACATTTTTCTCAGAAGGAGCACGGAAGACCATTCGAAATATAACAATGGCTGAAAAGTACAAAATGGCTGACTATTGGCTCATCAGTGTCATGGCCCAGTTGACGCTTTCAATTACTCTTCAAGAGCAGTCTCATCTAAGACACAGGGGGTGGACAGAAAAATGGAAACACCTTGAAAATCCAGATTTTGAATCCAGATTTGTGAAGCTCCCTTCGAACAGTTTTTGTGGAAACTGGATTCTGTACGTGTCTATTGAGCTCTGTGGTGATTTTAGGAGCTGTGGTTTGCGATCCACTCTAACCATTCGCTTTAGAGTCCGACGGTCTCTCTCAGACAACTTCGACTTTCTACCAGACCTGTGCTTGGCTGAGGACGTTTTCCCTTCTCTTTCAAAAGCAGTGAACTTAGAGGAGAGGATATATGAAAGAAAGAAAATATATATGATAAGTGAGAGAAAGGAAAGACAATTGGACACGGGACGAAAGGCACACCAGTGCACTTATGTACGCTCCTACATGTAGATGTAGATGTAGATGTATGCTTGCACACATTGCTCAAAAAAAAAGGGAAAACTTAAACAACACAATATAACTCCAGGTAAATCAAAGTTCTATAACCTGACCCAAAATCCTGTTCATTTGTTTAAATCTTTGAATAAGATTTTGAGTAATGGGTATGGAGGGAAAAGGGAAGGACATCAGAAAGAAGTTGAAGAGTTGCCATGTTTAGCAACTGTGACATCCGGTTAATGATAGAAAGTGGGAGTGCAGAGACTATCATCACTGAGCAATGTAGCCCCATTTAAAACCCCATAGCTTACTGATTAAAAATAAATTGCTGCCTAAACTGCCATCGTAATTTGAGATTCTGGAGACCTCACCTACAAAAAGATATTGACAAAATTGAACCGGTCCAAAGACGGGCTACAAGAATGGCGGAAGATCTTAAGCATAAAACGTATCAGGAAAGACTTCATGAACTCAATCTGTAGAGTCTGGAGGACAGAAGGAAAAGGGGGGACATGATCGAAACATTTAAATATGTTAAAGGGTTAAATAAGGTTCAGGAGGGAAGTGTTTTTAATAGGAAAGTGAACACAAGAACAAGGGGACACAATCTGAAGTTAGTTGGGGGAAAGATCAAAAGCAATGTGGAAAAATATTATTTTACAGAAAGAGTAGTAGATCCTTGGAACAAATTTCCAACAGACGTGGTAGATAAATCCACAGTAACTGAATTTAAACATGCCTGGGATAAACATAGCTCCATCCTAATATAAAATACAGAAAATAGTATAAGGGCAGACTAGATGGATCATGAGGTCTTTTTCTGCCATCAGTCTTCTATGTTTATATGTTTATATGAGATCAATTTGTATCTTGTTGGAAAAAGCTCTATACCGTATTTTTCACTGTATAAGGCGCACCAGTGTATAAGACGCACCTAGATTTTAGAGGAGGAACACAAGGAAAAAAGTATTCTGAACCAAATGGCATAGTATTATACTGTTTAATAAAATGCCAGTGTAGCAGAATACCTTTTACAACCATGCACACTTTTAAAAACCGTGTACAGTTTTTACAAACTTCAAATCTGGAAGCTTCAAGACTTGTGGACTTCAACTCCCAGAATTCCTCCACCAGTCACGCTAGCTCAAAAATGGGAGTTGAAGTCCACTAGCCTTAAACCCATGGCGAGTAGATCCAAACCCCACGCCTTTATCTCGCCTGTTCCACTCAAATGTAAAGCAAGGGAGTTCAGCCTGCTTGCCACATAGACACAGGATTGGCTGTTCACACAAAGCAGAGGGAGGCAAACTCTGCCCACACAAGGCAGAAGAAGAAGAGGAGGAGAAAGATGCAACTGTAAACCTTTTTTTGAAAAAATACTAGATCATTTTAGAACAGCAGCAGCAAAGTCGCTGACAACCAGGAACCCTTGTGAGGACTTCTTCCAACCTGCAAATCCTCCCAGGCAAATCTTCCTTTTCCCCATCCATCATGCAGGCATCCCGAGATGAGTCGCTGGTTAGTCGGTGGCAGCAGATAGATTGGCTCTCTCCTCCACAGACTTACTCTCTCTCCCCTCCAGACACTCTCCTCTTTCTCTCTCTCCCTATTTCTCTCTCCCATCTCTCTCTTTCCCCCCTCCCCTCCCCTTTCTTTCTCCTTTTCTCTCTCTTTTCTCTCTCATCTCTCCTTTTCCTCTCTTTCTCTTTCTCTCCCCTCTCCATCTCCCCTTTCCTCTTTCTCTCTCTCTCTATTTCTCTCTCCCATCTCTCTCTTTTTCCCCTCCCCTTTCTTTCTCTTTTTCTCTCTCTTTTCTCTCTCATCTCTCCTTTTCCTCTCTTTCTCTCCCCTCTCCATCTCCCATTTCCTCTTTCTCTTTCTCAGTACTTCCCTCCCTTCCTCACAGTGCAACCAGAAATTAGTTGAAAACAGGCGAGCGATAAAATGAAAAAAAAACTGAAAGAAAAAGCCACAAGAGGAAGCCGTGTTGCAACAAAATATTAGCAATGCAGCGTCACTAAGTGGCGATGAAGAGGAAGATGAAAAAAAGTTGGTCTGGAATTACCAGGAAACCCTCGCCGACTGAGCAAAAGAGCTGCTTGTTAGCAACTCGCCTCTCCTGGTTTCTGAACCCCAAAGAAAAGAGCCCGAGTTGTGCTTCCTTCCGGGCTACCAAGCTGGCCCAGTGCAGAAAATACCAAGTGTGGGAAGGACGGGATGGTTTTTTGTGCTGTAATTGTCAAGGCAGAGGAGAGTTCCAAGCAAAAGCTGGCCTCTTTCTCCGCAGCATTCTCATCTTTTGGCGGCTGCAGGGCAGTGGGTGGCCGGAAAAGTATAGTGTCTGAGCGGCAGTCCCTTCAGGACTGGGCGGCACAGAAATAATAGATAGATAGATAGATAGATAGATAGATAGATAGATAGATAGATAGATAGACAGACAGACAGACAGACAGACAGACAGACAGACAGACAGACAGACAGACAGACAGACAGACAGACAGACAGACAGACAAACATGGGCGGCACAGAAATAATAAATAAATAAATGATTAAATGATTAAATGATTAAATGATTGAATGAATGAATGAATGAATGAACGAACGAACAAACAAACAAACAAACAAACAAACAAATAAAAAACCCACCCTGTTTTGCCTCAGAGAATTTCAAAATAAAATACTGTACTGTGTGTCTATAACAGTGAGCTCATAATAGGGCAACTCTATCAATATCAAAATGCCACTTAAATAGTTGAGCTAGTTTCAAACTAGATTTTGATTTTCTTTCTCTCTTCCTTACTCCCATTCTTTTTCTTTCTCTTTTCCTTCCTCTCTTTTTTCTAACTGTTTCGCTCTCTTCCTCTCTTCCTCTCTCTCTCCTTCCCTCTCACTCTTTCCCTCTCGGCTTCTGGGCAGGTTTGGAAAACTCTGAGTTGATGATGATTTTTAAGTGAGCCATGGCTCACTGCTCAGCTTAGAGGGAACTATGCTGCAGGGGCAGCCAGCCGCCAAACTGCATGAAAAGCTACCACCACAGGACTACAGGAAGACTGCTGCCACCACCCAACTCCCCCCATGCAGCATTCAGTGTATAAGATGCACTCCGTTTTTGACACACTTTCTTGAGGTGCGTTTTATACACCGAGAAATACGGTAATGCAGATGTGGGGGGTTTTCTTCTTTCAGTTGCTTTTTCCTTTCCAATATTATGTCCCTATGTCATTGTTTGTATTAGTTTGCTGCTTTTCAATTAAGAGATATGACAAGGACAGGGACATCAAGTAAAACCTTGATTTTATCTGCCTCAATTGATGGCACTTTGGTTTATTCAATGCACCTCTCCTATCTACGAGATATATGAATTTATTTGGTAATTCTTTGGTTCTAATTTGGCATCTTAAATGTACAAAACCTTTCCACCAAAAAGAGCCTGAAAATGTCTCTCACATTTGTTAGATATTGTTTCAATGCACAGAAATATTGAATAAATGGAATGATTTTTCTCATCTGTGAGATGAGTTTGCTTGGTGAGCTGTCACTTGGTCACAGTTTAACATCTTGAAGACAAATGGCCTTTCACCAGCATCTCAGACCCTCCCGAGTCAAATGTAAAATTCTGCCTGGACAATTCTCTCCATAATATGTACTTGGGATTCTTGATATTTATCTCTTAAATAACTTCTCAGGAGCCAGAATCAATGCCTTCAAGGAGTTGGAACCCTAGACATTAGATAATATTTATTTATTTATATTGTCCAATATACAATGAGAGTTTTAGTGGATATATATATTTATATATAAACTTCCTCCCTCGTCCAGCACATTAAAAAAACAGGGCATGAAATTGACTTTGAAAAACTAAATTACTTTCCAAAACAGAAAATGTGTACAAAAGAATAATCATGGAGGCCATAGAGATAGAAAAACACCCCCTAAGCATGAACAAACGAGATGACACGTCCCGCCTACCAGAGATTTGAAAACCAGCCTAAAACACAAAAACATATCCTAATCATCACCATGTCAATCCTTTAACTAAATGTGATTCCACCAACCAATCAAATCATTAAAACATAGCCACCCAATCTATTTGCTACATTCAAACCAAATCTCCACCCCCACCACTATATATAAGGAACAAATGGCAGTTGCAAATAAACTATATTTACAGCAGCACGAAGCTTATAACTTCAGCCTGATGATGGTGAATGTGATTTCACCGAAACGTCGCACTGTAAGTGGTAGTAGGTCCCTATTTCCCTTTTGCATTTCCAACATAGTGGTGAAACGTTTGGATATAGTTTGTTGAGTCGTGCAGGGGTGTGTGTGTGAGTGCCAATGGTAAAACATTTTATATAAGTTTTCTTTGTATGATGTTGTTAGCGTTCATTTGTCGTTTGTGTTCCAAATTTTTTCCCATTGACTTGCTCTTAATGTATACTACAAGAATGGTGGAAGGTCTTAAGCATAAAACGTATCAGGAAAGACTTAATGAACTCAATCTGTATAGTCTGGAGGACAGAAGGAAAAGGGGGGAACATGATCGAAACATTTCAATATGTTAAGGGGTTAAATAAGGTTCAGGAGGGAAGTGTTTTTAATAGGAAAGTGAACACAAGAACAAGGGGACACAATCTAAAGTTAGATGGGGGAAAGATCAAACGCAACATGAGAAAATATTATTTTACTGAAAGAGTGGTAGATCCTTGGAACAAACTTCCAGCAGACGTGGTTGGTAAATCCACAGTAACTGAATTTAAACATGCCTGGGATAAACATATATCCATGGTAAGATAAAATACAGGAAGTAGTATAGAGGCAGACTGGATGGACCATGAGGTCTTTTTCTGCCGTCAGTCTTCTATGTTTCTATATTTCTATACTTATATTTATGATCTATAAAGCCCTTCATGGCATCGGACCAGAATTACTCCGGGACTGCCTTCTGCCGCACGAATCCCAGCAACCGGTTAGGTCCCACAGAGTTGGCCTTCTCCGGGTCCCGTCGTTTGCAATGTCGTTTGGTGGGACCCAGGGGAAGAGCCTTCTCTGTGGCAGCCCCAGCACTCTGGAATCAACTCCCTCCAGAGATTCGAACAGCCCCCACCCTCCTCGCCTTCCGTAAAATGTTGAAGACCCACCTCTGCCGCCAGGCATGGGGGACTTGAGACATCTCCCCTGGGCCTATACAGTTTATGTATGGTATGTTTGTGTGTATGTTTTCTTTTTAATAAGGGGTTTTTAGTGATTTTTAATTATTAGATTTGTTATATATTGTTTTGTTGTTGTAGTGAGCTGCTCCGAGTCTGCGGAGAGGGGCAGCATACTAATCTAATTAATAATAAAAATCCATTAGGGGTGATGAAAGAAGCAAGTTGACTCCTAGCTCTGTTCAAAAATCCATTGCTCCTTAAGAGTTTTAATTCTCCTGAAACTCAATGCTGAATTCATGATATTTATTTATTGATTGGCTGATTGGTTTTGTCCAATACACAATGAGGGTAAAATACATGATGAAGATTATAGCGAGATACTCATAGTAAAATATATCTAAGAAAGAATAGAAGAGAAGATATAGTAATAGAACATATCAATGAAAGAATAGAATAAGAGATAGAGGAATAGAAGAAAGGTATAGGAGATATAGGAGAGCAATAGGATAGGAAACGGAAGGCACATTAGTGCACTTGTACTCACCCCTTACTGACCTCTTAGGAATCTGGATAGGTCAACCATGGATAATCTAAGGGTAAAATGTTGGGGGTTTGGGGATGACACTATGGAGTCCGGTAATGAGTTCCATGCTTTGACAACTCGGTTACTGAAGTCGTGTTTTTTACAGTCAAGTTTGGAGCAATTAATACTACATTTAAATCTGTTGTGTGCTCTTGCGTAATTGTGGTTGAAGCTGAAGTAGTTGCCGACAGGCAGGATGTTGCAGCATATGATCTTGTGGGCAATACTTAGATCATGTTTAAGGCATCTTAGTTCTCGGCTTTCTAGGCCCAGGATTGAAAGTATAGTCTTGTAGGGTATTCTGCTTCCATCTATTCTTGTGGAGGAGTGAAGGGCTCTTCTGGTGAAGTATCTTTGGACATTTTCAAGGGTGTCAATGTCTGAGATTATTTTGTTATATTTATTATTATTTATTAGATTTGTATGCCGCCCCTCTCCGAAGACTCGGAGCAGCGATATGGATTCCAAACAGATGAGTTGTATTCGAGGATTGGTCTGGCAAACGTTTTGTAAGCTCTGGTAAGTAGTGTGAGATTGCCAGAGCAGAAGCTAGGTAGGATTAGGTTTACAACTCTTGAAGCCTTCTTGGCTATATTGTTGCAGTGGGCTTTGGCAGTTAAATCTTTTGTTATTAGTATACCAAGGTCTTTAACCGAGTGGGGGTTATCTGTGATAATTTGATTATTCAGTTCGTATTTGGAGTTCAAATTCTTTTTCCCAATGTGTAGGACAGAGCATTTGCTGGTTGAGATTTGGAGTTGTCATGGTTTAAGGGTTACACCAGCTGGAACGGTTGATTTCTGTGTTGTGCACATGAACATAGCAGGGGTGGGTTCCACTTGGTCACCGGTTCACATCATGAGCTTGAAAAATGAACTCAATGAACTCTACAAGGAGGAGGAGGAGGAGGAAGTTGCGGTCACCTTTCCTTCCCTCTTGCTACTCCAATCCCTATGTTTCTCATAACTAAATGCCCCCTTAAATTCCACATTCACCTATATTTACAGTAAAATATCAATTCATATTAAATGCTTTATATATTGTTTCAAATGAATATCCTATACAATGAATAGAATAGAATAGAATTTTTTTATTGCCCAAGTGTGATTGGATACACAAGGAATTTGTCTTGGTGCATATGCTCTCAGCGTATATAAAATAAAATATACATTTGTCAAGAATCATGTGGTACAACACTTAATTATTGTCATAGGGGTCAAATAAGCAATGAAGAAGCAATATTAATAAAAATCTTAGGATACAAGCAACAAGTTACAGTCATACAGTCAACATGGGAGGAAATGGGTGAAAGTAATGATGAGAAAAACTGGGGGAAAGATCAAAGAAAAGCTTGGGGGAAAGATCAAAAGCAACAGAGAAACTATTATTTTACTGAAAGAGTAGTAGATCCTTGGAACAAACTTCCAGCAGACGTGGTTGGTAAATCCACAGTAACTGAATTTAAACATGCCTGGGATAAACATAGATCCATCCTAAGATAAAATACAGAAAAGAGTATAAGGGCAGACTAGATGGACCATGAGGTCTTTTTCTGCCGTCAGACTTCTATGTTTCTATGTTTTTATAAATGCTAGTACTAGAACTGGTGCTAAAGTGCTTCAGGAGCAGCATGCTATGTTTCCTGTAACATCCACAGGCGTTTCCTTGATTAGCAGGGCAACATAACAGCTTTATGAGCCAGTGTTTAGACTGCAGTATTGCAGACTAATTCAAGAGTTCAAGTCCCATTGGTTCAAGGTTGATTCAGCTTTTCATCTCTCTGAGGTCAGTAAAATGTGGATCCAGATTGTTGGGGACAATATGCTGACTCTATAAACTGCTTAGAGAGGACTATGGAGAAGTATATAAGTCTAAGTGCTAAGTTCTATTTATGAATCTAATCTGTCACTTTAACCATTTTCAAAAGGAGTGTCAAAGGTCATTCAAAATCATAAAATATCCCCAAATTACAAACATGGCTACAAAATGGTGCATTGGTTCCATGGTGCAGGACTCACTAGGGCTTTGAAGAAGCTGTTACTGCTGAACCAGTGGAATTTCAATCTCAGGAGGCACCAAGACAATGATATTTATTTGTTGTTTGTTTGTTTGTTTGTGTGTGTGTGTGTTTGTTTGTTTACTTACTTACTTACTTACTTACTTACTTACTTACTTACTTACTTACTTACTTACTTACTTACTTATTTATTTATTTATTTATTGGATTTTTATGCCGCCCCTCTCCGTGGACTCGGGGCGGCTAACAACAGTGATAAAAACAGCATGTAAAAATCCAATACTGTACTAAAACAGCTAAAAACCCTTGTTATAAAACCAATCATACATACAAACATACCATGCATAAATTGTAGAAGCCTAGGGGGAGAGAATATCTCAGTTCCCCCATGCCTGATGGCAGAGGTGGGTTTTGAGGAGCTTACGAAAGTCAAAGATCACTAAAGATTCATCAAAAACAGGCACCCTCAGAACACTATAGTAGTAAGATGGTGAAATGGGTCCTACAAGTCCTTTGGTGACAAGGAGTAGAGTTGGAAAGAAGAGGAAAGAGACTCAATGAGGCTCCTTGCCAACAAGGGAGTCAATCATTTAGCTGAAAAGAGGAACAGGTGGCTCCTGTTTCCTGTTTGGAAAATATCTCAATTTATTTCTTAAACTCAAGTACAGCTTCAAGAGTAACCCAAAGATATATCCCATTCACATTCCATTGCATAGTTCCCTCTAAGCTGAGCAGTGAGCAATGGCTCACTTAAAAATCATCATCAACTCAGAGTTTTTCAAACCTGCCCAGAAGCCGAGAGGGAAAGAGTGAGAGGGAAAGAGTGCCGCCCAGTCCCGAAGGGACTGCCGCTCAGACACTATACTTTTCCGCCCCCCCCCCCCCAAAAAAAAAATAGAGGGAACACTGTTCCAGAGTCCTCACTTTGATGCCTTCACACAACACAACAAAGCTTTGAGCAGAGGACGTGCCTGAGAGACATTAGATCCATGAAAAGCAACAGTTGGGGGTTTGTTTGTTTGTTTTTTGTGTGTGTGTGTCAAACCTGCCTCTATTTAATAAAAAAAGCTGAAATCCTCTTGTCCCTTAGCAATTATATTTATGAAGCTCATAAACCATCTGCTGGCCAATTGTTGGTATAGTTTTAAAATCATATTTATTTCATGAAGAACGTATTCTGCAGTGTTGTTGAAATTGCTACATTGTCTATTAAAGACTATATTTTCTTTTCTTTCTTTCTTTCTTTTTCTTCTTCCTTCCTTCCCTTTCTCCCTTTCACTCTCTCACTCTCTTACTTTTTTCTTTTTCTCTCAATTTCATTGGTTGTTTTTTTAGAATCACTTTTTTATATTTTTCTGCACCATGCAATAAAAAGATACATAAAAGAAAACACATCCTACATGCCTAACATTATTTATACATGGGATTTTCTTATCTGATAAAAAAGCATAGAAAATAGAAAGCTTTCAGGAGCTTCTCCTCTTTGTTCTAACATTTAAACAATTAAAAGAGGTCTAATCTTATACAGTATATACCCATACCTATATCTATACCTATACATTATATACAGGGGTGGGCTACTGCCTGGATGGGGTTGGGGGAAAATGCAGTGGGGTATTGAATATATATGTTTGTGTGTTTGTGTGTGTGTGTTTTCATAGATTTTCATGGGTACAGATATGAAGGTCTTGGCATATTCGTGTTTCCTCTCGTGTAGGATTCAGAGATTTCTGGCGACGTTTCAACGAAGTCCCACTCGTCATCTTCAGGCTGGTGCTTCTGTCCTTGTGCTAGGGCAAACACATTTTTCCTTTTATTATTTTTATTTTTTTATTTATTAGATTTGTATGCCGCCCCTCTCCGTAGACTCGGGGCGGCTCACAACACAATAAAACAGTTCTAATAATCTAATAATCAAATCTAATAATTTACAATTTAAAATATTTTAAAAAACCCATTATTAAGGAGACATACATACAACCATACCATACATAACATAGGCCCAGGGGAAATATCTCAGTTCCCCCATGCCTGATGACAAAGGTGGGTTTTGAGGAGTTTACGAAAGGCAAGGAGGGTAGGGGCAGTTCTAATCTCTGGAGGGAGCTGGTTCCAGAGAGTCGGGGCCGCCACAGAGAAGGCTCTGGGCGGCCCCGACATTGCTTAGTTGATGGGACATTGCTTAGTTGACGGGACCCGGAGAAGGCCCACTCTGTGGGACCTAATCGGTCACTGGGATTCATGCAGCAGAAGGCGGTCTCGGAGATATTCTGGTCCAATGCCATGAAGGGCTTTATAGGTCATAACCAACACTTTGAATTGTGACCGGAAATTGATTGGCAACCAATGCAGACTGCGGAGTGTTAGTGTAACATGGGCATACCTGGGGAAGCCCAGGACTGCTCTCGCAGCTGCATTCTGCACGATCTGAAGTTTCCGAACACTTTTCAAAGGTAGCCCCGTGTAGAGAGCGTTACAGTAGTCGAACCTCGAGGTTTTTCAATTTTATGTACCAATGTCATTATTTGCTGTATTGGTTTGCTGATTTTCAGTTGAGAGATGTGACAAGGACAGGGACCTCAAGTAAAACCTTGATTTTATCTGCTTCAGTGGATAGCTCTTTGGTTTATTCAAGGCACCTCTCCTAGCTATGAGATATATGAATTTATTTGGTAATTCTTTGGCTCTAATGTGGCATCTTAAATGTACAAAACATTTCCATCCCAAAAAAAAAAGCCTGAAAATATCTCTCACATTTGTTAGATATTGTTTCAATGCATAGAAAATTTGAATAAGTGGAATATTTTTTTCTCATCTGTGAGATGATGTTGCTTGATGAGATGTCTCTTGGTCAAAGTCTAGCATCCTGAAGACAAATGGCCTTTCACCAGCATCTTGGAACCTCCCAAGTCAGATGAAATGGACAGATTAACCCAAAAACTCAAAAATAAAGAAGAATCAAAATATTATGAATTCTGGAAAAAATGTTATGACTGAGTAGAGACAAGGGAAAAAAACAAAAACCAAAAACAATTATGGTAGTAAATAAACAAGATGTTCTTGAAATCATTCCGAGATACAAAATCAAGATCAATCCAATCTGACTTTAGATTAATTGTACGATAGAACAAATGTGTGACAACCGCTGATGCCATAAGCTGCATATTGATATCAAAAGGGAAAAAATGGAACTGTTAGGTCAACAGTTCAACGGGGAGGGAGAGGGAACTAGGGGAAGCTCTGTATAAAGTATCTTAGAATTTAAGCACAACAACCATACAAATAATAATTATACTCTGAAATGATGTAATATGTAAAATACTATATATCTGCTCTTTTTTAATCTTTGTATTATAATAAAAATTATTTAAAACTAAAATAAAAATAAAAAACTCAGCCTGGACAATTCTCTCCAGAACATGACTTCAGAATTCTTGATCTATGTCTTCAAGGAGATGGAACCCTAGACATTAGATAATATCATAAAGTACAATTTCAGTTGTATCTTCTCAAAAGGGTATCCTATTGATCCAGTAGCAGTTACTCTCTTCGTGATATACAGTAGTGGGATTCAAATTTTTGTTACTGCTGGTACTGTGGGCTTAGTGGGTGTGGGTTTGTGCACATAGAAGGGGAGGGATACTATAAAATCTCCATTCCCACCCCATTCCCACTCCAGGGAAAGGTTACTGCAAAATCCCCATTTCCTCCTGCTTAGCTGGGATTCTTGAGGCGGAGAATAGATGGGACCAGGACCAGGAAGAGGGGGTATTTATCCATTCTCTGAACTACTCAAAATTTCCGCTGCTATTTCCCTTGAGCTATAGCTCTGTAAAAGGGACCTCAACTGCAAAACAGTTTTAGTGATGGTCTTATCCAGTGAAGCGTTACCAAATACAGTAATACCTCACCTTACGAACCTAATTGGTTCCCGGGGGAGGTTCGTAAGGCAAAAAGTTCGTAAGACGAAACACTGTTTCCCATAGGAAACAATGTAAAATGAATTAATGCATGAAAGAAAAAAAACGCAAAAAACCGCCGCCGCCCGGCTGTCACCTTTTGAAACAGCCGGGCGCTTCTCAGCGTTCTCCCAATGCCGAACCCGGAAGTTCGGCAAAAGTTCGGGTTTGGCGTTCGGGTTCAGGAAGATGCCGAGAAGCCCCCCGGCTGTTTCAAAAAGTGACAGCCGGGCAGCAGGGCTTCTCGGCAACGGCGGTGGGTTCGTAAGATGGAAAAATTTCAGAAGAAGAGGCAAAAAATTTCTGAACCCCGGATTCGTATCTCGGATTGTTCATATGGCGAGGGGTTCATATCATGAGGTACCACTGTATACCAAATACCAAACACTGTGAGCGTGGCTTATGAAGGACACCCTGCATTTTCTTTCCACATCTTTCATTGCAAACTGGGTGCTCTGGGGTGGAGCTCCATTTTTACTACCCCACTGCATTCGTGCCCTCCATCCGGGTAGCAGCCCACCCCTGGGCTCATCATTCTGATATCTTTCTGACATGGTTCTAAATCGGTAGTTTATAGCACTGTATGGGAAATTCTTGCTTCTCACATCTTCAAGATGAACTCTGACAACATAGTTTTTTGAGAGATATAAAAGATGTTTATATTTTATTTTTGTAGCAAGAAAGACATTTCGAAGCAATACCCAAGATTAGAGGCAGGTTAAAACTACATTTTTACAGAGGGGTTGATTTATTTTTCCCTCTGGTGATACAATATATCCTTACCAATTTTAATATTAATTCAACAAGTCCAGTTTATACCATTCTGTAATATAATTGTGATTTCCCAACATTACCATCTATTTGTATAAAAGTTATATTTAAATGTTTAAGATCTTTAAATAAAAGCTTGTGTATTTTCTATATTGATTATCATGAAAACGTACTTTTTTGAGGCAAACAAAATATGATTATATTTTATTTTTGGATCAGGAAAAACATTTTTGAAGCCAAGCAATGTCCAGCATTAAAGCGAAAGTTAAAATTATGCTTTTACAGAGAGGTTGAAACTCTATTTGTAGCATTCTCTGTGCTTTCAGGAGGTTCATCTTCCCTGAAGACTCTTTGAAAAATGACCTTGATGCTCTCTCTGGTCTGAGCTCGTTTCTTTCTCCCCACCAGATAATAGATTATTGGGTTAACACTGCTGTTTAGACAAACACCCAGATTAAAGCATTCCTGTAATCTGAAAAATTGTCCCCACGTTAAAAAGTAAAAAAAGTGCATTAACACAAAGATAGGTAATGGCAGAGTAAGAATAAGGAAACAGAGAAGAGTAATTAAGATCATCACTAACATTCGTCTACGTTTGATCTGTCTAGGTTTAGTACAGATTTTGACAAATAGGATCAGAGTAGAGATTGTAATCAATGGAAGGCCAAGCACAGAAGGCACAACCAAATGGAGATAGAGCCAGATATCTTCTTCAAACACCAATTCCACGATATGCTGTATTCCAACCAAGAGGACAGAGAGGATCCAGAGGAAAGCACAGACAGCAGAGGACAAATGTTTTGGCCGGGAACAGCGATGCCAGAATGGGAAAAGGACACACACACACCGGTCAATGCTGATGGCTGACAGAAGAAAGATACCATTTATATACATGATTTCAAGGAAAAAGGTTCTGATCCAATTGGGAAGTCTTGGCAAATCAAATTGTATGAAAGAACAAATGTAAGATATAGAGAAAAATACAAGATTTCCAAAATCAGCAATAGCTAAATTAAGGATCAATACGGTGAAAGGGTTCCTCTTAATCTGGAAGCCAAGTAGCCAGATAACAATTCCATTTAATGGGATTCCAATGCAGCAGATGATAAAGATTATAATACTTAGCACAAACATATTTTTGTGCTCAATGTAAATAACTGATAGAAGTAGTATATCTTCAGAATATTTTGCTCTAGTATTTCAGGATGAAATCCACCAATAGACTTTTGTAATGCAGCAATAATCTCTGATTTTAATGGGATTTTCTTCCTATTAGAAGAAAAGGAAGAAGAATGGATTCAATTATTTCTCCATAATTAACATATTGAAATGTCCAGCTCATTTAATAACAACAACAACAATACAGTGTTCCCTCAATTTTCGCGGGTTTGAACTTCGCGAAAAGTCTATACCACGGTTTTTCAAAAATATTAATTAAAAAATATTTCACAGTTTTTACCCCCTATACCAGTTTTTCCCACCCGATGACGTCATATGTCATAGCTAAACATTCGTCCGCCTTTAATAAATATTTTTTAATAAACTTTAATAAATAAACATGGTGAGTAATAATCTAAATGGTTGCTAAGGGAATGGGAAATTGCAGTTTAGGGGTTTAAAGTGTTAAGGGAAGGCTTGTGATACTGTTCATAGCCAAAAATAGTGTATTTACTTCCGCATCTCTACTTTGCGGAAATTCAACTTTTGCGGGCAGTCTCGGAACGCATCCCCCGCGGAAAGTGAGTGAACACTATAATAACCTCAATAGATGATGAGAGTCTCTTCTATAAAGAATAAAGTAAGGCATAATTTACAGAAACCCATAAGGGACAAGTTGTCACTTTTATCAAAAAGAACGTTGGAGTTTTTCGACATCTGGTGCCAAGTAGATTATAGGACCTAAAACTGTTGGCTAAGCAATCAGGCCAGCAATGGTAGGACTAATTGAAGATATGACAGAAAAGAAAGTAACAAAATAAAAAAGGAAATATTAACAGAAGTAATAGGTGCCCTTGAATGTAATCCCAGAACATTTGAAGCTTTCCTTAAAATACCATCGGGATTGACAAAATCACCATCGGTCAATTGCAAAAGGCAGATTTAGTTAGGAAAAGCTGCACATTGTGACAATTCCTTTAACACCATCAAACCATCACATCTGTCTGTCCCAGGTTCTTGGGAAGAACTGGATAGATGGCTAAAACCACTAAATCCAATCTAAACATCTGGCTAAATGATTATAACTATAATTTGTTAAATCACAATTCTAGCTGACTCTTATACACTGCACAATTCAGAACAGTGAAAAATAAAAAATAGAATAAAATCAATCCAAAAATATATATCCCCTTAGAAGGATTGTTGCTTCCACTATCTGTTCTGTCGGGCTCTCTGGTAGACTTCTCCCAAAACTTCACAGGTACAAATTTCAGACACACACACATTTGAAAATTCAAAACAATGTTCTTTATAATGAAAATTCACTTAACCTAAGCCCTCTTTTGGTATAGCAAAGAGCACTTGTCTCCAAACAAACTGGTAATTTGTACAAGTCCCTTATCAGTTCTGTGATACTTAGCTTGCAAATGTGAGGCAATTCAGTCGTTCTTTTTTCGCAAAGTGAAACACACTTTGCCCTGGTTTAGTTTCAAAGCGGGGGGGGGGGAAATCAGCACACAAAAGGTCAAAGTCAGTAAAGCAGTCACGAAACACAAGGATCAGATAATCCTCCACAATGGCCAAACCAACAGGCTGATATTTATAGTAGCCTCACTAATTACCACAGCCCCACCCAACCACAGGTGGCCTCATTTTCTTTGATAATAATCTCTCAGTTGTTGTTGCCTATGCATCGCTCTCCACATGCATGGCTGTATCATTAACTCTTGTTCTGAATCCAAGGAGGAGCTAGATAATTGATCTCCTTCTGAGCTGTCTGCCACACTGTCCTCCTCCCTGTCACTCATGTCTTCTTGGTCAGAGGAGCCTTCATCAGCAGATTCCACTGCGGGCAAAACAGGCCTGCAGCATGTGGTTGTCTCCCCCACATCCACAGTCCTTGGGGCAGGAGCTGGGCCAGAGCAAACCACAACACTATCCACAAAATTTGTCTATTTTTTAAAATCATATGGAAGAAGCTTAATTACATTGTTCAGTTTTCAGGACATGCTTTGTTCAAAGCTTCTTAGCAATTGAGAAGTCCTTTCAAGATTTGCACACCTCTTCTGTTTAGAGGGTATTAGGATGCCCCTTGGGACATTCTAGTCATTTTGTCTTAGTTGAAGCACAGAGGAATATAAAAGATGGCAGAATCTGTAGAGAAAATACATCAAAATTGATGAACATTCACTGCTAACTGAAGCTCTTCCTGTTTAAATCTGTGGAGGTCTCCATCTATTTACATTGTTTCTGAGGTTAAGAAAATGGATTTTATGCACAATATTCATGAAGGAGGGAAAGGAGAATGAAACAAAACTAAATCTAGTCTACTCAGAATTTTTTGATAACAAAAGATTTTTGATAACAAAATCTTAATCAAAATCCTAAGAGAAATTATGACTAATTCTAACTGTATGAGAGCTTGGGATAACCAGTTTGATCTGATTTTTATTTAAGGCATTGCCTAGAAACTGGGGGCTGTGATTTCTTTTATTTATTTGTTTCTTTTTCATCTCTAAACATCATAACATTTTTTTCACAAATCTACTTCCAAATTTCATACTTTGCAATTCATTTATCTATTTACAATATATTATATATTTCCATTTTTAGTCTTTCCACATTGTCACGCTGTTTTTCTCTTATTTTTCTCTTATTTTTCCCATCCAGTTGTAGCATTTCGTCTAAACTTGATCCGACTCATTTGGTCCTTTCAATTCTATTGTCAATTTGTCCATTTCAGCACACCTGTATATGTTATCAATAAATGCATTTCCCACCTCAGATACCAAAATCAGGTAGGTGACATTGTGCCAGTCACCTTCTTGTAACCCAACCCAAATAACTAAATGAATTAAAAGCTGAATAACAAACTGGGAGTGAGATTTTACATTTAGCCATTGAGTTCAGTGGTGTTACCTGATACCATCTTAATAATCCCCCCAATATCTATTCTGAATTAAAGAACTGAAAGGTATTTGAAAATAGCAATTACCACCATTCAAGTGCTACTTTTACTCCTGACATACCTGTTGAGGATAGGAGGAATCTCCAGGGGAGACAAGCAGCTCTCTATCAAAATCTAACTATCAGACAAAGTTCCTGCTGTCTGTCAATTGAAGCAATTATAACTGGAACAGAGAATTTTTGTGGCCCAAGACACAAAGTTATGTAGTAAACAAACTCAGAGAACTTGCTGAATAGTCTTCTCTGAATATTTCAAGTTAAACTGTTCACACACTTGATTTGCAAAAGAAGTACTTAAATATGGGAACTTAATTTGGAAGAAGGAACAACCTAAAAACCAAAATCTGGCTGAAAAGCAGATTAATTTGGATGTGGAATTTATTTTTATTTAGGAAATATTTTCATTTTCCCAAGCTAAGGCAATCCGTTCTGCTGATATCTAAAACAAATGTGAGCTTGTTCAATAGCATCTGAAAGCAAAATTTGCCAGTTTCATGGACTTTCTCTTAATGGATAATCATTTCCTTCTGTGCATTCTGCACCTTTTTCATCTTCAGTTGTGAAAGCGTATTGATCAGCAAGTCCAGTATATACCATTCTGTAATATAATTGTGATTTCCCAAAATTACTTTCTATTTGTATAAATAGTTATATTTAAATGTTTAATATCAAAAGCTTGTTCATTTTCTATATTGATTATCATGAAAACATACTTTTGAAGCACACAAAAATGTTTATATTTTATTTTTGGAGCAGTAAAAACATTTTTGAAGCCAAGCAACATCCAGCATTGGAGACAAGTTAAAATTATGCTTTTACAGAGAGGCTGAAACTCTATTTGTAGCATTTTCTGTGCTTTCAGGAGCTTCATCTTCCCTGAAGACTCTTTGAAAAACGACCTTGATGCTCTCTCTGGTCTGAGCTCGTTTCTTTCTCCCCACCAGATAATAGATTATTGGGTTAACACTGCTGTTTAAGGAACCACCCAAAACTATATACAAAGCGAAGGAAGTACTTTCCATAGAATGATCATTATAAAGATAAGAAACATAGAACCCGTAAATATTTAATGGAAGATTAAAAATAAGGAAACACAGAAGAGTAATTAAGATCATCACTAACAGTCGTCCACGTTTCATCTGTTTAGGTTTAAGAAAAAGTTTGACAAATAGGATCACAGTAGAGGCTGTGATCAATGGAAGGCAAAGAACAGAAGTCACAATAAAAGAAACATGGAAGGAGTGACTATAATAATAAGCATAATTCAGAATGCTTGCAATTCCTTCCAGGAGGAAAGAGCCGGTCCAGAGGAAGGTACAGACAGCAGAGGACAAACGTTTTGGCCGGGAACAGCGATGCCAGATTGGAAAGAAGATACACACACACACCAGTCAATGCTGATGGCTGTCAGAAGAAAGAGACTATTGATATACGTGAAGCCAATGAGCCCACTTATGACATTAATGAATACAAAGGTAAAAGGGATATTTGCAGAAGAGACGGAGTAACGACACGGACACCAGAGCTGGATTTAAACTTGGGTCATTTTATTATAATAAATTTGCATAATTTATTAATTAAATTAGCATGAATTAGCATGAATTTGCATAAATCAACATATTCAACTATGACCAGGAAACAGTGGACCTGCAGGGTCAAACAAACACTTCCGGGGCGGAAATGACGTAAAAGGTCAACATTCCTGGGCAACTAAGGGCGTAGTCAATGCTGGTCCAGGTGAGGGACCTCTCCCTCACCTGAGACCCTGCCATGCACTCGCATGAGGGGGGTCCCGCCGGCTCACCCCTACCCTGGGACTTCAATAGCGGGACCCAAAGACAGGTTCCCCCCAAGCGTGCAGGTAGCACCCACCATGGGCTTGGAGAGAATCTGTCAATCATCCCCAAAGATGCCCAAGGGAGAACGCGCAGTTGCTGAAACCACCCAGATTTCCGCCCCTAACCTGCCACGGAGCGGGGGTCAGATCTCTATCTTGGCCCCCCGACTCCCCCCTCTATCTGCGCCAGCTCACGCAGAGACCGCTGCAGGTCCTGTAAGAAAATGGCGTTCCCCTGTTCTGACAGGTGAACGCCATCGGCCCGGTAAAGCCATGGCCGATCTACAGTGATGAGGGGATGGGCCACTACAACCCCACCTAATTCTTTGACAGTTTTTCCCACGGCCTTATTCACCCTACGCCTGACCCGGTGTATGGCCCTAAGGGAAATGGCGTCCCTCCAAACGATCCTTGGGAGGATCTCTGACCACACCACTTGCGTGGTGGGCCATACCGTGCGAAGCCACCGCAGGTCTTCGCGCGCCTGGATGATCAATGGAAGACCACCAAGCAGGCACAGGTCATTGCCACCGAGGTGCAAGACCAGCCATCTGGGTGTGGCTATGGGTTGCCGACCACCCAGTCCCATCTGGGCGCGACCCTGGGTAGCCGCCCGCCCAGCAGCGCCGGGTACCGCCCTGAGATGCTGAGTACCCAGCAACGTCAGTAGGAGCCCCTCCCACCGCATACCCCTCCGGCCCATCCAAACAACATTGACCCACCGTCCCAACGACAGCTGGGTCCCAATGGCGCTTCTGGCAGCTGAGCGGCCGGCCCAGAAGACCATGCTGTGGCCACACAGCAGCGCCGTCGGTTTCTGCCTGGACTGGGAACCTGGAAGGGGACACACACAGAGAGGTTACCTAGCCTAAACCCTGCCCAGAATCCTCAGCAGGCCTAACATAACCCAAATATGCCGCTGACCGCCAGCGGCCGATCTCCTGAATCCGTTGGGCCGGGAAACCAGAAAGAGCCGCGCTAGTGGCGGCGCCGATACGGAACGAATGCGTCCCATAGCCGGCGGGATCCATGCCTACCTGAGACATAGCCTTTGACACTAACGCCCAGAATTGATACCGGGTCAGGGGGGTGCCATCCTGGTGTTGAAACAGGTACCCACTCCCTGACCCCCGCAAGCCACAAAATTGCTGCAAAGCAGCCACCGGGCACACCGACTGATCGGTGGCTGCACTAAGCTCAATCTTAACCCCTCTGTGTAACTGATCTGTCTTGGAATGTCTCACCAAAAGGGAGACACCCCCCTGCTTAAAGGTCAGATCAGCAAGCTGGAAAGCCCGGAGCGACAAGTCAGACTGCGAGGAGGCCATTGCCTCGCTGACCCTGAGGGCCCCAAAAAACATAACACAAGTCGCTGCCCTAAAAAGACGGGCCTCGTACAGAGAGGCACACAGACTGTCAAATGCCTGATTAATCAAAGACAGCTGCTGAACCGTCAGGGCCTGACGAGTGTCAGAAGGGAACCCCTGTCGCTCCCTAACCCAGCCTTCCAGCATCCTCCGGATGCGAAAATCACCCGAAAAATCACCAAACCCCCCCCGCCTTGGACAGAAAGGCGAGGCCGGCCAACCGAGACCTGATAGTCCTAACTGAAAGGCCACGCCCCTTCAGCAGGACACAAAATTCAGCTAGGTGCTCAACCGGGGCAGGCCAGCTATGGGGGTAACCCCTACCCAGCCTGAAATCCCCAAACTCCTTACCTGCACGCTGGTAAGCTCGCAGGGTGCCAGGTGCTACAGATAAGGCGATCGCCCTGGAGGCCTCGACTCTCCAGCTCTCGGGAGCCCGCCCAGGCTCCACAGGTGGGCTGGAAACACCTCTGGCGACTCTCGGGCCCACGGGGCCAGGGTCCGAAACCTGGACAACTGACCACGAGACAAGGCATCAGCCACCCCGTTATCTAGCCCCGGGACATGCCTAGCCAAAAACAAGGCGTTCAGAGACAAGGACCTGTGCACAAAATGGCGGACAAGCCGCATTACCCTGTCACTTTTAGAGGACAGGGCGTTCACAACATGGACAACCGCTAGATTGTCACACCAAAAATGCACAGTCTTGTCCCTAAACTGCTCTCCCCAGAGCTCTAAGGCCACTATCAAGGGGAAAAGCTCCAAAAAGGTCAAGTCCTTAACCAATGAACAAGCACTCCATTCCGGAGGCCATGCCGACCAGCACCACTGGTCACCTAACACTACCCCAAAACCGCAAGTCCCTGCGGCGTCGGAACACAGCTGCAGCTCCACTTCCAAAAGAAGCTCCTGCCGCCAGAAAGACAACCCGTTAAAACGTTCCAAAAACTCCCGCCACACGCAGAGGTCAGCCCTGACCCCAGCGCATAAGCGGGTACGATGGTGGGGCAAACGTAGCCCCTTCATCGCATCATACAACCGACGAGAAAAAGCCCTACCAGGCACCACAACCCGACAGGCGAAATTCAGGATCCCGGCCAATTCCTGGAGCTGCCGAAGAGTAACCTTCCTGCAGCCCAAGACCGCCTCAAGCTTGGTCCTAATTTTAATCAACTTATCCAGGGGCAATCTGGAAGATTGCTCCTCTGAATCCAATTCAATACCGAGGAAGGTAATCCTGGTGGCAGGGCCTTCGGTCTTCTCAGGGGCTAAAGGCACCCCCAATTGAGCACAAAGGGCTTCGAAGTCCCGCATCAAAGCAAAGCATTGCTCCGAGTGCGCCGGCCCGGCCAACAAGAAATCATCAAGGTAATGAACGACCGAACCCAGGCCACTACTCCTCCTGAGCACCCACTCCAGGAAGGTACTGAAGCTCTCAAAAAGGGAGCAGGAAACAGAGCAGCCCATAGGCAAAGCCCTGTCCACATAAAACCCACCTTCAAAATGGAAGCCCAGAAGCTCGAAGTCGCCTGGGTGAATGGGGAGGAGCCAGAATGCCGACTTAATGTCGCATTTACCCATAAGGGCTCCAACCCCACACTCCCTAACCATGGCCACGGCCGCATCAAAGGATGCGTACCGGACTGAACAAAGGTCGTCAGGAATGAAGTCATTCACTGACTCCCCTTTTGGAAAAGACAAATGGTGAATCAACCGAAATTCACCACTCGCCTTCTTGGGAACCACCCCCAGGGGGGACACTCTAAGATTCGAAAAGGGCGGCTCCGGGAAAGGCCCGAGGACCCTGCCCTCAGCAACCTCCTTTCGAATCTTAGCTCGAACAATGTCCTCATGTCTGACAACCGACCTGAGGTTGTCCGACATGAAAGCCTTCCTAACACCCACATAAGGGATCCGAAATCCCTCGGAGAAGCCCCTCAAGAGCAACTCGGCTCTCGGGCGAGGGTGGTAGTCGACCAACCAACCCTCAAGCACCGACACATTAATTGGGCTGGGCCCCTTTTCCCCCAGCTGCTGGGGGAGGTTTTCCCGGACCCCCGCCCTTCTTCTCCGCCCCTTTCTTGGGGCGGGGACAGACTGAAGCTGCATGGGACCCCCCACAATTCCCGCAGGCATGCTTGTACTTACAAAAGGGACGAAAACACGCCCCCTTTGCAGCAAACTCATGACAAGCGGGCGAGGCCACCTTGCCAGCCACACCAGGAGTCGCCTTGGCCGGCGAAGCCGTGCCAGGCTCCTCTTCCATGAAGTGCCCACTATCAGTACGCTCACACCCTTCCTTTCCAGACATATGCGTGGCCCGGAACCAAAGGTCCGGAACCACCATATCCCAAGGCAAGTTAGGCTCTATCGCCATCCTCATACGAAAGCCTTTATCATAATGGCGCCATATGGTGCCCTTATATTCGAAATGGGCCCTGGCAATCAAATCTATATATTTAAACATGGCAGAGGCCATAGCCGGCTGCCTCTGAATCACCACAGACCCATAAGTAAGAAAAGCATATAGCCAGGAGCTGAAGCATTTCGTTACTTTGGTCTTCTTTGCCTTCTCCCCCGGGACAATCTCTTTCTCCTGCTTAGGAACCTCTCGGTTTAAAAGCGAAAAAAGATCCACGTATTCTCCCCGCCATATAGCCTCCTTAACCGAAGGGTGAAGGTGGCATCCAAGAGGGGTGGACGGCAACCCGCACGGGATGGCCCCTGCTTTAATACAAGCGAACGGGTCCCAAACCGTGTTGGCCGCAACCCCAAAAACTCCCGCACCATGGGGGTAGGGCAAGACAGGAAGCGGGGGCATAACAGCAGGGGCTGGGGGGACCCACCCCCCTGCCCCGGGCACTGCAGGCATCCCCGCAGTGCCAGGCCCGGGCGGCGGAGCAGGGCCAGGCGCCAGCGGCCCCGAAGGAGGAACCGGCGGCGCCCAGACCTGCCCGCAGGTGCCCGTGGAAGACCCCAAAAAACTGGACCCACTCCCAACCCCCGCCGGGGGAAAACCCGAGGAGGATGAAGGGAGAAAGGACAGCGGTGTAGTGTGTAGTGCAGCCTCACCTGCCCCGTACGGGGTTGATGACATCCACGGGGGGCCCATTGGTGAGGGGCCCGAGAAAGCCGCCATCGACCCTGCCGGGGCCTGTCGTCCAGCAGGAGCCATCTGCACAGCCTGGGCCGCCGCAGGATCTCTTCCCAACGCCGCAGGAACTTGCTCGAGGGACCCTCCGGGGCCCGAACCACTTCTCCACTGCTCGAGCTCGTCGAGCCTCTCCAACACCCTGGCCCAAGACATGGCAGGAGAAAGATCAGGTTGAGGGGCAGGAGGCAACGAAACCCCCCCCCCCCCGTGCTGGGGAGCAACCCCCATAGGCCCCTCCCTACTGGCCCGAGCCCGGGCGGATGGCCTAAGGGCCCTCCTGGGACGCGTAGCCGGCGGAGCCATAGGGGCAGTGGCAGGCCTCTTCTTTGGGGCCATAACAATTCCCTAAAGTCTAAGGATACAGGGAGCAAACCCCAGCTGTTACCTATGATTAACTCCAACCCTCTGAGAGGAAGACAAGCGTCCCCACCCCTGAGCCACTACCAGTGTTAAATAAAATAAAAGGAGAGGCCCTTGCAACACCCCCTAGGCCCCCTTTCAAAGGCCCAAAAGGAATAAGCTCCCCCTCATGTGTAGGCCGCCTAAGGCCTGGAAGCCGGCCTCTACTCCAACACAGGACCGGGGACCACCAGAAGCCAAACCACCCCACCCCAAGTCCCGGCGGGGCCCCAACCGCGCCCTCCTCCCGTCCGGGAGGAGGTTACCAGTCCCCCTCGGGCCCGAGGGGGATCTTGCAGAAACTGAGCTCCAAAAGGTGGATCCACCGGGATTTGAACCGGTCGCTAGGCTGTTGAGTCCTCCGACGCTGCTGCAACTTTTCGCTCCCTCTGCAGGCCACAAAATGGCGGCCGCGACACGAGGGCACCCAAAATGGCGACCGGAGCAGCTCTCAAACGAGTGTCTGCTCCAGTGCTGGGTCCGGGCGAAAAGGCTTGCCTCGAGGCCTGCCGCCCTTAAATAGGGCCGGCAAGCCCCGCCCGGTCCCCACGTCATGCCCGGCCACGTGGGCCAGGCATTCCCGGCCGAAATCTCGCCTCGCGAGATTTCGGCCGAAAACAAGATGGCGGCCGCCATTAAGGGTCCGTGTCTTCCCGGCCCTTCAGCAAAACCGCCGTGGGCCGGTAAGTCGAGCCGGCGATATTATCTGTAACATATAGGCTATAAATTGATGAATGCAAACTATAGCCAAAAATAAAAGAAATCCAAAGTCAGCAATAGCCAAATTAAGAATCAACACAGTGAAAGGGGTCCTCTTAATCTGGAAGCCAAGTAGCCAGATAACAATTCCATTTAATGGGACTCCAATACAGCAGATGATTGATAATATGGTAAGAAGATCAATCATATTTTTGCTCAATGTAAATAATTGATAGAAGTTCTGAATACTCTGCTCTAGTACTTCACACTGAAATCCACCAAGAGACTTTTGTAATGCAGCAATAATCTCTGATTTTTGAATGGAAGTTCCTATAAGAAGAAAAGAAAGAAGAATGCATTTAATCATTCCTCCTTAATTATCATATAATCATGCATAGCTCATTTAATAATAACAACAACGAAGTAGGGGCAGCATAAAAGTTAAACAAACAAACAAACAACAATAACAATAATCAATAGATGAAGAGGGTCTCTTCTATAAACAATAAAGTGATGCATAACTTACAGAAACCCATAACGGACAAGTTGTCACTCCCATCAAGTAGAATGTTGGAGTTTCTCGACATCTGGAGCCAAATAGATTATATGACTCAAAAATGTTGTCTAAGCAATAATGTCCAGCAACTGCAGAACTAACGGAAAAAATGACAGAAAAAAAGTAATAAAATTAAAAAGTTATTACCAGAAGTAATAGGTGCCCTTCAATGCAATCCCAAAACATTTGAAGCTTTCCTTAAAACAACATTGGCATTGACAAAATCACCATCAGTCAATTGCAAAAGGCAGATTTACTTAGGAAAACCTGCACATTGTGACAATTCCTTTAACACCATCAAACTATCACATCTCTCTGTCCCAGATTCTTGGGAAGAACAGGATAGATATCTAAACTCACCAAATCCAATCTGAATATCTGGTCAATTAATTATAATTTATTAAACTAGGATCTAGCTGACTCTGATTCACTGCACAATTCAGAACAATGAAACATTTTTAAATACAATAAAATCAATCAAAAAATATATATCCCCTTAGCAGGATAGCTGCTTCCACTATCCACAAAATGTGTCTATTTTTTAAATTATGTGATAGAAGCTTAATTGCACTGTTCAGCTTTCAGGACATGCTTTGTTCAAAGCTTCTTAGCAATTGAGAAGCCCTTTCACGATTTGCACACCTCTTCTGTTTAGAGGGTATTAGGGTACCCCTTGGCACATTCTAGTCATTTTCTCCCAGCTGAAGCACAGGGGAATATAAAAAAGGACAGAATCTGTAGAGGAAATACACAGATGAACATTCACTGCTAATTGAAGCTCTTCCTGCTTAAATCTGTGGAGGTCACTCTATTCTCCAGAGCACCAGAGGGTCGGACGAGGAACAACAGCTGGAAGCTGACCAAGGAGAGATTCAACCTAGAAGTAAGGAAGAACTTCCTGACGGTCAGAGCGATCAACCAGTGGAACAATCTGCCTGCGGAGGTTGTGAACTCCCCAACTCTGGACACTTTCAAGAGGAGATTGGACTGCCACTTGGCTGGGGTGCTTTAGGATTCCTACTCAGGCAGGGGGTTGGACTTGATGACCTGCATAGTCCCTTTCAACTCTAACAATAAATAAATAAATACTCACAACCCAACCCAAATAACTAAATAAATTAAATGAAAAGCTGGGAGTGAGATTTTACATTTAGCCATAGAGTTCTGTGGTGGTAACTATGCCATCTTAATAATCCCACAAATCCTATTCTGAACTAAAGAACTGAAAAGGTATTTGAAAATAACAATTATCACCATTCAGGTGCTACCTTTACTCATGACGTACCTGTTGAAGATAGGAAGAATCTCCAGGGGAGACAAGCAGTTCTGAGATGAGGTTCCTGGAGTCTGTCAGTTGAAGCAATTGGAACAGAGAATTTATGTGGCCCAAGCCACAAAGTTATGTAGAAAAACAACCTCAGAGGACTTGCTGAATAGTCTACTCTGAATTTTACAAATTAAACTGTTCACACGCCTGATTTCCGGAAAAAGTACTTAAATATGGGAACTTAATTTGGAAGAAGGAACAACCTAAAAAAACAAAATCTGGCTGAAAAGCAGCTCAGTTTGGATGTGAAGTTTATTTTTATTTAGATAATATTTTCATTTTCCTAAGCTAAGGCAATCCGTTCTGCTGATATCTAAAACAAGCATAAACTTGTTCAATCGTTTCTGCAGCAAAATTTGCAAGTTTTTTGCTCTTTTTTTTAAAAAAAAATCTTTATTAAGTTTCTACATGTAAAAACAATCTAAACAAAACATACAGAGGAAAAAAAGGGAAGAAAAATGAAGGAAAGTAGATAAATATATAGAACATATAGAGCGTTCAATTTCAGTGATGTTCGATATATGCAAATAGATAGTTTTCTTTTTTCTTTTTTTTTTTTTTGAAAAATAATTTTTGTTGATTTACAAAAGAGATTATGTACAAAGGGAGAAAGATACATCGATTAACAACATTGTGATAACCTGACATACTTGCAGTTATGCCATAATTGCTCCATTCAATTATTTACATAGTTTTCTTATATTTATTTGTTGTATAAAAGACATAATTTGTCAACCATATTGTTGACTATCTCTATCAAGCGACCTAATATTATGTATTTTTTATCTAGTATGTGGAAATGTGTATTTATTTTCTTTAGTTCTGTATACCAGAGGTCCCCAACCTTTTTTGCACCAGGGACCGGCTTTCAGCTAGACCAGTTTTCCATGGCCCGGTGGGGGGGGGGGGGGAGCTAGCTGTCAGCGGCGCCGTAAAAGGGGCGATCAAGAGAGGAATGGGTGAATGAATGGACGGAGGGTGGGAAGGAAGGAAGGAAAGAGGGAAGGTACAGGAACAGAAGAAGGGTGCAAAGAAGCAAAGAAAGGTGTGAAAGGGGAGAGTAAGAGAGGAAGGAGTGAAAGAAGGGAATGAGGGAGGAAAGAAGGGAGGAAGGAAAAGGAAAGCAAGAAATGGAGGGAGGAAAGGAAGGGAGGAAAGGAAGGAAGAAAGAAGGAAAGAGGGAAGGGACAGGAACAGAGGAAGGAAGCAAGGAAACTTATGAAAGGGGAGAGTAAGAGAGGAAGGACTGGAGGGAGGGAGGGAAGAAGGTAGGAAGGAGAAAGAAAAGAAATAGAGGAAGGAAAGGTAAAAGAGAGAAAGAAAAAGAGCAAGAAAGAAAGAAAGAAAGAAAGAAAGAAAGGCAACTTCAAAGAAAGGCTCACTGAGCATCTCTCACTCTCTCTCTTTCTATCCCTCTTTCTTTCTTTCTCTTCCTTTCTCTCTCTCCTCTTCCTTTATCTCCTCTTTCTCTCCCCCCTCTCTCCCCCTTTCCCTCTCTCTTTCTCTCTCCCTCTCTTGCTATCTCTCCCCCCTTTCCCTCTCTTTCTCCCTCTCTTTCTCTCTCTCCCCCCTCTCTCTTTCTCTCTCTCTCCCCCTCTTTCTCTCTCTTCTTCTCACTTTCTCTCTCTTGTTTTCTTTCTGTCTCTTTTGCTTTCTCTCTCTCTCTCTTTCTCTTTTGTTTTGTTTCTCACGCTCTTTCTCTCTCTTGTTCTCTCTCTCTTGCTATCTCTTTCTCTCCCCCCTTTCTCTCACTCTCTCTTTCTCACTTTCTCTCTATCTTGCTGTCTGTTGCTTTCACTCACTCTCGTTCTCTCTCCGTTCTTCTCAGCGGTGACGCGCGCACGCCCTGCCCGCCTCACATTTGCCGAGAGGACTTTCGCCCCGGGCTCTCAGCAAGGGGGTTTGCATGAGAGGCGGGGCCGGCGGAAGGTGATATTCAATGTCGGGGGCGCACGGGCGGTCTTGCGCGCGCTCCCTATCTCCCTGCTAGCCCACTCGGAATACGTATTCAAAATAAGAAAAGCCTTTGCCGGCGAAGGCTTTTCTTATTTTGAATACAGTATTCCGAGTGGGCTAGCAGGGAGATAGGGAGCGCGCGCAAGACCGCCCGTGCGCCCCCGACATTGAATATTACCTTCCGCCGGCCCCGCCTCTCATGCAGCCCCCTTGCTGAGAGCCCGGGGCGAAAGTCCTCTCGGCAAATGTGAGGCGGGCAGGGCGTGCGTTCCGGGTGCGGGAGGAGCTGCGGTGAAAGGCAGGAGGTGGCAGAGGAGCAGAGGGGGCAAATCGGGCGGGCGGTGGGCAGCGCGGAAAGGCCGAGGGGGCCCTGGCGCCGCGGACCGGCTGAAAACCCCCAGCGGCCCGGTGCCGGTCCGCGGACCGGCGGTTGGAGACCCCTGCTATATACTATATTGGATATTTGGTTATTTCTGAGGAAGGTACAAATCATTTGGGGGGGGGGCTTATGTTACATTGATTTATGGTGCAATGTTTCTATATTTTCATTTTATTTGGGTACGGAGGGAGTGTCTAGTTTTTTCCTTTTAGGTTTTTTATGTATTTTTTCTGTTTGAGCCATCTTACCAATTTTCCCATATTTTGTAAAATTCAGATTTATCTTTCTCCTGAAATTCCGAAGTCATTTCGGTCATTTCTGCGCACTCAAGGACCTTAATTATGAAGATTAAAGTTGTGGGGGCTCTTTCTGTTTTCCAATTTTGCACATATAGGAATCTTGCTGTCTTTACAATATTGTCTTCATTTTTAAATTTCTGCCTTGCAATTCCAAGAAGCAAATGTTCAGGTTTTAAAAGGATTTTCTGTGCCACAATTTGCTCTAGATAGCTTTTCATTTTGCACCATTTTTTTTTAGCAAGTGGGCAAGTCCACTGTAAGTGGTAGTAGGTCCCTATTTCCCTTTTGCATTTCCAACATAGTGGTGAAACGTTTGGATACAGTTTGTTGAGTCGTGCTAGGTGTGTGTGTGTGTGTGTGCCAGTGGTAAAACGTTTTATATAAGATTTTTTTGTATGATGTTGCTAGCGTTAATTTGTTGTTTGTGTTCCAAATTTTTTCCCATGGACTTGCTCTTAATGTATACTTATATTTATGACCTATAAAGCCCTTCATGGCATCGGACCAGAATACCTCCGGAACCACCTTCTACCACATTTAATCCCAGTGACCGGTTATGTCCCGTAGAGTTGGCCTTCTCCAGGTCCTGTCGATGAAGCAATGTCGTCTGGCGGGACCCAAGGGAAGAGCCTTCTCTGTGGCGGCCTCGACCCTCTGGAACCAACTCCCCCCGGAGATTAGAATTGCCCCCACACTCCCTGTCTTTCATAAATTGCTTAAGACCCACCTGTATCGCCATGCATGGGAGACCTGAGACATCTCCCCCGGGCCTATACAGTTTATGTATGGTATGTTTGTGTGTATGTTTTCTTTTTAATAAGGGGGTTTAGTTATTTTTAATTATTAGATTTGTTATAAATTGTTTTGTTGTTGTAGTGAGCCGCCCCGAGTCTGCGGAGAGGGGCGGCATACTAATCTAATTAATAATAAGAGTAAGAATAAGAATAAGAATTAGCAGACTTGCTAATTTTTGAAGCATATTTGTAGATTAAGATAAAATCCTGTCATGATCCATTAGGGGTTTTATGAAAGAAGCAAGTTGACTCCTAGCTCTGTTCAAAAATCCATTAATTCTCCTGAAACACAATGCTGAACTTATGATATTTATTTATTGATTGATTGATTGGTTTTATCCAATACACAATGAGGGTTTTAGTGAGTATACACATAGTAAAATACATAATGAAGGTTATAGAGGAGGTTTTACTCATAGTAAAATATATCTAAGAAAGAACAGAAGAATAGAAGAGAAGATATAGGAATGGAACATATCAGTGAAAGAATAGAAGAAGAAATATAGGAATAGAAGAATGGTATAGGACAGCGGTCCCCAAACTATGGCCCGTGGGCTGGATGCGGCCCGATAAGGTCTTTTAACTGGCCCACGGCAGCTCATGAGATTTTACTGATTGATATAATAAGCTCCCGAATCTCCTGTCCACTCACCGCGGTCGGCTGCTGAGCAAGGAGAAGGTGGAGAGGCAAGGGGGCAGGGAGGAAAGCGAGCCTGCAATTGGCCCCTTCCTTTGCCGCCTTTAGGGAGAGAAACTGTTGCTGCCCTATGGCAGAGCAGCAACAGTTCCTCTCCCTAAAGGCAAGAAAGAAATTGGCCAAATGCAGGCCCCCCTTGCCTCTTCACCTCCTCCTCCCCACCTCCTGCTCCGCGGTGAGTGGATTCGAAATTCAGGAAAAGGCGATTGGCGATTGAAACTGTCCACTGAAAGTCACAGTTAAGTGCACCATGGCTAAGTGTGTGTGAGGGGGGGAGGCGGCTGCTTGAAAACCCCTGACCTCCATTGCCTTCTCCCCGTGGCACAAGGCGAGCGCACCTCGCCACTGACACAGGCAGCGGGGACCACCCTGTCCCCCCTGCACCAAGCTATGCAGTCCCGGATCGCTCGCTTCTCTAGCCAGCAAAGCCGACTGCCCGGCTTTGCTGGCCGATCCAGGAAAGCATTGCATTTGAAAAGAGAGCGGAGGGAGGTGGATGCAGCATGGGGCCGGACGCTGAGTGCCGGGGACGCCGGGGAGGGCAAAGGGGTAGATGTGGCTGCTGCCTCTCAGCTGCAGAGCCAAACGGGGGCGGAGGCAATGGTGGAGTCCGGCGCTGGGGCCATGCAGGGCCACTCATCCAGGGGGGCATGGACCGGCAAGCCGCCCTCTGCTCTCTCTCTTTCTCTCTCTGTTGCCGATGTGGTGTATGAGAGAGAAAGAGAGAGAGCAGAGGGCGGCTTGCCAGTCCATGCCCCCCTGGATGAGCGGCCCTGCATGGCCCCAGCGCCGGACTCTGCCATTGCCTCCGCCACCGTTTGGCTCTGCAGCTGACAGGCAGCAACCATGTCTACCCCTTCGCCCTCCCCGGCGTCCCCCGCACCCAGCGTCCAGCCCCACGCTGCCTCCACCTCCAGGTAACTCTCTTTCTCTCTCTGTTGCTGGCATGGCGTATGAGAGAGAAAGAGAGAGAGAGAGAGAGAAAGGAGGGGAGAGAGAAAAAGAGAGAAAGAAAGAAAGCAAGAGAGAGAGGGAAAGGAAGAGGAGAGATAGAAAGGGAGAGAGAGAAAGAGGGAGAGAGAGAGAGAAGGAGAGAGAGAAAGAGAGGGAGAAAGAGAGTGAGTGGAGGAGAGAGAAGAGAGAGAAAGAAAGAGAGGGACAGAGAGAAAGGGAGAGATAGAAAGGGAGAGGGAGAAAGAGAAATAGGGAGAGAAAGAAAGAGAGAGAGTGAGTGAAAGAGAAGAGAGAGAAAGAAAGAGAGAGAGGGGAAGAGGGAGAGAAAGAGGGAGAGATAGAGAGGGAGAGAAAGAAAGGAGGAGACAGAGAGAGGGAGAGAGAAAGAGATACAAAGAGAGTGAGTGAGAGAAAGAGAGGAGAGAAAGAAAGCAAGAGAGAGAGAGAAAGAGAGAAGGACAGAGAGAAAGAGAGAGAGAGAGAAAGAGGGAGAATAAATATTAAATATTATATTTGTTCCCATTTTGTTTTTTACTTTAAGTAAGGTATGTGCTGTGTGCATAGGGATTTGTTCATACATTTTTTTAATAGTCCGGCCCTCCAACAGTTTGAGGGACAGTGAACTGGCTCCCTGTGTAAAAGGTTTGGGGACCCCTGGTATAGGAGATATAGGAGAGCAATAGTACAGGGGACGGAAGGCACGCTAGTGCATTTGTACTCACCCCTTACTGACCTGTTAGGAATCTGGATAGGTCAACCATGGATAATCTAAGGGTAAAGTGTTGGGGGTTTGGGGATGACACTATGGAGTCCGGTAATGAGTTCCACGCTTCGACAACTCGGTTACTGAAGTCGTATTTTTTACAGTCAAGTTTGGAGCGGTTAATACTAAATTTAAATCTGTTGTGTGCTTTTGTATACTTGTGGTTGAAGCGGAAGTAGTCGCCGACAGGCAGGACGTTGCAGCATATGATCTTGTGGGCAATACTTAGATCATGTTTAAGGTGTCTTAGTTCTAAACTTTCTAGGCCCAGAATTGAAAGTCTAGTCTCGTAGGGTCTTCTATTTCGAGTGGAGGAGCAAAGGGCTCTTCTGGTGAAGTATCTTTGGACATTTTCAAGGGTGTCAATGTCTGAGATTATTTTGTTATATATATTAATATTTATTAGATTTGTATGCCGCCCCTCTCCAAAGACTCGGAGTGGCAATATGGGTTCCAAACAGATGAGTTGTATTTGAGGATTGGTCTGGCAAACGTTTTGTAACCTCTGGTAAGCTACTCCCATCCCTATGTTTCTCATAAATAAATGCCCCCTTAAATTCCACATTTACCTGTATTTACAGTAAAATATCAATTCATATTAAGTGCTTTATATATTGTTTCAAATTAATATCCTATATAGTGAAGAAGGTAATAGTAATTATTCAAATTCCAAAATGTCCACACACTAACTCATTTCTTTCCATTTTTTTGTTGCGATTTATCTTTCTCTCTGGTGGTACAATATATGTTTACCAATTTTAATATTAATTCAACAAGTCCAGTTTATTCTGTAATATAATTGTGATTTCCCAAAATTACTATTTATTTGTATAAATAGTTATATTTAAATGTTTAATATCTTTAAATAAAAGTTTGTTCATTTTCTATATTGATTATCATGAAGACATACTTTTTTTGAGACACACAAAAGATGTTTATATTTTATTTTTGGATCAGGAAAGACATTTTTGCAGCCAAGCAACATCTAGGATTGGAGACAGGTTAAAATGATGCTTTTACAGAAGGGTTGAAACTCTGTTTGTAGCATTCTCTGGGCTTTCAGGAGGTTCATCTTCCCTGAAGACTCTTTGAAAAACGACCTTGATGCTCTCTCTGGTCTGAGCTCGTTTCTTTCTCCCAACCAAATAATAGATTATTGGGTTAACACTGCTGTTTAGACAAGCACCCAAATTCATGTACCAATTGAAGGAAAAACTTCGGTAAAAATATCTATCATAAGCAATAGAGAACCCGTAAATATTTAATGGAAGATTAAAAATAAGGAAACAGAGAAGAGTAATTAAGATCATCACTAACAGTCGTCCACGTTTCATCTGTTTAGGTTTAATACAAATTTTGACGAATAGGATTACAGTAGAAGCTGTGATCAATGGAAGGCAAAGCACGTAAGTCACAATTAAAGAGATATTTAAAAAGTCATCATAATAAAATACATAATTCAGAATGTTTTGAATTCCTTCCAGGAGGACAGAGAGGATCCAGAGGAAGGCACAGACAGCAGAGGACAAACGTTTTGGCCGGGAACAGCGATGCCAGATTGGGAAGAGGACACACACACACCGGTCAATGCTGATGGCTGTCAGAAGAAAGAGACTATTGATATACATGATGCGAGTGAGCCAACCTATGTGAATCCAAAAATTGGTAAACAAAGTAATTCCTTGTGACATACAGACTATAAAATAATATATGCAAGATATAGCCAAAAATAAAAGAAAACCAAAGTCAGCAATAGCCAAATTAAGAATCAACACAGTGAAAGGGTTCCTCTTAATCTGGAAGCCAAGTAGCCAGATTACAATTCCATTTAGTGGGACGCCAATACAGCAGATGATTAATATAAATATAATAAAAAAAGGCACAGGTTTGACCTCAATCTCCATAATTGGTAGAAGTGATGTATATTCAGAATACTCTGCTCTCATACTTCACACTGGAATCCACAAAGAGACTTTTGTAATGCAGCAATAATCTCTGCTTCTTGAATGGATGTTCCTATTAGAAGAAAAGAAAGAAGAGCAAATTCAATCATTCCTCCATAATTATATTGTCATATCTAGCTCATTTAACAACAGCAACAATAATAGAAACATAGAAACATAGAAGATTGACGGCAGAAAAAGATCGCATGGTCCATCTAGTCTGCCCTTATACCATTTCTTGTATTTTATTTTAGGATGGATATATGTTTATCCCAGGCATGTTTAAATTCAGTTATGGGGATTTACCAACCACGTCTGCTGGAAGTTTGTTCCAAGCATCTACTACTCTTTCAGTAAAATAATATTTTCTCATAATACTTCTAATCTTTCCCCCAACTAACCTCAGATTGTGCCCCCTTGTTCTTGTGTTCACTTTCCTATTAAAAACACTTCCCTCCTGAACCTTATTTAACCCTTTAACGCATTGAAATGTTTCGATCATGTCCCCCCTTTTCCTTCTGTCCTCCAGACTATACAGATTGAATTCATGAAATCTTTCCTGATAAGTTTTTTGATTAAGACCTTCCACCATTTTTGTAGCCCATCTTTGGACCTGTTCAATTTTATCACTAGCTTTTTGTAGATGAGCTCTCCGCAACTGAACACAGTATTCCAAATGTTATTTTACATTTGGAAACATTAAACTGCAGTTTCTATTGCTTTGACCACTTATCTAGTAAAGCTAAATCATTTGCCATATTATAGACGCCTCCAGGAACATCAACCCTATAGCACACTTTAGAGTCATCGGCAAATAGGCAAACCTTCCCTACCAAACCTTCTCCTATGTCACTCACAAAGATATTAAAAAGAATAGGACCCAAAACAGACCCTTTTGGCACACCGCTTGTAACAAGGCTCTGCTTAGAATACTCGCCATTAACAACAACCCTCTGATATCTACGCTTCAGCCAACTGAAAATCCACTGAACTATCCAGGGATTAAGTCCAATATTCACTAATTTATCTATCAGCTCTTTATGTGGAACAGTATCAAAGGCTTTGCTGAAGTCCAGATAGGCAATATCCATGGCACCACCTTCATCCAACACCTTTGTGACATAGTCAAAGAAATCAATGAGATTAGTCTGACATGATTTGCCTTCAGTAAAGCCATTCTGGTTTGGGTCCAATAAGTTATTGTTTTTAGGTGCTGATTTTTCCTCTTTTTGAGTAGAGTCTCCATCATTTTAACTATAACTGATGTCAACCTAACTGGCCTGTAGTTACCAGCTTCTTCTCTACTGCCCTTCTTGTGGGTAGGCACAACACTGGCCATTCTCCAATCATCAGGAACATGTCCTGTTAACAGGGATTGGTTAAACAAATCATTCAGGGGGGCAGCAATCACATATCTGAGTTCTGTAAGAATTCTGGGGTGGATGCCATCAGGACCCATTACCTTATTTGTCTTTTATCGTTCAAGTTCTTCTAAGACATCGGCTTCTAAGATCACTGGAGTTGAATCCCTACAGCTGGAAGCAATGCTACATCCACCCATAGTATTATATTGTAAGCTGACTTCTGAGAAAACTGAACAGAAGTAGCTATTCAAATGGTCAGCGACCTCCTTATTCCCATCATTGTATGTATTATGTCCAGTACTAAGCTTTGTGATGCTGCAGTTTTTCTTCTTCCTATCACTAATATATCTGAAAAAGGTTTTATTCCCTTTCTTCACAGATTTGGCAATTTCTTCCTCTTTTGAGGCTTTAGCAGCATATATTATCTGTTTCGCCTCCTTCTGTCTCATTTTATATACCTCTCTGTCAGCTATACTTCCAGACTCTTTATATCTCCTATAGGCAGCCTTTTTTTCATTGACTATAGCCCTTACATCATTACTAAACCATAGCGGTTTCTTCTTCCTTTTACCCTTAGTTATTTGCCTTACATACAGTCCACAGGGTTTTAAGATGGCCTTCTTTAATACAGTCCATTGGGCACTTGCTCCTGCCATTTTATCCCTGCCCTTTAATTCATTATTTAAATATTCACCCATTTTATTGAAATTTGTTTTTCTGAAATCCAGTACTTTGGTTGTAGTATAGGATTGCTCACAATTGGTTTTTACATCAAACCACAAACATAGGTGGTCACTGCAACCTAAGTTTTCTCCCACCTTAACCTCTGAAACCTGGTTCCCATTCGTAAAAACTAAATCTAGAATATTCTCCCCTCTAGTTGGTGTCTTAACCAGCTGTGCCAGAGCTGCTCCTGTAAGGGCCTCTACTATATTCTTACTTTTTCATGTAAGGGCACTGGGGATATTCCAGTCAACAACAGGCATGTTGAAATCACCCATAACCACAATATCTCCCTTTACTGCCATTTGGGTAATTTCATCCACCATCTTTTTGTCATAATCCTCAGATTGCCCCGGAGGCCTATAGATCACCCCCAATCTAATGACAGAACCCTCTTTAGTTTGCATGCAAACCCATAGAGTCTCCAGCTCTTTACATGTATTTTGAATTCGTGTTGCTTTTAGATTTTCCTTAACATTAATGGCTACTCCACCTCTGCTTCTCTCTACTCTATCCTTCTTATACAATGTATATCCTGGTATGGATATTTCCCAATCATTGAAGTCCTTAAACCATGTCTCAGTTATGGCAACCAGATCCAAATTATCTCTAGATATTATCGCCTATCATATGTCTAGATCAGCGTTTCCCAACCGGTGTGCCGCGGCACAGTGGTGTGCCACGAGACACTGTCAGGTGTGCCGCGGCGAGAGGCGGTGGAGGAGAGTGGGCGGATCGGGCGGGCAATGGGGCAGGGCGGAGAAGCCAGGGGCGCGTTTGGCCGGAGGCACCGTGGGGAGGCAGGGGCAGCCGCGGCTCCCTTTACTCCTACTGCCGCACCACCCTGCCCCTGCTCCCCACGGTGCCTCCGGCCAAACACGCCCCTGGCTTCTCCGTCCTGCCCCATTGCCTGCCCGATCCGCCCACTCTTCTCCGCCACCACCTCCTGCTTTGGGGCGAGGAATCCGAGAGTCCGGGACTGTGTGGCTTTGCGCCATGAAGAGAAAACGGCCGACTTTTCCCTGCTGCCGTTTTCTCTTCATGGCGCAAAGCCAGGGCCGCCGCTAGACGGGTACTACAGGGAGCGCGCTACCGGGCCCCGGGCAAATTGGGGCCCGCAGTCAGCGGCTCCTTGCACTGAGCTCCCGCTCGCAGCTGTCCCCTGGCTCCTGCTCGATGCCACGGTTTTCGGCGCTGTCCTGCTGGGCCCCAAAGACGGAAGGCAGGAAGGAGGAGAGCTCCATTCTTCTCGCCTTTTTCCCACCTTCCTTCTTTGGGGCACAGCAGGACAGCGCCGAAAACCGCGGCATCGAGCAGAAGCCGGGGGACAGCTGCGAGCGGGAGCCCCAGGAGGGAAGTACCGGCAGCGCCCCGCCCAGCTGAAGCTTCACTGGCGTCGGCGGCAAATGTCCTTTGTGGCCCGGTGGGAGGGGGGAGCTGCAGCGGCCGCAGGCAGTCGCAGGGAGATGGCTGCGGCGAGAGGGAGCTCCAGGCGGTGGCAAGAGGGAGCGCTTTCTCTCTCTCTCAGCTGACTGCAAGCAGGAGCCCTGACGTGGCGGTCAATTGAGAGAGAGAGAGAAAGAAAGAAAGAGAGACATATAAGAGAGGCAGAGAGAGAGAGAAAGAGAGACATAGCAAGAAAGAGAGACAGCAAGAGAGGCAGAGAAAGAGAGAGAGAAAGAGAGACATAGCAAGAGAGGCAGAGAGAGAGAAAAAGAGAGACATAGCAAGAGAGGCAGAGAGAGAGAAAAAGAAAGAGAGACATAGCAAGAGAAAAAGAGAGACTTAGCAACAGAGGCAGAGAGAGAAAGAGAAAGAAAGAGAGACATAGCAAGAGAGACAGAGAGAGAGAGAAAGAGAGACATAGCAAGAGAGAGAGAGAGAAAGAGGGACATAGCAAGAGAGGCAGAGAAAGAGAGACAGCAAGAGAGGCAGAGAAAGAGAGACATAGCAAGAGAGGCAGAGAGAGAGAAAAAGAAAGAGAGACATAGCAAGAGAAAAAGAGAGACTTAGCAAGAGAGGCAGAGAGAAAGAGAAAGAAAGAGAGACATATAAGAGAGGCAGAGAGAGAGAGAAAGAGAGACATAGCAAGAGAGGCAGAGAAAGAGAGACAGAGCAAGAAAGAGAGACAGCAAGAGAGGCAGAGAAAGAGAGAGAAAGAGACATAGCAAGAAAGGCAGAGAGAGAGAAAAAGAAAGAGAGACATAGCAAGAGAAAAAGAGAGACTTAGCAAGAGAGGCAGAGAGAGAGAGAAAGAGAAAGAAAGAGAGACATATAAGAGAGGCAGAGAGAGAGAGAAAGAGAGACATAGCAGGAGAGGCAGAGAGAGAGAGAAAGAGAAGGAAAGAGAGATAGCAAGAGAGGCAAAGAGAAAGAAAGAGACATATAGCAAGACAGTGAAAGAGAGAGAGAAAAAAGCAAGAAAGAGATAGCAAGAGAGACAGAGAGAGAGAGCAAGGGAGAGAGAAAGACAGAGGAAGGGAAGGAGGGAGAGAGAAAGAGAGCAAAAAAGAGAGGAAGAAAGAAAGACGGATGGAGAGAGAGAAAGAAGGGAAGGAAGGAAAAGAGAGAAAGAGGGAAAAATAGAGCAAAAGGGAGGAAGAGAGAGGGGTTTTTTGTCCAAACTTTTCTTTAGCCCGCCCCCCCCCCTTCAATGTTCCCCAGGATTTTGAAAATATGAATAAGGTTGGGAAAAAAGGTTGGGAAACACTGGTCTAGATAATATATATTGATATAATAACATCAGTAGATGACAAGGATCCCTTCTATAAACAATAAAGTGAGGCATAACTTACAGAAACTCATAACAGAAAAGTTGTAACTCGCATCAGGTAGAATGTTGGAGTTTCTCAACATCTGGTGCCAAGTAGATTATAAGACACAAAACTGTTGGCTAAGCAATCATGTCCAGCAACTGCAGGACTAATGGAAGAAATGATAGAAAAGAAAGTAATAAAATAAAAAATTATTACCAGAAGTAATAAGTGTGCTTAAATGTATTCCCAAAACATTTGAATCTTCACTTAAAACACCATCAACATTGACAAAATCACCATCAATCAATTGCAAAAGGCAGAATTTGTTATGAAAACCTGCACATTGTGACAATTCTGTTGACACCATCAAACTATCACATCTGCCTGTCTCAGGTTCTTGGGAAGAACTGGATAGATATGTAAAACCACCAAATCCAATCTGAATATCTGGCCAATTGATTATAAGTATAATTTATTAAGCTAGGATCTAGCTGACTCTGATTCACTGCACAATTCAGAACAATGAAACATTTTAAAATACAATAAAATCAATCAAAAAAATAGAATAGAATAGAATAGAATTTTATTGGCCAAGTGTGATAGGACACACAAGGAATTTGTCTTGGTGCATATGCTCTCAGTGTACATAAAATAAAATATACATTTGTCAAGAATCATGTGGTATGACACTTAATGATTGTCATAGGGGTCAAATAAGCAATGAAGAAGCAATATTAATAAAAATCTTAGGATATAAGCAACAAGTTACAGTCATACAGTCAATATGGGAGGTTGGCAGCAATTGCTTTTTCTGCAGTTCTGATTGTCCTCTGAAGTCTGTGTCGATCCTGTTGGGCTGCAGCACCAAACCAGACAGTTATAGAGGTGCAGATGACAGACTCAATGATTCCTCTGTAGAACTGTATCAGCAGCTCCTTGGGCAGTTTGAGCTTCCTGAGCTGGCACAGAAAGAACATTCTTTGTTGTGCTTTTTTGATGATGTTTTTTATGTTAGGTGACCATTTTAGGTCTTGAGTTATGATAGAACCTAGAAATATATCCCCTTAGGGGGATAGCTGCTTCCACTATCCACAAAATATGTCTATTTTTTAAATCATGTGATAGAAGCTTAATTGCACTGTTCAGCTTTCAGGACATTTTTCTAAGCAATCGGGAAGCCTCTTCTGTTTTGATTGATTGATTTGTTTGTTTGTTTGTTTGTTTGTTTGTTTGTATGCCGCCCCTCTCCGCAGACTCGGGGTGGCTAACAACAGTAATAAAACAGTATATGACAATAATCCAATATTAAAAACTGTTAATAACCCATTATATAAAAACCAAACATACATACAGACATACCATGCATAAAATTGTAAAGGCCTAGGGGGAAAGTCTATCTCAATTCCCCCATGCCTGGTGGCAGTGGTGGGTTTTAAGCAGCTTACGAAAGGTAAGGAGGGTGGGGGCAAGTCTAATCTCTGGGGGGAGTTGGTTCCAGAGGGCCGGGGCCACCACAGAGAAGGCTCTTCCCCTGGGTCCCGCCAAGCGACATTGATGGTATTAGGGTACCCCTTGGCACATTCTAGTCATTTTGTCTTAGCTGAAGCACAGAGGAATATAAAAGAGGACAGAATCTGTAGAGGAAATACACAGATGAACATTCACTGCTAATTGAAGCTCTTTCTGCTTAAATCCACGGAGGTCTCCATCTATTTACATTGTTTCTGATGTAAAAATGGATTTTATGCACAATATGTGTGTACCATATTTGTGGAGGAGACAATGGAGAATGAAGAAAACTAAATCCACTCTGCTCTAATCATCTGAGATACGATCTGGCAAAATTAACCATGTTCAACTTGCAGAATTGAATTTTTGCTTCTTGCAAGAATTTTGATAACAAAATCTTAATCAAAACCCTAAGAAAAATTATGACTAATTCTAAATTGTGTGAGAGCTAGAGATAACCTGTTTGGTCTGTGGTTAGTTAAGGCAGTGCGTAGAAACTGGGGACTGAGTTCTTTTATTGTTTTATTGTTTTTTCATCTTTAAAAACATCAAAACATGTTTTTCACATATCTACTTCCAAATTTCATACTTTAAAAATCTACATATATATTTACAATATATCATATCTTTCCATTTTTAGTCTTTTCCATGTTGTCATGCTGTTTTTCTCTTATTTTTCCCATCCAGTTGTAGCATTTCATCTAAATTTTATCCGACTCATTTTGTCCTTTCAATTCTATTGTCAATCTGTCCATTTCAGCACACCTGTATATTTTATCAATCAATACATTTTCCACCTCAGACACCAAAATCAGCTGGGTGACTTTGCGCCAGTCACCTTCTCACAACCCAACCCAAATAACTAAATAAATTAAATTAAAAGCTGAATAACAAACTGGGAGTGAGATTTTACATTTAGCCATAGAGTTCTGTGGTGTTAACTATACCATCTTAATAATCCCCCAAGTCCTATTCTGAACTAAAGAACTGAAAAGGTATTTGAAAATAACAATTATCACCATTCAAGTGCTACCTTTACTCATGACGTACCTGTTGAAGATAGGAAGAATCTCCAGGGGAGACAAGCAGTTCTGACATGAGGTTCCTGGAGTCTGTCAGTTGAAGCAATTGGAACAGAGAATTTATGTAGCCCAAGCCACAAAGTTATGTAGAAAAACAACCTCAGGGGACTTGCTGAATATTACAAATTAAAATTTTCACACGCCTGATTTCCGGAAAAAGTACTTAAATATGGGAACTTAATTTGGAAGAAGGAACAACCTAAAAAACAAAATCTGGCTGAAAAGCAGCTCAGTTTGGATGTGAAGTTTATTATTATTTAGATAATATTTTCATTTTCCTAAGCTAAGGCAATCCATTCTGCTGATATCTAAAACAAGCGTGAACTTGTTCAATCGTTTCTGCAGCAAAATTTGCAAGTTTCATGGACTTGCTCTTTTAAAAAAATAATAATAATAATCTTTATTAAGTTTCTACATGTAAAAACAATCTAAACAAAACATACAGAGAAAAAAAAGGAAGAAAAATGAAGGAAACTAGATAAATATATAGAACATATAGAGCATTCAATTTCAGTGATGTCCGATATATGCAGATAGATACCGGTAGTTATTTTCTTATCATTAGTTAATATTTTCTTTCACTACATACATATATTTATTTGTCAACCATATTGTTGACTATCTCTATCAAGCGACCTAATATTATGTATTTTTTATCTAGTATGTGGAAATGTGTATTTATTTTTTTTAGTTCTGAGCCATCTTACCAATTTTCCCATATTTTGTAAAATTCAGATTTTTCTTTCTCCTGTAATTCCAAAGTCACTTTGGTCATTTCTGTGCACTCAAGGACCTTAATTATGAAGTTTAAAGTTGTGGGGGCTCTTTCTGTTTTCCAATTTTGCGCATATAGGAATCTTGCTGCCTTTACAATATTGTCTTCATTTTTAAATTTCTGCCTTGCAATTCCAAGAAGCAAATGTTCAGGTTTTAAAAGGAATGTCTGTGCCACAATTTGCTCTAGATAGCTTTTCATTTTGCGCCAATTTTTTTTAGCAAGTGGGCAAGTCCACTGTAAGTGGTAGTAGGTCCCTATTTCCCTTTTGCATTTCCAACATAGTGGTGAAACGTTTGGATACAGTTTGTTGAGTCGTGCTAGGTGTGTGTGTGTGTGTGTGCCAGTGGTAAAACGTTTTATATAAGTTTTCTTTGTATGATGTTGCTAGCGTTAATTTGTAGTTTGTGTTCCAAATTTTTTCCCATGGACTTGCTCCTAATTTATACATATATTTGTGACATATAAAGTCCTTCATGGCATCGGACCAGAATACCTCCGGAACCGCCTTCTACCATACGAATCCCAGTGACTGATTGGGGTCCCATAGAGTTGGCCTTCTCCGAGACCCGTCGACGAAGCAATGTCGTCTGGCGGGACCCAGGGGAAGAGCCTTCTCTGTGGCGGCCCCGACCCTCTGGAACCAACTCCCCCCGGAGATTAGAATTGCCCCCACCCTCCCTGTCTTTTGTAAACTACTTAAAACCCACCTCTGCCACCAGGCTTGGGAGCCTGAGACGTCTCCCCCGGGCCTCTACAGTTTATGTATAGTATGTTTGTGTGTATGTTTTCTTTCTAATAAGGGGTTTTTAGTGATTTTTAATTATTAGATTTGTTATATATTGTTTTGTTGTTGTAGTGAGCAGCCCTGAGTCCGCGGAGAGGGGCAGCATACAAATCTAAATAATAATATTAATAATAATAATAATAATAATAATAATAATAATAATAATAATAATTATTATTATTATTATTATTATTATTATTATTATTATTATTATTATTATTATTATTATTATCAGACTTGCTAATTTTTGAAGCATATTTGTAGATTAAAATAAAATCCTTACATGATCCATTAGGGGTTTTATGAAAGAAGCAAGTTGACTCCTAGCTCTGTTCAAAAATCCATTGCTCCTTAAGAGTTTTAATTCTCCTGAAACTCAATGCTGAATTCATGATATTTATTTATTTATTGATTGATTGATTGATTGATTGATTGGTTTTGTCCAATACACAATGAGGGTTTTAGTGGGTATACACATAGTAACATACATGATGAAGGTTATAGAGGAGATACTCATAGTAAAATATATCTAAGAAAGAATAGAAGAGAAGATATAGGAATAGAACATATCAATGAAAGAATAGAAGAAGAGCTATAGGAATAGAAGAAAGGTATAGGAGATATAGGAGAGCAATAGGACAGCGGACGGAATGCACGCTAGTGCACTTGTACTCGCCCCTTACTGACCTCTTAGGAATCTGGATAGGTCAACCATGGATAATCTGAGTGTAAAGTGTTGGGGGTTTGGGGATGACACTATGGAGTCTGGTAATGAGTTCCACGCTTTGACAACACAGTTACTGAAGTAGTATTTTTTACAGTCAAGTTTGGATTTGTTAATACTAAATTTAAATCTGTTGTGTGCTCTTGTGCAGTTTTGGCTGAAGCTGCAGTAGTCGCCGACAGGCAGGATGTTGCAGCATATGATCTTGTGGGCAATACTTAGATCATGTTTAAAGCATCTTAGTTCTAAGCTTTCTAGGCCCAGGATTGAAAGTCTAGTCTCGTAGGGTCTTCTATTTCGAGTGGAGGAGTGAAGGGCTCTTCTGGTGAAGTATCTTTGGACATTTTCAAGGGTGTCAATGTCTGAGGTTATTTTGTTATATTTATTATTATTTATTAGATTTGTATGCCGCCCGTCTCCGAAGACTCGGAGCAGCGATATGGATTCCAAACAGATGAGTTGTATTCGAGGATGGGTCTGGCGAACGTTTTGTAAGCTCTGGTAAGTAGTGAGAGATTGCCAGAGCAGAAGCTATGTAGGATTAGGTTTACAACTCTTGAAGCCTTCTTGGCTATATTGTTGCAGTGGGCTTTGGCACTTAAATCTTTTGTTATTAGTATACCAAGGTCTTTAACCGAGTGGGGGTTATCTGTGATAATTTGATTATTCAGTTCGTATTTGGAGTTCAAATTCTTTTTCCCAATGTGTAGGACAGAGCATTTGCTGGTTGAGATTTGGAGTTGCCATGGTTTAAGGGTTACACCAGCTGGAACGGTTGATTTCTGTGTTGTGCACATGAACATAGCAGGGGTGGGTTCCACTTGGTCACCGGTTCACATCATGAGCTTGAAAAATGAACTCAATGAACTCTACAAGGAGGAGGAGGAGGAGGAAGTTGCGGTCACCTTTCCTTCCCTCTTGCTACTCCGATCCCTATGTTTCTCATAACTAAATGCCCCCTTAAATTCCACATTTACCTATATTTACAGTAAAATATCAATTCATATTAAATGCTTTATATATTGTTTCAAATTAATATCCTATACAGTGAATAGAATAGAATAGAATAGAATAGAATTTTTTTATTGGCCAAGTGTGATTGTACACACAAGGAATTTGTCTTGCTGCATATACTCTCAGCGTACATAAAATAAAATATACATTTGTCAAGAATCATGTGGTACAACACTTAATGATTGTCATAGGGGTCAAAAAAGCAATGAAGAAGCAATATTAATAAAAATCTTAGGATATAAGCAACAAGTTACAGTCATGCAGTCAACATGGGAGGAAATGGGTGAAAGGAATGATGAGAAAAACTAGTAGAATAGAAGTGCAAATTTAGTAGAAAGTCTGACAGTGTGGAGGGAATTATTTGTTTAGTAGCGTGATGGTGTGAAGAAGGTAAATAGTACTTATTCAAATTCCAAAATTTCCACACACTAATTCATTTCATTCATTTTCATTGAGATTTCTCTTTCTCTCTGGTGGTACAAATATATATTTACCAATTTTAAATTTAATTCATCAACTTCAGTTTATACCATTCTGTAACATAATTGTGATTTCCCAACATTACCATCTATTTATATAAATAGTTATATTTAAATGTTTAAGACCTTTAAATAAAAGCTTGTTTCTTTTCCATATTGATTATCCTGAAAACATACTTTTGAGGCACAGAAAACATGTTTATATTTTTGTATCAAGAAAGACATTTTTGCAGCCGAGTGACATCCAACATTGGAGACAAGTTAAAATTATGCTTTTACAGAGAGGTTGAAACTCTGTAGCATTTTCTGGGCTTTCAGGAGGTTCATCTTCCCTGAAGACTCTTTGAAAAACGACCTTGATGCTCTGTCTGGTCTGAGCTCGTTTCTTTCTCCCCACCAGATAATAGATTATTGGATTAACACTACTGTTTAGGGAAGCCCCCAGAATTATGAACAAATTTAAGTCCAAACTTTGGAAAATAAGAATCATAGAAGCCGTAAATATTTAATGGCAGATTAAAAATAAGGAAACAGAGAAGAGTAATTAAGATCATCACTAACAGTCGTCGACGTTTCATCTGTTTAGGTTTCAGACAAATTTTGATGAATAGGATCACAGTAGAGGCTGTGATCAATGGGAGGCAAAGAATAGAAGTCACAATTAAAGAGAGACGGAAGGAGAAACCATAAACAGTTAAATAATTCAGAATGTTTGGAATTACTTCCAGGAGGAAAGAGCTGATCCAGAAGAAGGCACATATAGCAGAGGACAAACGTTTTGGCCGAGAACAGCGATGCCAGATTGGGAAAAGGACACACACACACCGATCAATGCTGATGGCTGTCAGAAGAAAGATACTATTGATATACATTATGTGAATGAGCCAATTTGTGATGCCGAAGAAAGTAGATACGACAGAATAGTTAAAACTTGTTAGCACTAAAGGTATAAAATGACAAATACAATATATAGCCAAAAATGAAAGAAGTCCATAGTCAGCAATAGCCAAATTAAGAATCAACACAGTGAAAGGGTTCCTCTTAATCTGGAAGCCAAGTAGCCAGATCACAATTCCATTTAATGGGATTCCAATACAGCAGATGATTAAGAGTGTTATAACAAGAGTATACATATTTTTGTGCGCAATCTAAATAATTGATAGAAGTGCTGGATGCTCAGAATACTTTGCTCTAGTACTTCACACTGAAATCCACCAAGAGGTTTTTGTAATGCAGCAATAATCTCTGATTTTCGAATGGAAGTTCCTATTAGAAGAAAAGAAAGAAGTGCAGATTCAATCATTCCTCCATAATTATCATATTATCATGACTAGGTCCTATAACAACAACAACAACAATTATAAGAAGAGGGTCTCCTCTATAAACAATAAAGTAATGCATAACTTACGGAAACCCATAACAGACAAGCTGTCACTCACATCAAGTAGAATGTTGTAGTTTCTCGACATCTGGTGCCAAGAAGATTAGAGGACTCAAAACTGTTGGCTAAGCAGTCATGTACTACAGGACTAATTGAAGAAATGACATAAAAGAAAGTAATAAAATAAAAAAGTTATTACCAGAAGTAATAGGTGCCCTTGAATCAGTGATGAGCTCCTTCGGGAACAGTCAGCAGTTCCGGTAGCAAAATTTGGATCTCCACCCCAGAGCATCCAATTTGCACTGAAAGATGTTGATACAAAATGCATAAGCCAATGGCCAATCGTCTCAAAAGGTGTCCTTTGAAAATAACAGTTACAAAAACCAAAGCGCTCCCTAATGATGCTAAGAATCTCCAAACAGGACCAGCAGGTCTTTTTTGGAATATAAGGATGAGATCTTTTTCAATCACTCCCCTTGGCCTCCACTTGATGCAGTAGGTCCCTTCTTCAGAGAAAGAGGAATTGAGATGAACCTCCTAGCTGCAAGCTTTCTTAGCAGCAAAAAAACAACTTGCGTCAAATGCATATCTGATTTTTGCAATTTAAAGTATAATCACACACACAGGATGAGGAAGTACTTGAAGATTCCATAATACCAAAAACGATAGGAGTTTTAAGGTCGTGAATTGAGATTTGGTTCACAGGGTAATGTACAGTTTAAAAATCTTTTTATTAGATGTGCTATGCTTAAAGTTTGGAATAAAGTTTAAAGTTTGGAATTAAAGTTTGGCAGTAGGAAAAGCAAGTAGGATGCTTGGCTTCATAGCTATAGGTATAACAAGCAGGAAGAGGGAGATTGTGATCCCCTTATATAGAGCGCTGGTGAGACCACATTTGGAGTACTGTGTTCAGTTCTGGAAACCTCACCTACAAAAAGATATTGACAAAATTGAACGGGTCCAAAGACGGGCTACAAGAATGGTGGAAGGTCTTAAGAATAAAACGTATCAGGAAAGACTTAATGAACTCAATCTGTATAGTCTGGAGGACAGAAGGAAAAGGGGGGAAGTGTTTTTAATAGGAAAGTGAACACAAGAACAAGGGTACACAATCTAAAGTTAGTTGGCGGAAAGATCAAAAGCAACGTGAGAAAATATTATTTTACTGAAAGAGTAGCAGATCCTTGGAACAAACTTCCAAGGTTGGTAAATCCACGGTAACTGAATTTAAACATGCCTGGGATAAACATAGATCCATCTTAAGATAAAATCAGAAAATAGTATAATGGCAGACTAGATGGACCATGAGGTCTTTTTCTGCCGTCAGTCTTCTATGTTTCTATAAATATAAATATAAAACAAGTTATTTCCTAAATTGCCCTTAGTGTTGTTCAAATCCATTTTATTTTTTCACTTTGGGAATCCCAAATAAAAGGACCAGATAATCTTTCCTAAACTCGCAAAAAAAAAAAGTCATTTCAATTTAGTGACTATCAAAGAAAAGACATCTAGCAGGCATTTCTTATCAGTTCATCCAGCATTTTTGAGTTCTGGTATATCTCGTGAAGGCAGGAAAAGATAACATAGATCAGTGATTAATTTCTTCTATCGATTGCCTATGCTTCCTGCAGCACCACAACTGCAGCCTGTTAAATGGCAGAGCAACAGGAGAGCTTTACGCGCCCAACCGGTCACTTCAGCTTTGTATGTAAACATTTTTCTCAGAAGGAGCACGGAAGACCATTCGAAATATAACAATGGCTGAAAAGTACCAAATGGCTGACTATTGGCTCATCAGTGTCATGGCCCAGTTGACGCTTTCAATTACTCTTCAAGAGCAGTCTCATCTAAGACACAGGGGGTGGACAGAAAAATGGAAACACCTTGAAAATCCAGATTTTGAATCCAGATTTGTGAAGCTCCCTTCGAACAGTTTTTGTGGAAACTGGATTCTGTACGTGTCTATTGAGCTCTGTGGTGATTTTAGGAGCTGTGGTTTGCGATCCACTCTAACCATTCGCTTTAGAGTCCGACGGTCTCTCTCAGACAACTTCGACTTTCTACCAGACCTGTGCTTGGCTGAGGACGTTTTCCCTTCTCTTTCAAAAGCAGTGAACTTAGAGGAGAGGATATATGAAAGAAAGAAAATATATATGATAAGTGAGAGAAAGGAAAGACAATTGGACACGGGACGAAAGGCACACCAGTGCACTTATGTACGCTCCTACATGTAGATGTAGATGTAGATGTATGCTTGCACACATTGCTCAAAAAAAAAGGGAAAACTTAAACAACACAATATAACTCTAGGTAAATCAAAGTTCTATAACCTGACCCAAAATCCTGTTCATTTGTTTAAACAGTTATTACATTCATGCAGAATAAGATTTTGAGTAATGGGTATGGAGGGAAAAGGGAAGGACATCAGAAAGAAGTTGAAGAGTTGCCATGTTTAGCAACTGTGACATCCGGTTAATGATAGAAAGTGGGAGTGCAGAGACTATCATCACTGAGCAATGTAGCCCCATTTAAAACCCCATAGCTTACTGATTAAAAATAAATTGCTGCCTAAACTGCCATCGTAATTTGAGATTCTGGAGACCTCACCTACAAAAAGATATTGACAAAATTGAACCGGTCCAAAGACGGGCTACAAGAATGGTGGAAGATCTTAAGCATAAAACGTATCAGAAAAGACTTAATGAACTCAATCTGTAGAGTCTGGAGGACAGAAGGAAAAGGGGGGACATGATCGAAACATTTAAATATGTTAAAGGGCTAAATAAGGTCCAGGAGGGAAGTGTTTTTAATAGGAAAGTGAACACAAGAACAAGGGGACACAATCTGAAGTTAGTTGGGGGAAAGAGTCTGGAGGACAGAAGGAAAAGGGGGGACATGATCGAAACATTTAAATATTTTAAAGGGCTAAATAAGGTCCAGGAGGGAAGTGTTTTTAATAGGAAAGTGAACACAAGAACAAGGGGACACAATCTGAAGTTAGTTGGGGGAAAGATCAAAAACAATGTGGAAAAATATTATTTTACAGAAAGAGTAGTAGATCCTTGGAACAAATTTCCAACAGACGTGGTAGATAAATCCACAGTAACTGAATTTAAACATGCCTGGGATAAACATAGCTCCATCCTAATATAAAATACAGAAAATAGTATAAGGGCAGACTAGATGGATCATGAGGTCTTTTTCTGCCATCAGTCTTCTATGTTTATATGTTTATATGAGATCAATTTGTATCTTGTTGGAAAAAGCTCTATACCGTATTTTTCACTGTATAAGGCGCACCAGTGTATAAGACGCACCTAGATTTTAGAGGAGGAACACAAGGAAAAAAGTATTCTGAACCAAATGGCATAGTATTATACTGTTTAATAAAATGCCAGTGTAGCAGAATACCTTTTACAACCATGCACACTTTTAAAAACCATGTACAGTTTTTACAAACTTCAAATCTGGAAGCTTCAAGACTTGTGGACTTCAACTCCCAGAATTCCTCCACCAGTCACGCTAGCTCAAAAATGGGAGTTGAAGTCCACTAGCCTTAAACCCATGGCGAGTAGATCCAAACCCCACGCCTTTATCTCGCCTGTTCCACTTAAATGTAAAGCAAGGGAGTTCAGCCTGCTTGCCACATAGACACAGGATTGGCTGTTCACACAAAGCAGAGGGAGGCAAACTCTGCCCACACGAGGCAGAAGAAGAAGAGGAGGAGAAAGATGCAACTGTAAACCTTTTTTTGAAAAAATACTAGATCATTTTAGAACAGCAGCAGCAAAGTCGCTGACAACCAGGAACCCTTGTGAGGACTTCTTCCAACCTGCAAATCATCCCAGGCAAATCTTCCTTTTCCCCATCCATCATGCAGGCATCCCGAGATGAGTCGCTGGTTAGTCGGTGGCAGCAGATAGATTGGCTCTCTCCTCCACAGACTTACTCTCTTTCCCCTCCAGACACTCTCCTCTTTCTCTCTCTCCCTATTTCTCTCTCCCATCTCTCTCTTTCCCCCCTCCCCTCCCCTTTCTTTCTCCTTTTCTCTCTCTTTTCTCTCTCATCTCTCCTTTTCCTCTCTTTCTCTTTCTCTCCCCTCTCCATCTCCCCTTTCCTCTTTCTCTCTCTCTCTATTTCTCTCTCCCATCTCTCTCTTTCCCCCCTCCCCTCCCCTTTCTTTCTCTTTTTCTCTCTCTTTTCTCTCTCATCTCTCCTTTTCCTCTCTTTCTCTTTCTCTCCCCTATCCATCTCCCCTTTCCTCTTTCTCTCTCTCTCTATTTCTCTCTCCCATCTCTCTCTTTTTCCCCTCCCCTTTCTTTCTCTTTTTCTCTCTCTTTTCTCTCTCATCTCTCCTTTTCCTCTCTTTCTCTTTCTCTCCCCTCTCCATCTCCCAATTCCTCTTTCTCTCTCTCTCTATTTCTCTCTCCCATCTCTCTCTTTCCCCCCTCCCCTCCCCTTTCTTTCTCTTTTTCTCTCTCTTTTCTCTCTCATCTCTCCTTTTCCTCTCTTTCTCTTTCTCTCCCCTATCCATCTCCCCTTTCCTCTTTCTCTTTCTCTCTCTCTCTATTTCTCTCTCCCATCTCTCTCTTTTTCCCCTCCCCTTTCTTTCTCTTTTTCTCTCTCTTTTCTCTCTCATCTCTCCTTTTCCTCTCTTTCTCTTTCTCTCCCCTATCCATCTCCCCTTTCCTCTTTCTCTTTCTCTCTCTCTCTATTTCTCTCTCCCATCTCTCTCTTTTTCCCCTCCCCTTTCTTTCTCTTTTTCTCTCTCTTTTCTCTCTCATCTCTCCTTTTCCTCTCTTTCTCTCCCCTCTCCATCTCCCATTTCCTCTTTCTCTCTCTCTCTATTTCTCTCTCCCATCTCTCTCTTTCCCCCCTCCCCTTTCTTTCTCTTTTTCTCTCTCTTTTCTCTCTCATCTCTCCTTTTCCTCTCTTTCTCTCCCCTCTCCATCTCCCATTTCCTCTTTCTCTCTCTCTCTATTTCTCTCTCCCATCTCTCTCTTTCCCCCCTCCCCTTTCTTTCTCTTTTTCTCTCTCTTTTCTCTCTCATCTCTCCTTTTCCTCTCTTTCTCTTTCTCTCCCCTCTCCATCTCCCATTTCCTCTTTCTCTTTCTCAGTACTTCCCTCCCTTCCTCACAGTGCAACCAGAAATTAGTTGAAAACAGGCGAGCGATAAAATGAAAAAAAAAACTGAAAGAAAAAGCCACAAGAGGAAGCCGTGTTGCAACAAAATATTAGCAATGCAGCGTCACTAAGTGGCGATGAAGAGGAAGATGAAAAAAAGTTGGTCTGGAATTACCAGGAAAGCCTCGCCGACTGAGCAAAAGAGCCGCTTGTTAGCAACTCGCCTCTCCTGGTTTCTGAACCCCAAAGAAAAGAGCCCGAGTTGTGCTTCCTTCCGGGCTACCAAGCTGGCCCAGTGCAGAAAATACCAAGTGTGGGAAGGACGGGAGGGTTTTTTGTGTTGTAATTGTCAAGGCAGAGGAGAGTTCCAAGCAAAAGCTGGCCTCTTTCTCCGCAGCATTCTCATCTTTTGGCGGCTGCAGGGCAGTGGGTGGCCGGAAAAGTATAGTGTCTGAGCGGCAGTCCCTTCAGGACTGGGCGGCACAGAAATAATAGATAGATAGATAGATAGATAGATAGATAGATAGATAGATAGATAGATAGATAGACAGACAGACAGACAGACAGACAGACAGACAGACAGACAGACAGACATGGGCGGCACAGAAATAATAAACAGACAAACAAACAAACAAACATGGGTGGCACAGAAATAATAAATAAATAAATAAATGAATGATTAAATGATTAAATGATTAAATGATTAAATGATTAAATGATTAAATGATTAAATGATTAAATGATTAAATGATTAAATGATTAAATGATTAAATGATTGAATGAATGAATGAATGAATGAACGAACAAACAAACAAACAAACAAACAAACAAACAAACAAATAAAAAACCCACCCTGTTTTGCCTCAGAGAATTTCAAAATAAAATACTGTACTGTGTGTCTATAAGAGTGAGCTCATAATAGGGCAACTCTATCAATATCAAAATGCCACTTAAATAGTTGAGCTAGTTTCAAACTAGATTTTGATTTCCTTTCTCTCTTCCTTACTCCCATTCTTTTTCTTTCCCTTTTCCTTCCTCTCTTTTTTCTAGCTGTTTCGCTCTCTTCCTCTCTTCCTCTCTCTCTCCTTCCCTCTCACTCTTTCCCTCTCGGCTTCTGGGCAGGTTTGGAAAACTCTGAGTTGATGATGATTTTTAAGTGAGCCATGGCTCACTGCTCAGCTTAGAGGGAACTATGCTGCAGGGGCAGCCAGCCGCCAAACTGCATGAAAAGCTACCACCACAGGACTACAGGAAGGCTGCTGCCACCACCCAACTCCCCCCATGCAGCATTCAGTGTATAAGATGCACTCCGTTTTTGACACACTTTCTTGAGGTGCATTTTATACACCGAGAAATACAGTAATGCAGATGTGGGGGTTTTTCTTCTTTCAGTTGCTTTTTCCTTTCCAATATTATGTCCCTATGTCATTGTTTGTATTAGTTTGCTGCTTTTCAATTAAGAGATATGACAAGGACAGGGACATCAAGTAAAACCTTGATTTTATCTGCCTCAATTGATGGCACTTTGGTTTATTCAATGCACCTCTCCTATCTACGAGATATATGAATTTATTTGGTAATTCTTTGGTTCTAATTTGGCATCTTAAATGTACAAAACCTTTCCACCAAAAAGAGCCTGAAAATGTCTCTCACATTTGTTAGATATTGTTTCAATGCACAGAAATATTGAATAAATGGAATGATTTTTCTCATCTGTGAGATGAGTTTGCTTGGTGAGCTGTCACTTGGTCACAGTTTAACATCTTGAAGACAAATGGCCTTTCACCAGCATCTCAGACCCTCCCGAGTCAAATGTAAAATTCTGCCTGGACAATTCTCTCCATAATATGTACTTGGGATTCTTGATATTTATCTCTTAAATAACTTCTCAGGAGCCAGAATCAATGCCTTCAAGGAGTTGGAACCCTAGACATTAGATAATATTTATTTATTTATATTGTCCAATATACAATGAGAGTTTTAGTGGATATATATATTTATATATAAACTTCCTCCCTCATCCAGCACATTAAAAAAACAGGGCATGAAATTGACTTTGAAAAACTAAATTACTTTCCAAAACAGAAAATGTGTACAAAAGAATAATCATGGAGGCCATAGAGATAGAAAAACACCCCCTAAGCATGAACAAACGAGATGACACGTCCCGCCTACCAGAGATTTGAAAACCAGCCTAAAACACAAAAACATATCCTAATCATCACCATGTCAATCCTTTAACTAAATGTGATTCCACCAACCAATCAAATCATTAAAACATAGCCACCCAATCTATTTGCTACATTCAAACCAAATCTCCACCCCCACCACTATATATAAGGAACAAATGGCAGTTGCAAACAAACTATATTTACAGCAGGACGAAGCTTATAACTTCAGCCTGATGATGGTGAATGTGATTTCACCGAAACGTCGCACTGTAAGTGGTAGTAGGTCCCTATTTCCCTTTTGCATTTCCAACATAGTGGTGAAACGTTTGGATATAGTTTGTTGAGTCGTGCAGGGGTGTGTGTGTGAGTGCCAATGGTAAAACATTTTATATAAGTTTTCTTTGTATGATGTTGTTAGCGTTCATTTGTCGTTTGTGTTCCAAATTTTTTCCCATTGACTTGCTCTTAATGTATACTACAAGAATGGTGGAAGGTCTTAAGCATAAAACGTATCAGGAAAGACTTAATGAACTCAATCTGTATAGTCTGGAGGACAGAAGGAAAAGGGGGGAACATGATCGAAACATTTAAATATGTTAAAGGGTTGAATAAGGTTCAGGAGGGAAGTGTTTTTAATAGGAAAGTGAACACAAGAACAAGGGGGCACAATCTGAAGTTAGTTGGGGGAAAGATCAAAAGCAGCATGAGAAAATATTATTTTACTGAAAGAGTAGTAGATCCTTGGAACAAACTTCCAGCAGACGTGGTTGGTAAATCCACAGTAACTGAATTTAAACATGCCTGGGATAAACATATATCCATGGTAAGATAAAATACAGGAAGTAGTATAGAGGCAGACTGGATGGACCATGAGGTCTTTTTCTGCCGGCAGTCTTCTATGTTTCTATATTTCTATACTTATATTTATGATCTATAAAGCCCTTCATGGCATCGGACCAGAATTACTCCGGGACTGCCTTCTGCCGCACGAATCCCAGCAACCGGTTAGGTCCCACAGAGTTGGCCTTCTCCGGATCCCGTCGTTTGCAATGTCATTTGGTGGGACCCAGGGGAAGAGCCTTCTCTGTGGCAGCCCCAGCACTCTGGAATCAACTCCCTCCAGAGATTCGAACAGCCCCCACCCTCCTCGCCTTCCGTAAAATGTTGAAGACCCACCTCTGCCGCCAGGCATGGGGGACTTGAGACATCTCCCCTGGGCCTATACAGTTTATGTATGGTATGTTTGTGTGTATGTTTTCTTTTTAATAAGGGTTTTTTAGTGATTTTTAATTATTAGATTTGTTATATATTGTTTTGTTGTTGTAGTGAGCTGCTCCGAGTCTGCGGAGAGGGGCAGCATACTAATCTAATTAATAATAAAAATCCATTAGGGGTGATGAAAGAAGCAAGTTGACTCCTAGCTCTGTTCAAAAATCCATTGCTCCTTAAGAGTTTTAATTCTCCTGAAACTCAATGCTGAATTCATGATATTTATTTATTGATTGGCTGATTGGTTTTGTCCAATACACAATGAGGGTAAAATACATGATGAAGATTATAGCGAGATACTCATAGTAAAATATATCTAAGAAAGAATAGAAGAGAAGATATAGTAATAGAACATATCAATGAAAGAATAGAATAAGAGATAGAGGAATAGAAGAAAGGTATAGGAGATATAGGAGAGCAATAGGACAGGGGACGGAAGGCACTCTAGTGCACTTGTACTCGCCCCTTACTGGCCTCTTAGGAATCTGGATAGGTCAACCGTAGATAATCTAAGGGTAAAGTGTTGGGGGTTTGGGGATGACACTATGGAGTCCGGTAATGAGTTCCATGCTTTGACAACTCGGTTACTGAAGTCGTGTTTTTTACAGTCAAGTTTGGAGCAATTAATACTACATTTAAATCTGTTGTGTGCTCTTGCGTAATTGTGGTTGAAGCTGAAGTAGTTGCCGACAGGCAGGATGTTGCAGCATATGATCTTGTGGGCAATACTTAGATCATGTTTAAGGCATCTTAGTTCTCGGCTTTCTAGGCCCAGGATTGAAAGTATAGTCTTGTAGGGTATTCTGCTTCCATCTATTCGAGTGGAGGAGTGAAGGGCTCTTCTGGTGAAGTATCTTTGGACATTTTCAAGGGTGTCAATGTCTGAGATTATTTTGTTATATTTATTATTATTTATTAGATTTGTATGCCGCCCCTCTCTGAAGACTCGGAGCGGCGATATGGGTTCCAAACAGATGAGTTGTATTCGAGGATTGGTCTGGCAAACGTTTTGTAAGCTCTGGTAAGTAGTGAGAGATTGCCAGAGCAGAAGCTACGTAGGATTAGGTTTACAACTCTTGAAGCCTTCTTGGCTATATTGTTGCAGTGGGCTTTGGCACTTAAATCTTTTGTTATTAGTATACCGAGGTCTTTAACTGAGTGGGGATTATCTGTGATAATTTCATTATTCATTTTGTATTTGGAGTTCAAATTCTTTTTCCCAATGTGTAGGACAGAGCATTTGCTGGTTGAGATTTGGAGTTGCCATGTCTTCCTGAATTTATGATCCTTTCTGGCTTAAGGGTTACACCAGCTGGCATGGTTGATTTCTGTGTTGTGCACATGAACATAGCAGGGGTGGGTTCCACTTTGTCACCGGTTCACATCATGAGCTTGAAAAATGAACTCAATGAACTGTACAAGGAGGAGGAGGAGGAGGAGGAGGAGGAGGAGGAGGAAGTTGCGGTCACCTTTCCTTCTCTCTTGCTACTCCCATCCCTATGTTTCTCATAACTAAATGCCCCCTTAAATTCCACATTTGCCTATATTTACAGTAAAATATCAATTCATATTAAATGCTTTATATATTGTTTCAAATTAATATCCTATACAGTGAATAGAATAGAATAGAATAGAAAAGAATTTTTTTTATTAGCCAAGCGTGATTGGACACACAAGGAATTTGTCTTGGTGCATATGCTCTCAGCGTACATAAAATAAAATATACATTTGTCAAGCATCGTGTGGTACAACACTTAATGATTGTCATAGGGGTCAAATAAGCAATGAAGAAGCAATATTAATAAAAATCTTAGGATATAAGCAACAAGTTACAGTCATACAGTCAACATGGGAGGAAATGGGTGATAGGAATGATGAGAAAAACTAGTAGAATAGAAGTGCAGATTTCGTAGAAAGTCTGACAGTGTTGAGAGAATTATTTGTTTAGTAGAGTGATGGCGTGAAGAAGGTAAATAGTACTTATTCAAATTCCAAAATTTCCACACACTAATTCATTTCATTCATTTTTCGTTGAGATTTCTCTTTCCCTCTGGTGGTATAAATATATGTTTACCATTTGTAAATTTAATTCAAGTAGTCCAGTTTATACCATTCTGTAATATAATTGTGATTTTCCAACATTAACCTCTATTTATATAAACAGTTATATTTAAATATTTAAGACCTTTAAATAAAAGCTTGTTCATTTTCTATATTGATTATCCTGAAAACATACTTTTGAGGCACACAAAAGATGTTTATATTTTATTTTTGTATCAAGAAAGACATTTTTGCAGCCGAGTGACATCCAGCATTGGAGACAAGTTAAAATTATGCTTTTACAGAGAGGTTGGAACTCTGTTTGTAGCATTTTCTGGGCTTTCAGGAGGTTCATCTTCCCGGAAGACTCTTTGAAAAACGACCTTGATGCTCTGTCTGGTCTGAGCTCGTTTCTTTCTCCCAACCAGATAATAGATTATTGGGTTAACACTGCTGTTTAGGGAAGCACCCATAATTACGTGATGTTGGAAAGAATAGCGTTTGTAACGATAAGAAGCATGGAAACCATAAATATTTAATGGAAGATTAAAAATAAGGAAACAGAGAAGAGTAATTAAGATCATCACTAACAGTCGTCGACGTTTCATCTGTTTAGGTTTCAGACAAATTTTGATGAATAGGATCACAGTAGAGGCTGTGATCAATGGAAGGCAAAGAACAGAAGTCACAATTAAAGAGAGACGGATGGAGTTATGATAATAAGATGCATAATTCAGAATGTTTGGAATTCCTTCCAGGAGGAAAGAGCCGATCCAGACGAAGGCACATATAGCAGAGGACAAATGTTTTGGCCGGGAACAGTGATGCCAGATTGGGAAGAGGACACACACACACCGATCAATGCTGATGGCTGTCAGAAGAAAGATACTATTGATATACATTGTGTGAATGAGCCAATCTGTGATGGCGAAGAAAATATATGTACCAAAATACTTTTGCAGTACAGATATAAAATGAATAATACCATATATAGCCACAACTGAAAGAAATGCAAAGTCAGCAATAGCCAAATTAAGAATCAACACAGTGAAAGGGTTCCTCTTAATCTGGAAGCCAAGTAGCCAGATAACAATTCCATTTAATGGGATCCCAATACAGCAGATGATTAATGATGTCATAAGAAAACCAGACATATTTTTGTGCTCAATCTAAATAATTGATAGAAGTGCTGGATACTCAGAATACTCTGGTCTAGTACTTCACACTGAAATCCACCAAGAGATTTTTGTAATGCAGCAATAATCTCTGATTTTCGAATGGAAGTTCCTATTAGAAGAAAAGAAAGAAGTGCAGATTCAATCATTCCTCCATAATTATCATATTATCATGACTAGGTCCTATAACAACAACAACAACAACAACAACAACAACAACAATTATAAGAAGAGGGTCTCTTCTATAAACAATAAAGTAATGCATAACTTACAGAAACCCATAACAGACAAGCTGTCACTCACATCAAGTAGAATGTTGTACTTTCTCGACATCTGGTGCCAAGAAGATTAGAGGACTCAAAGCTGTTGGCTATGCAGTCATGTACTGCAGGACTAATTGAAGAAATGACATAAAAAAAAGTAATAAAATAAAAAAGTTATTACCAGAAGTAATAGGTGCCCTTGAATCACTGATGAGCTCCTTTGGGAACAGTCAGGAAGTTCCAGTAGCAAAATTTGGATCTCCACCCCAGAGCACCCAATTTGCACTGAAAGATGTTGAAACAAAATGCATAAGCCAATGGCCAATTGTCTCAAAAGGTTTTCTTTGAAAATAATAGTTACAAAACCCAAAACATTACCTGATGATGCTAAGAATCTCCAAACAGGACCAGCAGGTCTTTTTTGGAATATAAGGATGAGATCTTTTTCAATGACTCCCCTTGGCCTCCACTTGATGCAGTAGGTTCCTTCTTCAGAGAAAGAGGAATTGAAATGGACCTCCTAGCTGCAAACTTTCTAAGCAGCAAAAAAAACAACTTGTGTCAAATGCATATCTGATTTTTGCAATTTAAAGTATAATCACACACAGGATGAGGAAGTACTTGAAGATACCATAATACCAAAAACGATAGGAGTTTTAAGGTCGTGAATTGAGATTTGGTTCACAGGGTAATTTATGGTAAAATAAATTAAAAGTTAATGTACAGTTTAAAAATCTTTTTATTAGATGTGCCATGCTTAAAGTTTGGAATAAATATAAAATGAGTTTATTTCCTAAATTGCCCTTAGTGTTGTTCAAATCCATTTTATTTTTTCCAGAGTTGGTCACTTTGGGAATCCCAAATAAAAGGACCAGATGATCTTTCCTATACTCACAAAAAAATCATTTCAATTTAGTGACTATCAAAGTAAAGACATCTAGCAGGCATTTCTTATCAGTTCATCTAGCATTTTTGGGTTCTCGTAAATCTCGTGAAGGCAGGAAAAGAGAACATAGACCAGTGATTAATTTCTTCTATCCATTGCCTATGTTGCCTGCAGCACCACAACTGCAGCCTGTTAAATGGCAGAGCAACAGGAGAGCTTTAAGAGCTCAACCTGTTACTTCAGCTTTGTATGTGAACATTGTTCTCAGAAAGAGCATGGAAGACCATTCGAAATATAACAATGGCTGAAAAGTACAAAATGGCTGACTATTGGCTCATCAGTGTCATGGCCCAGTTGAAGCTTTCAATTACTCTTCAAGAGCAGTCTCATCTAAGATACAGGTGGTGGACAAACAAATGGAAACACCTTGAAAATTCATAGAAACATAGAAGACTGACAGCAGAAAAAGACCTCATGGTCCATCTAGTCTGCCCTTATACTATTTCCTGTATTTTATCTTACAATGGATATATGTTTATCCCAGGCATGTTTAAATTCATTTACTGAGGTTTTACCAGCCACGTCTGTTGGAAGTTTGTTCCAAGGATCTACTACTCTTTCAGTGAAATAATATTTTCTCACGTTGCTTTTGATCTTTCCCCCAACTAACTTCAGATTGTGTCCCCTTGTTCTTGTGTTCCCTTTCCTATTAAAAACACTTCCCTCCTGAACCTTATTTAACCCTTTAACATATTTAAATGTTTCGATCATGTCCCCCCTTTTCCTTCTGTCCTCCAGACTATACAGATTGAGTTCATTAAGTCTTTCCTGATACGTTTTATGCTTAAGACCTCCAGATTTTGAATCCAAATTTGTGAAGCTCCCTTCGAACAGTTTTTGTGGAAACTGGGTTCTGCAGTGATTTTAGGAGCTGTGGTCTTGCGATCCACTCTAACCATTCGCTTTAGAGTCCGACGGTCTCTCTCAGACAACTTCGACTTTCTACGAGACCTGTGCTTAGCTGAGGTCATTTTCCCTTCTCTTTCAAAAGCAGCCATTACTTTTAAGACAGGACCTCTTGAAACGCCAAACATTCGGGCAACTTCTGGTCCACTAGCGCCTGCCACTGGAGCACCAACAATTTGCCCTCTTTGAAAGTCTGAGAGGTCTGCCATTTCTAGAAGGTTATAACTAATTTTCTTAAATTTCTGTAAAAAATAGGTAATTTAAAAAAAAAACATATCAAACAACAGAATTTAAAAAAAACAACATTAAAATATGTCAAGTTTTGATTGATTCGAACATGTCCAAACATTATAATGCCAAAAAGTCAAGTGTTTCCAATTTCTTGTCCACCCCCTGTATATTGTTGTAGTCCAGCTTGGAGGTCAGGAGTGACCATGAGCAGGTCCTCTTGGTCCAAGAATACATGCAATGGATACACACACTTAAACTGTGCAACATTACTATCTATTTGTATAAAAGTTATATTTAAATGTTTAAGATCTTTAAATAAAAGCTTGTGTATTTTCTATATTGATTATCATGAAAACATACTTTTTTGAGGCACACGAAATATGATTATATTTTATTTTTGGATCAGGAAAAACATTTTTGAAGCCAAGCAATGTCCAGCATTAAAGCTAAAGCTAAAATTATGCTTTTACAAAGAGGTTGAAACTCTATTTGTAGCATTCTCTGTGCTTTCAGGAGGTTCATCTTCCCTGAAGACTCTTTGAAAAACGACCTTGATGCTCTCTCTGGTCTGAGCTCGTTTCTTTCTCCCCACCAGATAATAGATTATTGGGTTAACACTGCTGTTTAGACAAGCGCCCAGATTAAAGCATTCCTGTAATCTGTGCAATTGTCCCCATGTTAAAAAGTTTAAAAAGTGCATTAACATAAAGATAGGTAATGGCAGAGTAAGAATAAGGAAACAGAGAAGAGTAATTAAGATCATCACTAACATTCGTCTACGTTTGATCTGTCTAGCTTTAGAACATATTTTGACAAATAGGATCAGAGTAGAGATTGTAATCAATGGAAGGCCAAGCACAGAAGGAATAACCAAATGGAGATACTGCCAGGAACCATATTCAAACTTATGTACCATGATAATCTGAATGCCAACCAAGAGGAAAGAGAAAATGCAGAGGAAGGCACAGACAGCAGAGGACAAATGTTTTGGCCGGGAACAGCGATGCCAGATTGGGAAAAGGACACACACACACCGGTCAATGCTGATGGCTATCAGAAGAAAGATACCATTTATATACATGATTTGAAGGAAAAAAGTATTGATCCAATTGAGAAGTCTTGGTAAATCAAATAGTATGAAAAAACAAAGGTAAGGTGTAGCAATAAATACAAGATTTCCAAAATCAGCAATAGCTAAATTAAGGATCAATATGGTGAAAGGGTTCCTCTCAATCTGGAAGCCAAGTAGCCAGATAACCATTCCATTTAATGGGATTCCAATGCAGCAGATTATTAAGATTATGATACTAAGCACAATCATATCTTTGTGCTCAATGTAAATAATTGATAGAAGTAGTTTATCCTCAGAATACTTTGCTCTAGTAATTTCAAGATGAAATCCACCAAGAGACTTTTGTAATGCAGCAATAATCTCTGGTTTTTAATGGAAGTTCTTATTAGAAGAAAAGAAAGAAGAATGGATTCAATCATTCCTCCATAATTAACATATTGAAATGTCTAGCTCATTTAATAACAACAACAACAATAATAACCTCAATAGATGATGAGAGTCTCTCCTATAAAGAATAAAGTAAGGCATAATTTACAGAAACCCATAAGGGACAAGTTGTCACTTTTATCAAAAAGAACGTTGGAAGAACATCTGGTGCCAAGTAGATTATAGGACCTAAAACTGTTGGCTAAGCAATCAGGCCAGCAATGGTGGGACTAATTGAAGATATGACAGAAAAGAAAGTAACAAAATAAAAAAGAAAATATTAACAGAAGTAATAGGGGTCTTGAATGTAATTCCAAAACATTTAAAGCTTTCCTTAAAACACCATCGGGATTGACAAAATCACCACCAGTCAATTGCAAAAGGCCGATTTAGTTAGGAAAACCTGCACATTTCCTTTAACACCATCAAACCATCACATCTGTCTATCCCAGGTTCTTGGGAAGAACTGGATAGATGGCAAAAACCACTAAATCCAATCTAAACATCTGGCTAAATGATTATAACTATAATTTGTTAAATCACAATTCTAGCTGATTCTTATTCACTGCACAATTCAGAACAGTGAAAAATAAAAAATAGAATAAAATCAATCAAAATATATATAGTATATCCCTTTAGAAGGATAGTTGCTTCCACTATCCACAAAATTTGTCTATTTTTAAAAATCATATGGAAGAAGCTTAATTGCACTGTTCAGCTTTCAGGACATGCTTTGTTCAAAGCTTCTTAGCAATAGAGAAGCCTTTTCAAGATATGCACACCTCTTCTGTTTAGAGTGTATTAGGCTGTCCCTTGGGACATTCTAGTCATTTTGTCCTAGCTGAAGCACAGAGAAATATAAAAGATTGCAGAATCTGTAGAGGAAATACATCAAAATTGATGAACATTCAATGCGAACTGAAGCTCTTCCTGTTTAAATCTGTGGAGGTCTCCATTGTTTCTGAGATTAAAAAAAATGGATTTTGCAGGAGAGGCGGAGTAACGACACAGACACAATGAGCTGGATTTAAAACTGGGTCATTTTTATTAAAATAAATTTGCATAATTTATCTTAAATAAATTAGCATAATTAACAATAACCCTAACAAGGACCCGCAGGGTCAAACAATTACTTCCGGGGCGGAAAATGACATATAATAAACTTCCGGGGCAATTTATGGGCGTAGCTCCATGCTAATCCAGGTGAGGGACCACCCCCTCACCTGAGACCTTTCCATGCACTTGCATGTGGGAAGTCCTGCCAGCTAACCCCTACAAGGGGAATTACATGGGCGGGACCCAAAGACAGGTTCCTCCCAACTGCTCAGGCCGTCAGTGCCACAAGCCTTTGGAGAGAACATGTCAATCATCCCCAAAGATGCCCAACGGAGAACACCCAGTTGCTAAACCACCACCCAGTTTTCTGCCCCTAACCTGCCTACCCAAATGACCAAAGGTAAGCCAATTAACCTAAACAGGTGCAAGCACCCCCTAACCGCATATCCGTCACCGCAGTGTGGAATAGGCGAAAAAATGGTCCTTGCTAAAATGCCAGGGCCGCCAAAAATTCCTATTCGGTCCCGTAGGGCGACCCCAAAAGGTACACTGTAAGATAGGGAGGGAGGGCGGGTGTCTGCCGACGCTGTCCGGGCGAAAAGGCCGATCTCGAGCCTGTCAGCCCTTTTATAGGGCTGGCAAGCCCCGTCCGGACATGTCACTGATCAGGCCACTCTGGCCTGATCATCGGCCGAGATCTCGCGAAGCCTCGTGAGATCTCAGCCAAAAATTAAAGATGGCGGCTCCGCCGGGTGTCAGCGTCTCCCCGGGCCGCCTGCAAAATGCGCTGGTGGATGAAGACCACCGGCGCTATTATGGACAATATTTATGAAGGAGGGGAAGGAGAATGAAATAAAACTAAATCTAGTCTACTCTAGCCTGCTGAGAAACTATCTAACAAATAGTCTATGTTAGACTTGCAGAATTGAATTCTTGTTTAATTCAGAATCTTTTGATAACAAAAGATTTTTGATAGCAAAATCTTAATCAAAATCCTAAGAGAAATTTTGACTAATTCTAACTGTATGAGAGCTTGGGATAACCAGTTTGATCTGATGGTTATTTAAGGCATTGCCTAGAAACTGGGGGCTGTGATTTCTTTTATTTATTTGTTTGTTTTTCATCTCTAAACATCATAACATTTTTTTCACAAATCTACTTCCAAATTTCATACTTTGCAATTCACTTATCTATTTACAATATATTATATATTTCCATTTTTAGTCTTTCCACATTGTCAGGCTGTTTTTCTCTTATTTTTCCCATCCAGTTGTAGCATTTCGTCTAAACTTGATCCGACTCATTTGGTCCTTTCAGTTCTATTGTCAATTTGTCCATTTCAGCACACCTGTATATTTTATCAATAAATGCATTTCCCACCCTCAGATACCAAAATCAGGCAGGTGACATTGTGCCAGCAACCCAACCCAAATAACTAAATAAATTAAATTAAAAGCTGAATAACAAACTGGGAGTGAGATTTTACATTTAGCCATTGAGTTCAGTGGTGCTACGTGATACCATCTTAATAATCCCCCCAATGTCTATTCTGAATTAAAGAACTGAAAGGTATTTGAAAATAGCAATTACCACCATTCAAGTGCTACTTTTACTCCTGACATACCTGTTGAGGATAGGAAGAATCTCCAGGGGAGAGAAGTTTGAAGTTTGAAGTTTTATTGGATTTATATGCCGCCCCTCTCCGAAAACTCGGGGCGGCAATTCTCTATCAAAGTCTAACAATCAGACAAAGTTCCTGCTGTCTGTCAATTGAAGCAATTATAACTGGAACAAAGAATTTATGTGGCCCAAGACACAAAGTTATGTAGTAAACAAACTCAGAGAACTTGCTGAATAGTTTTCTCTGTACAGTGGATCTATAGCTCTGCACAAAGAATGTGCTGTAGTTCCAACCTCTCTCTCTCTCTCTCTCTCTCTCCCTCTCTCTCTCTCTCACTCCTCCCATTTCCTATTACTGTTATTCTGTCAGGAGGCCTGGCACAATGAAATAAGATTGGTTTGGCATAATCTGTTTTTAACAGACCCATGCTGGGTTCTAGTTTTAAGTTTATTTGTTTCTAGATATTCGTAGATTTGTGTTATTATAAAAATCAATTAAAATTATATAAAAATAGATATTTGTAGATCTGGCTTTTTTAAATTATCATTTCCAGTATCTTCCCAAGTATTGATGTTAGGCTGATTCATCTGTGGTTTCCTGTATTCTCCATGGTGGTATGTCAGCTCATCTATGAAGGTGATTTCCTCCCTTTCTCATACCTTTTAATGCAACACCTGTATGATAATAATAATAATTTATTAGATTTGCATGCAGCCACCCCCCGACCAAAGACTCGGGGCGGCTCAAGACTCAATATAACTTTTAGATCCATTTGGAGTTCAATACACTGCAACGTTTCCCCCCATCCAAATAATTTTCTACCCAAAGCCAGACAACAGCATCAGAAGAAGCAATAGTTTAGCAAACATATTTACATATTCAGCATATTTGTTTAATCTCATCTTTTGTCCTCCAAATGACAACAATCATTTGATTCTTTATGGTCTTAATGACAAAGTGGCTATATTAATATACCCGTGAAATGATGTGGGTATAGTACACCTAGATTTCAGTAAGGCATTTGACAAAATAGACTACAACCTACTACTTGGTAAGCTAGAAAAATGTGGAATAGACAGCATCATCACCAGATGGATTTATAACTGGCTGACCCATACTCAACATTTGGACATTTTCGAGGGTGCTGATGTCCGAAATGTGGCATGGGTTCCAGACAGATGAGCTGTATTCTAGGATGGGTCTGGCAAAAGTTTTGTAAGCTCTGGTGAGTAGTGTGAGATTGCCGGAGCAGAAGCTACGTAGGATCAGGTTGACAACTACAGGGTTCCAGCTTAGGGCCAGTACTCTTCAACATCTTCATAAATGACGTAGATGAGGGAATTGAAGGGGAACTCATCAAATTTGCAACTGACAGTAAACTGGCAGGAATAGCCAACACCCCAGAAAGAAAGCTCATAATCCAAAAGGATCTTGAGAGACATGAAGAATGGACCCTATCCAACAAAGTGACATTCATGTGGAGAAAAGCAAGGCTTTACACAGACAGGAAAAACCAAAGGTACAAATACATGCTACGTGAAAAGTGGCTCAAAAACAGTAAGTGCGAGAAGGATCTTGGAGTGCTAATGGATGATCACTTAAATATAAGATAGCAATGGGTGGCGGCAGCCAAAAAACCTAAAACAATCCTTGGTTATATAAACAGAGGCATAGAATCAAAATCATGTAAAGTATTAGTACCACTTTATAAAACCTTAGTAAGGTCACACCTAGAATCGTGCATCCAGTTTTTGTCACCACGTTACAAAAAAGATGTTGAGACTTTGGAAAAAGTGCAGAAAAGAGCAACCAGATTTTTATTATTATTGTCATTTCCAGTATCTTCCCAAGTGTTGATGTTAGGTTGATTCATCTGTGGTTTCCTGTATTCTCCATGGTGGTATGTCAGCTCCTCTATGAAGGCAATTTCCCCCCTTTCTTGTGCCTCTTAATGCAACACCTTAATGATAACTTCAATGTAATTTTTAGATCCATTTGGAGTTCAATACTCTGGTGGAGCTGCCGCTCTTCTGAGAATTATGGAGGAAAACGCCAGACAATGACCCATTCTAGGCCAGTTATTGTTTTTGTCCTCTTTGTTGCTAAGCCCTCCGTTTGGGGGTCCAGAGGGTGAATGCTGCCATTTCTGTGGGGTGCCGGGACAGCAGTGCCAGGAGACCAGCCGGGAGGATCAGCTGGGGCACGGAAAATGGCACCGCTCCTAGACACCGAGGGGAGAAGGAGGTGGAAAGATGTGAGCTTTGCCTCCCGGCTGCGTGTCAACAGCCCTGCCTGTGCTGCTCGAGGAGGTAGCCGGGCTGGCGGTAGGATTCCCCAGACTTATAGTCTTGGGGGATATTAACCTGCCATCGCTCGGCGAAACCTCTGGGTTAGCTCAGGAATTCATGGCCACCATGACAGCCATTGACCTGACCCAAGTAGTACAGGGTCCGACTCATGAGGGGGGGCACTCGTCCACAGTTCGGCGGAGTCCCTTGCTGAGGCCTGGAACAGGGCTGCGGCAGGGGCTCTTGACCGGATTGCGCCTTTGCGACCTCTCCGCGGCGCTAGACCCCGTAGAGCCCCATGGTTCAACGAGGAGCTCCGGGTGTTGAAACGCCAAAAGAGACGTCTAGAGAAGCGATGGAGGAAGAGTAAGTCCGAATCTGATCGAACACTTGTAAGAGCTTTTATTAAGACTTACAAAGTGGCGCTCAAGGCGGCAAGATGCGCGTACCATGCCGCCTTGATTGCATCAGCAGAATCCCGCCCGGCTGCTCTGTTTAGGGTGACCCGCTCCCTTCTTAATCAGGGGGGAGTTGGGGAGCCCTTGCAGAGTAGTGCCGAGGTGTTTAACACGTTTTTCGCTGATAAAGTCGCTCAGATCCGGGCCGACCTCGACTCCAATTGTAAAACAGAGTCGACTGACAACGAGTCAGTCGAGGTGACTGGGGTACGTACTTGTCCACCTGTCTGGGAAGAGTTTGATCTGGTGACACCTGATGAAGTGGACAAGGCCATCGGAGCTGTGAGTTCTGCCACCTGCTTACTGGATCCATGTCCCTCCTGGTTGGTCTCGGCCAGCAGGGAGGTGACACGGAGCTGGGCCCAGGAGATTACCAACGCTTCCTTGGGGAGGGGAGTTTTTCCATCACTCTATAAAGAAGCGCTTGTGCGCCCCCTCCTCAAGAAGCCCTCCCTGGACCCAGCCGTACTTAACAACTATTGTCCAGTCTCCAACCTTCCCTTTATGGGGAAGGTTGTCAAGAAGGTGGTGGCACTCCAGCTCCAGAGGTCCTTGGAAGAAGCTGATTATCTAGGTCCCCAGCAGTCGGGTTTCAGGCCCGGTTACAACACGGAAACCGCTTTGGTCGCGTTGATGGATGATCTCTGGCGGGCCCGGGATAGGGGTTTATCCTCTGTCCTGGTGCTCCTCGATCTCTCAGCGGCTTTCGATACCATCGACCATGGTATCCTTCTGCGCCGGTTGGAGGGGCTGGGGGTGGGAGGCACTGTTCTTCAGTGGTTCTCCTCCTACCTCTCTGGCCGGTCGCAGTCGGTGTTAGTGGGGGGTCAGAGGTCGGCTCCAAGGTCTCTCCCTTGTGGGGTGCCTCAGGGGTCGGTCCTCTCCCCCTTGCTATTTAACATCTACATGAAACCGCTGGGTGAGATCATCCAAGGACATGGGGTGAGGTATCATCAATATGCCGATGATACCCAGCTTTAATCTCCACCCCATGGCCAGTCAACGACGCGGTGGAAGTGATGTGCCGGTGCCTGGAGGCTGTTGGGGTCTGGATGGGTGTCAACAGACTCAAACTCAACCCGGATAAGACAGAGTTGCTGTGGGTTTTGCCTCCCAAGGACAATTCCATCTGTCCGTCCATTACCCTGGGGGGGGAATTATTGACCCCCTCAGAGAGGGTCCACAACTTGGGCGTCCTCCTCGATCCACAGCTCACATTAGAAAACCATCTCTCAGCTGTGGCGAGGGGGGCGTTTGCCTAGGTTCGCCTGGTGCACCAGTTGCGGCCCTATCTGGACCGGGACTCATTGCTCACAGTCACTCATGCCCTCATCACCTCGAGGTTCGACTACTGTAATGCTCTCTACATGGGGCTACCTTTGAAAAGTGTTCGGAAACTTCAGATCGTGCAGAATGCAGCTGCGAGAGCAGTCATGGGCTTACCTAGGTACGCCCATGTTTCACCATCACTCCGCAGTCTGCATTGGCTGCCGATCAATTTCCGGTCACAATTCAAAGTGTTGGTTATGACCTTTAAAGCCCTTCATGGCATCGGACCAGAATATCTCCGAGACCGCCTCCTGCCGCACGAATCCCAGCGACCGATTAGGTCCCACAGAGTGGGCCTTCTCCGGGTCCCGTCAACTAAACAATGCCGGTTGGCGGGTTCCAGGGGAAGAGCCTTCTCTGTGGCGGCGCCGGCTCTCTGGAACCAACTCCCCCCGGAGATTAGAACTGCCCCTACTGTTCCTGCCTTCCGAAAACTCCTTAAGACTCACCTTTGCCGTCAGGCATGGGGAAACTAAACATCTCCCCTGGGCATGTTAATTTATACATGGTATGCTTGTGTGTGTGTTTGCTATGTACATGGGGTTTTTCTTAAATCGTTAAATATTTTAATTAATTGGATTGTTGTGACTGTTTTTACTTGTTGTGAGCCGCCCCGAGTCTTCGGAGAGGGGCGGCATACAAGTCCAACTAATAAATAATAAATAAATAAATAAACATGGTATTCCTCTCTGAGCAATTGAGTAATGGTCTGAGACTAAGGGGCTTAGAAGTGTTGCCTTTGTCATGGTAATAGACCATTTTCTATTTCATAATAGACCATTTTCTATTATGGCTTGACTTCCTGGCTCCAATCCTTCCCCGCAGGGAGGCGGAACCGATTAGACCGTTCCGCCCCAGACACCTGATGGACCCAGAGGGCTTTCAGAGGGCGCTTGGGGTTATTCCAGATGCACTCATCCACAGTTTGGCGGAGTCTCTTGCTGAGGCCTGGAACAAGGCTGCAGTGGAGGCTCTTGACCGGGTTGTGCCGTTGCGACCTCTCCGCGGCACTAGACTCCGTAGAGCTCCAAGGTTCAACGAGGAGCTCCGCGAGTTGAAACGCCAGAAGGGACGTCTAGAGAAGCGATGGAGGAAGAGTAAGTCCGAATCCGATCGAACACTTGTAAGAGCTCATATTAAGACTTACAAAGTGGCGCTCAAGGCGGCAAGATGCGCGTATCATGCCACTTTGATTGCATCAGTGGAATCCCGCCCAGCCACTCTGTTTAGCGTGACCCGCTCCCTTCTTAACCAGGGGGCAGTTGGGGAGCCCTTGCAGAGTAGTGCCGAGGATTTTAACACGTTTTTCACTGATAAAATCGCTCGGATCCGGGCAGACCTTGACTCCAATTGGATAACAGAGTCAACTGACAACGAGTCAGTCGAGGTGACTGGGGCTCACACTTGTCCACCTGTCTGGGAAGAGTTTGATCTGGTGACACCTGATGAAGTGGACAAGACCATTGGAGCTGTGAGTTCTGCCACCTGCTTACTGGATCCATGTCCCTCCTGGTTGGTTTCGGCCAGCAGACCCAACTGAGACATCTCCCCCAGGCCTATACAGTTTATACATGGTATGTTTGTCTGTATGTTTGCTTCTAATAATAATAATAATAATAATAATAATAATAATAATAATAATAATAACAATAATAATAATAATAATAATAAATAATTAATAATAATTTATTAGATTTGTATGCCGCCCCTCTCCGATAATGGGGGTTTTAGTGTTTTTTAAATTATTAGATTTGTTCTTACATTGTCTTTGTTATTGTTGTGAGCCGCCCCAAGTCTATGGAGAGGGACGGCATACAAATCTAATAAATAATAATAATAATAATAATAATAATAATAATAATAATAATAATAATAATTTTCCCCCATCCAATTTTGCGGGATCTGGATATAGCTAATCTAGAACACAGAAGGATTGGAGTGACATGACAGCAATATTCCAGGCTTTGGGAGGTTGCCAAAAAGAAGAGCAGGTCAATTTATTTTCCAAAGGATCAGGAGGCAAGACAAACAGCAGATGGCAACTAATTAAAGAGAAAGGCAACCTGGAATTCAAGAGAAACTTGCTAACAGCAACAACAATTTACCACTGGAATGTCTTGCCTACAAAAATAATGGTAGCTTCATCACTGGAGTTTTTAAAGAAGCAATTGGACAGCCACTTGTCTCCAATTGTATAGGATCTCATGTTTGAGCTGGGGTTGAGCAGGGAAAACATCTAACGTCCCTTCCAGCTCTATTCCAGTTGATTGGTTGAACATCTGTGTGCTCACTAAAAACTGACAATGACTTGATCGCACATAATCAATCACTCACAAGAGATAAATTCCAGGTATGGGATGTATGCACAGAGTGCCTACCTTTTGATATCAAATTCCACTGAGTTGTCCTGTTTCAGGATGTCTTCATTCTAATCGCTGATCTGGCATCAAAAGAAGTCTTCTCTTCTCCCAGGTCTCCAGCAAAGCGTAAATACTACAGATGGCGTTGGCTCAAGAAGAGTGAGAGATCGATTCTTCAAGGCGTTCCTTATAAAGCCAGTAAACGCTGTATCATTATTGTTTGGCAGAACTCCACTATCATTCATTTTGTATTTCTGTTTAAATTACTCTTAATTGTCAATTAGCGTTCCTCTTTAAATTACCCTTATAGGGCAATTACATTTCTTATTTAAATTTCCTGTTTAAATTACCCTTAATGGGTACCATCCCAGAAGGAAAAGTAGCAAGAAAAGGGGAAATCAGATTTTCTGTTTTTTTAATTCCTTCCCTGAGGATGTCAAACATGAGAGCCCATTGAGTGCATGAAAGAAGCAACAATATCAATAAAGGAGAATATTTGCAGCTTGGGGTTGAAATGCGGAGTCCATTTTGGTAATGAAACTTCTGCAAAGTCATTGAGCTTGCAGAAGTCTCTTTACTAAAATGGGGTAATATCTAATTAGTAGTACTAATGATATTAACTAGTTTGGGTAATGAAACACCTGCTAGAAAACCATCAAGTTCAGATACTTAAGAACCAGGTCACGGAACAAATTAAGTTCGTAAGTAGAAGTACCACTGTACTGAATTCCGTTCTATTTGGAGGAAACAAAATTAGAAGGTATTGAGGGGGCTGCCATTCTTAGTCATTAAAGTTCTCCAAGCCAAGAAACAGGCCTGCAAGATTCTATTCTTATAGCCTGTCTCTACAAAATTTAGTTCTAGTCTTCTTTTTCATCCCCTCAGTGATTTAGGGTGATCTGCATTGGTTGCCGATCAGTTTCCGGTCACAATTCAAAGTGTTGGTTATGACCTATAAAGCCCTTCATGGCACCGGACCATATTATCTCAGGGACCGCCTTCTGCTGCACGAATCCCAGCGACCAGTTAGGTCCCACAGAAACACACTAAACAATGCCGCCTAGCAGGACCCAGAGAAGAGCCTTCTCTGTGGCGGCCCCAGCCCTCTGGGACCAACTCCCCCCAGAGATTAGAATTACCCCCACCCTCCTTGCCTTTCGTAAGCTACTTCAAACCCACCTCTGCCGCCAGGCATAGGGGGAATTGAGATTCTCTTTCCCCCTAGGCCTTTACAATTTTATGCATGGTGTAGTGTATCTGCCTGATAATTAGTTGCTGTCACCTCATTGGTTGCTTCTATCTCGAAGGATTATAGCCAAGATTTGGCGAGAGTAACTCTGTAATTCTATTGGCTGTTTAATTTTTATGCCGGGTATAAAAACCTGTCAGTCACCTTGGTTGTTGTTCTGTCTTCCGACTATGTAACAAACTTCTGTTCTTCCACGCTGGCTCCTACTTAATATTGGCGACGAAGGATTCTGTTCTCCACGCCGTGTCATTCATATCCTGTGAACAATTGATTCGTAAGTTACCAGGTCCACCCAGCTTACTTTCCCCCCCCCTTTGATCCCCAAGGGGAAACCTGGGATTCCTACGTGGCCAGGTTTGACTGTTTCCTTATCTCTAATGGATATACTGAAATCTCAGGGGATCATAAGCATGCCTATTTTTTAGGCTTCTGTGACACTGAGATGTTTGAGATGGCACACGCTATCTTCGCCCCTACTCCTATCCATGACGTGCCATGGGATGACTTCCTTGCAAGTTTACAGGACCATTACGCCCCCACCCCTCCCTCTGTGCCCGCTGCTACAAATTTTTCCATCATAACCAACTAGAGGGCGAGTCTATCAATGAGTTCATTGCTGCTATCCGCCGCACTGCCCTTTACTGTGAATTCAATAACAGTTCCATACTTCGATGATGTGCTTGTCTACGCCCGATCCGAGGCAGATCTCCTCAAAAGGGTTCAAATGGTCCTGTCTAAATTTCGAGAGGCGGGCCTTAAGATGAAAGCTCATAAATGTGTATTCGGAGTTCCGTAGGTAGAGTTTCTAGGGTTCATTGTAGATGGGAAGGGTATCCATCCAATCCACGAAAAAACTAGAGCTATTTGGCAGGCCCCCACCCCTCGCTCTAAGGCAGAGCTTCAGGCTTTCTTGGGGCTATTGAATTTCTATGTGGTTTTTATCCCTCATAAAGCGTCTCTAGCTGAACCCTTTCATCGCCTCCTTGACAAAAATAGAAAATGGGTCTGTGGACCCCATGAGGCAGGCACTTTTACGGCCGTAAAAGGAGTACTTGCCTCTAATACTGTCCTGGCCCAGTATTCCCCACACTTACCTCTCATCTTGACCTGTGATGCGCCCCCATACGGGGTGGGCACTGTACTTAGCCACAAACTTCCAAACGGGTCGGAAGTGCCATTAGCAGTTTTTTCCAGGACTCTGGCCAAGGCCGAACGGAATTTCGGCCACATTGACCGAGAAGCTCTAGCTCTAATAGCCGGAGTCCGCCGGTTTCACGACTACCTCTATGGCCGTTCTTTTGATCTTGTAACTGATCACCAGCCTCTTTTAGGCCTGCTGTCCGGGGATCGCCAAAGTCCACTTGTTTTATCCCTGCGCATGTCCCGGTGGATTGTATTCTTAGCCAACTATTCCTATCGCCTTCTCTACCGACCTGGACGCCACATTGCCCATGCGGACGCCCTTAGCCATTGTCCGTTGCCGCAGATATTATTGGATCCGGCCCCCGCTTCCTCTGTGTTAGCCATCATGGATCGCCCTTTAGCGTTATCTGCTTCCGCTGTGGCCGAAGAATCCCGACACGATCCATTACTGTCCATCGTCCTGCAGTGGGTTTTGCGAGGGTGGCCCCGGTTGCCCCCTCTGTTGATTATGCTCCATTTTTCTGTTGTAAGGAGGAGTTCTCCGTCATTCAGGGTTGCCTATTGCGAGGATGCTGAGTTTGCATTCCCCTACCTTTAAGGGCCAAAGTATTGTCCCTCTTGCATAAAGGGCACCCAGGGGTAGTCCGCATGAAAGCCCTGGCATGGGGTTATGTCTGGTGGCCTGGCCTTGACAGGGATGTGGAGACCCAAGTTGTTCAGTGTGTACCGTGCCAGGAGCACCGACCTTCATCCCCTCATGCAGCCCCCTTAGTTTGGGAACCTCCCTCTGGTCCTTGGACCAGGTTGCATATAGATTTGGCCGGCCCATTTATGGGCCAAGTGTTCCTAATAACTGTGGATGCTTACTCTCGTTGGCTCGAGGTTAACCTTTTGCACTCCACCACGTCCCACTCGATTATTGAGGTATTGGGTTCCCTATTCGCCACCCACGGGTTTCCGGACTTAATAGTATTGGACAATGGGCCCTGTTTGAAGGTTTCCTAGCCAATGCGGGCATTCACCACGCCCTTATTGCACAATGGCACCCCTCCTCCAACGGTCAGGCTGAACGCATGGTCCGAACCACCAAGGATGCCCTAAAGAAATTGTCCCAAGGGAGCTCGCGAGAGAGGCTGGCAGAATTTTTTTTTTTTTAAAGATTTTATTACAAATATATACACATTTACATACAATATGTTTTATATTAATACAATGCTAAATCAACGCATAACAAATAAACGAACAAACAAACATGACAAACAAACAGACAAACAAAAAGAAAATATTCTTAAAAAAAGATCTAATTGCTTATTTAAGTACATTGATAACAATAACTATTCACTTAGTATATTTTATAATATTTGTACTTATATTCCCTTCAGGAGGTTAGTTTTGAATGATTTTTGATTTTAAATTATTTTCTGGTGAAGCATGTTGTGTCCTCAGCGTATACCATTTTCTCTTGTAGGTTGTCACTGTTCTTTAAATCATTTAATTCTTTCTTATCCGCCTTCTTTTATTCATATTCAATTTCTTTAATATAATTTATTATTTATTTATTACTTGGATTTGTATGCCGCCCCTCTCCGAAGACAGATCTTTCTTTATAAAAAGGTTTTTTGTATATATGTCTTTTGTATTTTTTTTCTATGTAATGAAAAGGATATAAAGTATTGTTAATTTGATTTTTTCTTTTGAATTTTATTTCTTTTCTTAAACCAGTTATAAAAATGTATCCAGGTTTTATCGTGTTCGGAATCCTCTTTATTTTTTAATTTAATTGTTAGTGCATCAAATTCAGCACAGTCTAATATTTTTTTAATTATCAAATCGTCTTCAGGTGGTTCGGTTTGTTTCCAATTTTGAGCTATCGTTATTCTAATTGCTGTCAATATATGAATTAATAAGTAGTGTTTGTTTTTTTCAATTTTTTGATCTATAATTCCCAGGACAAAGGCTTCAGGTTTTTTATTTATCTTCATTTGTAAAATCTCTTCTATCCAATTCTGCATTTTGTTCCAGAATTTTTTCATTTTTGAGCAGGTCCACCAAATGTGGTAGTATGTCCCCATTTTTTTACACCTCCAACATTTTGGACTTGTTCCTTTATACATTTTGGCTAATGTTGCTGGTGGAAGGTGCCACCTATAATACATTTTGTATATGTTTTCCTTATAAGCTGTAGATTTGGTTAACTTATAGTTTTTGGTCCAGATTGATTCCCACTTATCTAAATTTATGCTATAACCAAAATTTTTGCCCCAACTATGTATACTATTTTTAACGATGTGTTCCTCCATTTTGTAGTGTAGCATATATCTATATATTTTGGAAATCATTTTTTTTTCTTGGCCTAAAATTATCTTATCTAATTCTATCTCTTTTATTTGTATTTCCTTCTTTTTCCCTTCTTGATATTTTGATTTGATTACATTATACGCCCACCAGTCGATTTTGATTCCAATTTCTTCTAATTGTTCCCTAGTTTTTAATTCCCCATTTTTTTCTAATGTTTGATAATAATTTAGCATTTTGTTTATTTCTCTTGAGTTTGGGTATACCGTCGCCTCTAAGCTCGAGTACCATTTGGGAGTTTGGTGATAGTACATTTTTTTGATTTTTTTCCAAGTTGTATATAACGAGTTTCTTATTATATGTTGTTTGAAGTAACTATGTGTTTGTTCTTTATTTTCCCACAGGATAGCAGAATTCTTATTCTCGCAACACACCACACCTACAACTCCTACCAACAAATCGCCGGCTGAACTCCTCATGGGCTGAAAGCTCCATATTACATTAGACAGGCTACACCCGGTGTATTCCCATGAGCCTTCTTGGCCTGACTCCCCAGCTCGCTCTTTCGTCCCGGGAGTGCAAATTTTCGCTCGCTCTTATGGCGGTGGACCACCCTGGGTCGCAGGAAGGGTCACTGCTATTAAGATCTTTAAATAAAAGCTTGTTCATTTTCTATATTGATTATCCTGAAAACATACTTTTGAGGCACACAAAAGATGTTTATATTTTATTTTTGTATCAAGAAAGACATTTTTGCAGCCGAGTGACATCCAGCATTGGAGACAAGTTAAAATTATGCTTTTACAGAGAGGTTGAAACTCTGTTTGTAGCATTCTCTGGGCTTTCAGGAGGTTCATCTTCCCGGAAGACTCTTTGAAAAACGACCTTGATGCTCTGTCTGGTCTGAGCTCGTTTCTTTCTCCCCACCAGATAATAGATTATTGGGTTAACACTGCTGTTTAGGGAAGCCCCCAGAATTATGTAATGTTGGGAATAATAGCCTTCGTAAAAATAAGAAGCATAGAAGCCGTAAATATTTAATGGCAGATTAAAAATAAAGAAACAGAGAAGAGTAATTAAGATCATCACTAACAGTCATCCACGTTTCATCTGTCTAGGTTTCAGACAAATTTTGATGAATAGGATCACAGTAGAGGCTGTGATCAGTGGGAGGCAAAGAACAGAAGTCACAATTAAAGAGAGACGGAAGGAGTTACCATTAAGAAATACATATTTCATAATGTTTGGAATTCCTTCCAGGAGGAAAGAGCCGATCCAGAAGAAGGCACATATAGCAGAGGACAAACATTTTGGCCGGGAACAGCGATGCCAGATTAGGAAAAGGACACACACACACCGGTCAATGCTGATGGCTGTCAGAAGAAAGATACCATTGATATACATTATGTGAATGAGACAATCTGTGATGGGGAAGAAAGTATATAGGACAGAATAGTTAAAACTTGTTAGTATTGAAGGTATAATATGACAAATACAATATATAGCCAAAAATGAAAGAAGTCCAAAGTCAGCAATAGCCAAATTTAGAATCAACACAGTGAAAGGGTTCCTCTTAATCTGGAAGCCAAGTAGCCAGATCACAATTCCATTTAATGGGATTCCGATACAGCAGATGATTAAGAGTGTGATAACAAGACTATGCATATTTTTGTGCTCAATCTAAATAATTGATAGAAGTGCTGGATACTCAGAATACTCTGCTCTAGTATCTCACACTGAAATCCACCAAGAGATTTTTGTAATGCAGCAATAATCTCTGATTTTTGAATGGAAGTTCCTATTAGAAGAAAAGAAAGAAGTGCAGATTCAATCGTTCCTCCATAATTATCATATTATCATTACTAGGTCCTATAACAACAACAACAACAACAATTATAAGAAGAGGGTCTCTTCTATAAACAATAAAGTAATGCATAATTTGCAGAAACCCATAACAGACAAGCTGTCACTCACATCAAGTAGAATGTTGTAGTTTCTCGACATCTGGTGCCAAGAAGATTAGAGGACTCAAAACTGTTGGCTAAGCAGTCATGTACTACAGGACTAATTGAAGAAATGACATAAAAGAAAGTAATAAAATAAAAAAGTTATTACCAGAAGTAAATCAGTGATGGGCTCCTTTGGGAACAGTCAGGAATGCAGATCTGGTAGCAAAATTTGGAGCTCCACCCCAGATCACCCAATTTGCACTGAAAGATGTTGAAACAAAATGCATAAGCCAATGGCCAACCGTCTCAAAAGGTGTTCTTTGAAAATAACAGTTACAAAACCCAAAGCATTACCTGATGATGCTAAGAATCTCCAAACAGGACCAGCATGTCTTTTTTTGGAATATAAGGATGAGATCTTTTTCAATGACTCCCCTTGGCTTCCACTTGATGCAGTAGGTTCCTTCTTCAGAGAAAGAGGAATTGAGATGGACCTCCTAGCTGCAAGCTTTCATAGCAGCAAAAAAACAACTTGTGTCAAATGCATATCTGATTTTTGCAATTTAAAGTATTAATCACATACAGGATGAGGAAGTATTTGAAGATACCATAATATCAAAAACGATAGGAGTTTTAAGGTCGTATAATAATAATAATAATAATAATAATAATAATAATAATAATAATATTATTATTATTATTATTATTATTATTATTATTATTATTATTATTATTTATTGGATTTGTATGCCGCCCCTCTCCGTGAGCTTGATACATGAACTCAATGAACCCCGGAAGGAGGAGGAGAAAGAGAAAGTTGTGGTCACCTTTCCTTCCCTCTTGCTACTCCGGTCCCTATTTTTCTCATAACTAAATGCCCCCTAAAAATTCCACATTTACCTATATTTATAGTAAAATATGAATTAATATTAAGTGCTTTATATATTGTTTCAAATTAATATCTCATATAGTGAAGAAGGTAATAGTAATTATTCAAATCCCAAAATTTCCACACACTCATTTCATTCATTTTTTTGTTGTGATTTATCTTTCTCTCTGACGGTACAATATATTTTTTCCAATTTTAATATCAGTTCAACAGGTCCAGCTTCGTATATAATTGTGACTTCCCCAAATTACCATCTATTTGTATAAATAGTTATATTTAAATGTTTAAGGTCGTGAATTGAGATTTGGTTCACAGGGTAATTTATGGTAAAATAAATTAAAAGTTAATGTACAGTTTAAAAATCTTTTTATTAGATGTGCCATGCTTAAAGTTTGGAATGAATATAAAACAAGTTTATTTCCTAAATTGCCCTTAGTGTTGTTCAAATCCATTTTATTTTTTCCAGAGTTGGTCACTTTGGGAATCCCAAATAAAAGGACCAGATCATCTTTCCTATACTCGCAAAAAAATAAAAAATCATTTCAATTTAGTGACTATCAAAGAAAAGACATCTAGCAGGCATTTCTTATCAGTTCATCCAGCATTTTTGAGTTCTGGTATATCTTGTGAAGGCAGGAAAAGATAACATAGATCAGTGATTAATTTCTTCTATGAATTGCCTATGCTTCCTGCAGCACCACAACTGCAGCCTGTTAAATGGCAGAGCAACAGGATAGTTTTGGGAGCCCAACCTGTCACTTCAGCTTTGTATGTAAACATTTTTCTCAGAAGGAGCATGGAAAACCATTCAAAATATAACAATGGCTGAAAAGTACAAAATGGCTGACTATTGGCTCATCAGTGTCATGGCCCAGTTGAAGCTTTCAATTACTCTTCAAGAGTAGTCTCATCTAAGATACAGTGGGTTGGACAAAGAAATGGAAACACCTTGAAAATCCATAGAAACATAGAAGACTGACGGCAGAAAAAGACCTCATGGTCCATCTAGTCTGCCCTTATACTATTTCCTGTATTTTATCTTACAGTGGATATATGTTTATCCCAGGCATGTTTAAATTCAGTTACTGTGGATTTACCAACCACGTCTGCTGGAAGTTTGTTCCAAGGATCTACTACTCTTTCAGTGAAATAATATTTTCTCACATTGCTTTTGATCTTTCCCCCAACTAACTTCAGATTGTGTCCCCTTGTTCTTGTGTTCACTTTCCTATTAAAAACACTTCCCTCCTGAACCTTATTTAACCCATTAACATATTTAAATGTTTCGATCATGTCCCCCCTTTTCCTTCTGTCCCCCAGACTATACAGATTGAGTTCATGAAGTCTTTCCTGATACGTTTTATGCTTAAAACCTCCAGATTTTGAATCCAAATTTGTGAAGACTGACGGCAGAAAAAGACATGATCGAAACATTTAAATATGTTAAAGGGTTAAATAAGGTTCAGGAGAGAAGTGTTTTTAATAGGAAAGTGAACACAAGAACAAGGGGACACAATCTGAAGTTAGTTGGGGGAAAGATCAAAAGCAACAGAGAAAATATTATTTTAATGAAAGAGTAGTAGATCCTTGGAACAAACTTCCAGCAGACGTGGTTGGTAAATCCACAGTAACTGAATTTAAACATGCCTGGGATAAACATAGATCCATCCTAAGATAAAATACAGAAAAGAGTATAAGGGCAGACTAGATGGACCATGAGGTCTTTTTCTGCCGTCAGACTTCTATGTTTCTATGTTTTTATAAATGCTAGTACTAGAACTGGTGCTAAAGTGCTTCAGGAGCAGCATGCTATGTTTCCTGTAACATCCACAGGCGTTTCCTTGATTAGCAGGGCAACATAACAGCTTTATGAGCCAGTGTTTAGACTGCAGTATTGCAGACTAATTTAAGAGTTCAAGTCCCATTGGTTCAAGGTTGATTCAGCTTTTCATCTCTCTGAGGTCAGTAAAATGTCGATCCAGATTGTTGGGGACAATATGCTGACTCTATAAACTGCTTAGAGAGGACTATGGAGAAGTATATAAGTCTAAGTGCTAAGTTCTATTTATGAATCTAATCTGTCACTTTAACCATTTTCAAAAGGAGTGTCAAAGGTCATTCAAAATCATAAAATATCCCCAAATTACAAACATGGCTACAAAATGGTGCATTGGTTCCATGGTGCAGGACTCACTAGGGCTTTGAAGAAGCTGTTACTGCTGAACCAGTGGAATTTCAATCTCAGGAGGCACCAAGACAATGATATTTATTTATTTATTTGTTTGTTTGTTTGTTTGTTTGTTTGTTTGTTTACTTACTTACTTACTTACTTACTTACTTACTTACTTACTTACTTACTTACTTACTTACTTACTTATTTATTGGATTTTTATGCCGCCCCTCTCCGTGGACTCGGGGCGGCTAACAACAGTGATAAAAACAGCATGTAAAAATCCAATACTGTACTAAAACAGCTAAAAACCCTTGTTATAAAACCAATCATACATACAAACATACCATGCATAAATTGTAGAAGCCTAGGGGGAGAGAATATCTCAGTTCCCCCATGCCTGACGGCAGAGGTGGGTTTTGAGGAGCTTACGAAAGTCAAAGATCACTAAAGATTCATCAAAAACAGGCACCCTCAGAACACTATAGTAGTAAGATGGTGAAATGGGTCCTACAAGTCCTTTGGTGACAAGGAGTAGAGTTGGAAAGAAGAGGAAAGAGACTCAATGAGGCTCCTTGCCAACAAGGGAGTCACTCATTTAGCTGAAAAGAGGAACAGGTGGCTCCTGTTTCCTGTTTGGAAAATATCTCAATTTATTTCTTAAACTCAAGTACAGCTTCAAGAGTAACCCAAAGATATATCCCATTCACATTCCATTGCATAGTTCCCTCTAAGCTGAGCAGTGAGCAATGGCTCACTTAAAAATCATCATCAACTCAGAGTTTTTCAAACCTGCCCAGAAGCCGAGAGGGAAAGAGTGAGAGGGAAAGAGTGCCGCCCAGTCCCGAAGGGACTGCCACCCAGACACTATACTTTTCCGCCCCCCCTCCCCCCCAAAAATAGAGGGAACACTGTTCCAGAGTCCTCACTTTGATGCCTTCACACAACACAACAAAGCTTTGAGCAGAGGACGTGCCTGAGAGACATTAGATCCATGAAAAGCAACAGTTGGGGGTTTGTTTGTTTGTTTTTTGTGTGTGTGTGTCAAACCTGCCTCTATTTAATAAAAAAAGCTGAAATCCTCTTGTCCCTTAGCAATTATATTTATGAAGCTCATGAACCATCTGCTGGCCAATTGTTGGTATAGTTTTAAAATCATATTTATTTCATGAAGAACCTATTCTGCAGTGTTGTTGAAATTGCTACATTGTCTATTAAAGACTATATTTTCTTTTCTTTTCTTTCTTTCTTTTTCTTCTTCCTTCCTTCCCTTTCTCCCTTTCACTCTCTCACTCTCTTACTTTTTTCTTTTTCTCTCAATTTCATTGGTTGTTTTTTTAGAATCACTTTTTTATATTTTTCTGCACCATGCAATAAAAATATACATAAAAGAAATCACATCCTACATGCCTAACATTATTTATACATGGCATTTTCTTATCTCATAAAAAAAACATAGAAAATAGAAAGCTTTCAGGAGCTTCTCCTCTTTGTTTTAACATTTAAACAATTAAAAGAGGTCTACTCTTTTACAGTATATACCCATACCTATATCTATACCTATACATTATATACAGGGGTGGGCTACTGCCTGGATGGGGTTGGGGGAAAATGCAGTGGGGTATTGAATATATATGCGTGTGTGTTTGTGTGTGTGTGTTTTTGTAGATTATCACGGGTACAGGTATGAAGGTCTTGGCATATTTGTGTTTCCTCTCGTGTAGGATTCAGAGATTTCTGGCGACGTTTCAATGAGGTCCCACTCGTCATCTTCAGGCTGGTGCTTCTGTCCTTGTGCTAAGGCAAACACATTTTTCCTTTCCAATTTTATGTACCAATGTCATTATTTGCTGTATTGGTTTGCTGATTTTCAATTGAGAGATGTGACAAGGACAGGGACATCAAGTAAAACCTTGATATTATCTGCTTCAGTTGATAGCTCTTTGGTTTATTCCAGGCACCTTTCCTAGCTATGAGATATATGAATTTAAATGGTAATTCTTTGGCTCTAATGTGGCATCTTAAATGTACAAAAGCCTGAAAATATCTCTCACATTTGTTAGATATTGTTTCAATGCATAGAAAATTTGAATAAATGGAATATTTTTTTCTCATCGGTGAGATGATGTTGCTTGATGAGATGTCTCTTGGTCAAAGTTTAGCATCCTGAAGACAAATGGCCTTTCACCAGCCTGGACAATTCTCTCCAGAACATGACTTCAGAATTCTTGATCTATGTCTTTAACACTTCTACTCAGGAGCCAAAAGCAATGTCATCAAGGAGATGGAACCCTAGACATTAGATAATAGCTTAAAGTATAATTTCAGTTGTATCTCCTCAAAAGAGTATCCTATTGATCCAGTAGCAGTTACTCTCTTCATGATATACAGTAGTGGGATTCAAATTTTTGTTACTGCTGGTACTGTGGGCTTAGTGGGTGTGGGTTTGTGCACATAGAAGGGGAGGGATACTATAAAATCTCCATTCCCACCCCACTCCCATTCCAGGGGAAGGTTACTGCATAATCCCCATTTCCTCCCGATCAGCGGGGATTTAGGAGGTAGAGAATAGATGGGGACAGAGCCAGTCAGAAGTGGTATTTACCCATTCTCTGAACTACTCAACATTTCCACTGGCAGTTCTCCAGAACTGATCAGAACCTGCTGAAATTAACGTCTGATTTAGTAGCAAAGGTGAGTTCCAACTCTGTTTATTACCCCTGAGCTATAGCTCTGTATAAGGGACCTCAACTGCAAAACAGTTTTAGCGATGGTCCCATCGTTCTGATATCTTTCTGGCATGGTTCTACTTAGCTAGTTTATAGCAGTGGAGGGAAAATTCTTGCTTGCCTCATCTTCCCACTATTTATTTATTTTTTTATTAAAACCCATCCAGATGCTAACAGCCTCCAGACACTGGCACTTACTTTATTTATTTTTTTACTTACTTACTTACTTACTTACTTACTTACTTACTTACTTACTTACTTACTTACTTACTTACTTATTAGATTTGTATGCTGCCCCTCTCCGTAGATTCGGGGCGGCTAACAACAATAATAAAAAACAGCATATAACAAATCTAATACTTAAATTACTAAAAAACCTTATTAAAAACCAAACATACACACAAACATACCATGCATAAATTGTATAGGCCTAGGGGGAAGGTGTATATCAATTCCTCCATGCCTGACAACAGAGGTGGGTTTTAAGGAGCTTACGAAAGACGAGGAGGGTGGGGGCAATTCTGATCTCTGGGGGGAGTTGGTTCCAGAGGGCCGGGGCAGCCACAGAGAAGGCTCTTCCCCTGGGCTCTGCCAAACGACATTGTTTAGTCGACGGGACCTGGAGAACGCCAACTCTCTGGGACCTAACTGGTCGCTGGGATTCGTGCGGCAGAAGGCGGTCCCAGAAATATTCTGGTCCGATGCCATGAAGGGCTTTATAGGTCATAACGAACACTTTGAATTGTGACCAGAAACTGATCGGCAACCAATGCAGACTGCGGAGTGTTGGTGTAACATGGGCATATTTAGGGAAGCTGCATTCTGCACGATCTGAAGTTTCCGAACACTCTTCAAAGGTAGCCCCATGTAGAGAGCGTTACAGTAGTCGAGCCTCGAGGTGATGAGGGCATGAGTGACTGTGAGCAGTGACTCCCAGTCCAAATAGGGCCGCAACTGGTGCACCAGGCAAACCTGGGCAAACGTCTCCCTCGCCACAGCTGAAAGATGGTTCTCTAATGTGAGCTGTAGATTGAGGATACGCCCAAGTTGCGGACCCTGTCTGAGGGGGGTCAGTGATTTCCCCCCCCCCCCCGGGTGATGGACGAACAGATGGAATTGTCCTTGGGAGGCAAAACCCACAGCCACTCCGTCTTATCCGGTTTGAGTTTGAGTCTGTTGACACCCATCCAGACCCCAACAGCCTCCAGGCACCGGCACATCGCATCCACAGTACTTCCACTTCTTCACTGAGTCGACATGGGGTGGAGATGTATAGCTGAGTGTCATCAGCATGCTGATGGTAACTGCCCCTGTGCATAACTCACCCTCGGAATATCTCATCCAGCAGTGAGATCTCACAATCTTCCCGATGAACTCTGACAACATAGTTTTTTGAGAGATACAAAAGATAATTACATTTAATTCTTGTAGCAAGAAAGACATTTTTGTAGAAAAGCAATATCCAAGATTAGAGGCAAGTTAAAACTACATTTTTACAGAGGGGTTGAAACTCTGTTTGTAGCATTTTCTGGGCTTTCAGGACCTTCATCTTCCCTGAAGACTCTTTGAAAAACGACCTTGATGCTCTGTCTGGTCTGAGCTCGTTTCTTTCTCCCAACTAGATAATAGATTATTGGGTTAACACTGCTGTTTAAGGAAGCACCCAAAATTAAGTAGTTGTTCAATCCATGAAATTGCCTCCAATAAATTGAATCAGAAAGGTTAATGAACACATAGATATGTAATGGCAGAGTAAGAATAAGAAAACAAAGAAGAGTAATTAAGATCATCAGTAATATTCGTCCACGTTTGATCTGTTTAGGTTTAGGACATATTTTGAAAAATAGGATCAAACTAGATATTGTAATCAATGGAAGGCTAAGCACAGAAGACACAAGGAAATGGAGATGCAGCCAGATACCATATTGAAACACATATCCCATGATATTCTGAATTCCAACCAAGAGGACAGAGAAGATCCAGAGGACAGTACAGACAGCTGAGGACAAATGTTTTGGCCGGGAACAGCGATGCCAGATTGGGAAAAGGACACACACACATCGGTCAATGCTGATGGCTGTCAGAAGAAAGAGACTGGTCGTATACATCATGTTCATGAAAAACAGTATGCTTAAAAGGGGAATTTCACGTGATGACTTATATCCTATTAAAAAACAAATGGAATATATGGCCAAAAATACAAGATATCCAAAATCAGCAATAGCTAAATTAAGGATCAATATGGTGAAAGGGTTTCTCTTAATCTGGAAGCCAAGTAGCCAGATAACAATTCCATTTAGTGGGATTCCAATGCAGCAGATGATTACGATTGTGAGAACAAAAGAAGACATATTTTTGTGCTGAATCTAAATAATTGATAGAAGTACTGTATCCTCGGAATAATGTGCTCTATTACTTCAGGATGAAATCCACCAAGAGACTTTTGTAATGCAGCAATAATCTCTGATTTTTTGAATGGAAGTTCCTATTAGGAGAAAAGAAAGAAGAATGGGTTCAATCATTCCTCCATAATTATCATATTGTCATGTCTAACAATAACAACAAGAATAATAACATCAGTAGATGAAGAGGGTCTCTTCTTTAAACAATAAAATGAGGCATAACTTTACAGAAACCCATAACAGACACGTTGTCACTCGCATCAAATAGAATGTTGGAGTTTCACAACATCTGGTGCCAAGTAGGACTCAAAACGTTTGGCTAAGCAGTCATGTCTAGCAACTGCAGGACTAATTGAAGAAATGACAGAAAAGAAAGTAATAATATAATGAAGTTATTACCAAAAGTAATAGGTGCCCTTGAATGTAGCCCCAAAACGTTTAAAGCTTCCTTAAAACACCATCAACATTGACAAAATCACCATCAGTCAATTGCAAAAGACAGGTTTACTTAGGAAAACCTGCACATTGCAACAATTCTTTTAACACCATCAAGCCATCACATCTGTCTGTCCTGGGTCTTTGGGAAGAACTGGGCAGCTATCTAAAACCACCAACTCCAATCTAAACATCTGGCCAAATGACTATAACTATAATTTATTAAACTAGAATGCTACCTGACTCGTATTCCCTGCACAACTCAGAAAAATGAACAATAAAAAATACAATAAAATCAATCAAAATATATCTCGTTAATGGGATAGTTGCTTCCACTATCCACAAAATGTGTCTATTTTTTAAATTGTGTGGAAGAAGCTTAATTGCATTGTTTAGCTTTCAGGACCTTCCCCTGTTCAATGAAGGTTGTTAGTGTGATTGCTGAATGAATGAAAATAAATGTTTTAAGTTAGAATTTTAAGAACCTTTTAGTATATTAATTGGATAAAATATACTGTTGTATTTTTGCTATATGTTGTGAGGCACCTAAAGTCCATGGAAAGGGGCGGCAAACAAGTCCAATGAATAAATAAATAAATAATAAATAACATTTTTTTCAAAAATCTACTTCCAAATTTCATACCTTGCAATTCACATATTTATTTACAATATATCATATCTTTCCATTCTTAGCATTTTCAACATTGTCACGCTGTTTTTCCCTTATTCTTCCCATCCAGTTGTAGCATTTCGTCTAAATTTTATCCAACTCATTTGTCCTTTCAATTCTATTATCAATCTGTCCATTTCAGCACACCTGTATATTTTATTTATTTATTTATTTTTTTATTTTTTTATTTATTTATTCATTCATTCATTTGTCCAATACACAAATACATAGGAAGAAAATAAACATGAAGTAATATATATAAGGATAAAAGCAAAAATAGAAGAAAAGATATATGAAAGGAAGAAAATATATATATGATATATTAGATAAAGGAAAGATAATTGGACAGGGGACGAAAGACACACTAGTGCACTTATGTACGCCCCTTACTGGCCTCTTAGGAACCTGGAGAGGTCAATTGTGGATAGTCTAAGGGAGAAATGTTGGGGGTTAGGGGTTGACACTATTGAGTCCGGTAATGAGTTCCACACTTCGACAACTTGATTGCTAAAGTCATATTTTTTACAGTCAAGTTTGAAGCGGTTCGTATTAAGTTTGAATCTGTTGCGTGCTCTTGTGTTGTTGCGGTTGAAGCTGAAGTAGTCATTGACCGGTAGGACATTGCAGCATATGATCTTGTGGGCAATACTTAAATCGTGTTTTAGGCGCCATAGTTCTAGGCTTTCTAGACCCAGGATTGTTAGTCTATTTTTGTAGGATATTCTGTTTATTTATTATTTATTTATTTATTTATTAGATTTGCATGCCGCCCCTCTCCGCAGACTCGGGGCGGATATTCTGTTTTGAGTGGAGGAGTGAAGGGCACTTCTGGTGAAATATCTTTGGACGTTTTCAAGGATGTTGATGTCTGAGATGTGGTATGGGTTCCAGACAGATGAGCAGTAGTCAAGGATGGGTCTGGCAAAAGTCTTGTAGGCTCTTGTGATATTTTATCAATCAATACATTTTCCACCTCAGACACTAAAATCAGCTGTGTGACATTACACCAGTCACCTTCTCAAGATTTTATATTTAGCCATAGAGTTCTGTGGTGTTAACTATACCATCTTAATAATCCCACAAATCCTATTCTGAAGTAAAGAACTGGAAAGGTATTTGAAAATAACAATTACCACCATTCAAGTGCTACCTTTACTCCTGATCCATTAAGGATAGGAGAATATCCAGGGGAGACAAGCAATTCTCTATCAAAATCTAACAATCAGATGAGGTTCCTGTTGTCGGTCAATGGAAGCAATGACAATTGGAACAGATAATTTATGTGGCCCAAGCCACAAAGTTTTATAGTAAACAAACTCAGAGAACTTGCTGAATAGTCTTCTCTGAATATTTCAATTTAAACTGTTCACACACTTAATTTGCGCAAGAAGTACTTAAATATGGGCACTTAATTTGGAAGAAGGAACAACCTAAAAAACAAAATCTGGCTGAAAAGCAGATTAATTTGGATGTGAAATTTATTTTTATTTAGAAAATATTTTCTTTTTCCCAAGCTAAGGAAATCCATTCTACTGATACCTTAAACAAGCATGAGCAAGCAAAACGTGCATGGACTTTCTCTCAATGTATAATCATTTTCTTTTGTGCATTCTGCAACTTTTTCACCTTCAACTTTTTCACCTTCACTTGATCAGCAATATTAATATCAGCAGGTACTCCAAACAAAAAGCCCAAGACATGAAAGAAAGCCTCTACTTACGAACTTTTCTAGATAAGAACCAAGTGTTCAAGAACCATTTTCCACTTACAAACCCAAGTCTCCAAAACTGTAACTGGAAAAGGCAGGGAGAAGCTTATGTGGGGCCTATCTAGGAATGTCCTGGGAGGAAACAGGGCTGGAAAAGGTGGGGAGAAGCCTCCATGGGGCCTCTCTAGGAATCTCCTGTGAGGAAACAGGGCCTCTATCCTCCCTGTTGTTTCCCCAATTGCACACATTATTTGCTCTTGCATTGATTCCTATGAGAAAAATTGCTTCTTCTTACAAACTTTTCTACTTAAGAACCTGATCAGAGAACGAATTAAGTTCTTAAGTAGAGGTACCACTGTACTAATATTATATTTATTGTGAGTTTGCAGGAACATAATCTTTCAAATCTGAAAGCTCTTTTCCCTTGCTTTACTTTTACTTTCTAGAAAAACTAGAGAGGGTCCTTCTGAGATAGTTTGACCCACTCCCCTTATCCATTCAGAAGACCAACCATGCAATAACTATAACAAAAGAATCTCCAACATGATCGCCAACATCCAATGATGCATACGGCACAAGAAGATGAAGAAAAAGGCAATTAATACACTGCTAAACAAATAATTATCTCACCATTGTAAAACTATTCACTATGGCTGACTTACTATCGCTGCTAGTTTTTCTCATCATTCCTATCACCCATCTCCTCCCACTTAAGACTGTATGACTGTAACTTGTTTCTTGTATCCCTACAATTTATATTAATATTGATTGTTTACTGATTGCTTATTTGACCCCTATGACAATTATTAAGTGTTAAACCTCACGATTCTTGATAAATGTATATTTTCTTTTATGTACTGTGAGAGCATATGCACTAAACACATATTTTCTTGTATTTCCAATCACACTTGGCCAATAAAGAATGATATTCTATTCCACTCTACACCACTCCACTCCATTCTATTCTATTCTATTCGAACGAGAATAGACCTCCTAAATTACACATATTAAGATTTGTTGGAATCAGACAGAAGAAGACTAATGTAAAAAAAATGGGAAAAATAATTGCTGCTGAACTGAGATCCATTCTTGGTCAGAGAATCCTGTGGGATTAGTTGATCCCATCCTGATGGTCCCCAAGTCCTACTCTCATCTCAAAAAGGTGCTCTTTGAAAGTAACAGTTACAAAACCCAAAGCATTACCTGATGATGCTAAGAATCTCCAAACAGGATCAGCAGGTCTTTTTTGGAATATAAGGATGAGGTCTTTTTCAATGACTCCCCTTGGCCTCCACTTCATGCAGTAGGTTCCTTCTTCAGAGAAAGAGGAATTGAGATGGACCTCCTAACTGCAAACTTTCTTAGCAGCAAAAAAAAAAAACTTGTGTCAAATGCATATCTGATTTTTGCAATATAAAGTATAATCACACACAAGATGAGGAAGTACTTGAAGATACCATAATACTAAAAACGATAGGAGTTTTAAGGTCGTGAATTGAGATTTGGTTCACAGGGTAATTTATGGTAAAATAAATTAAACATTAATGTACAGTTTAAAAATCTTCTTATTAGATGTGCCATGCTTAAAGTTTGGAATAAAGTTTAAAGTTTGGATTTAAAGTTTGGCGGTAGGAAAAGCAAGTAGGATGCTTGGCTGCATAGCTAGAGGTATAACAAGCAGGAAGAGGGAGATTGTGATCCCCTTATATAGAGCGCTGGTGAGACCACATTTGGAGTACTGTGTTCAGTTCTGGAGACCTCACCTACAAAAAGATATTGACAAAATTGAACGGGTCCAAAGACGGGCTACAAGAATGGTGGAAGGTCTTAAGCATAAAACGTATCAGGAAAGACTTCATGAACTCAATCTGTATAGTCTGGAGGACAGAAGGAAAAGTGGGGACATGATCGAAACATTTAAATATGTTAAAGGGTTAAATAAGGCTCAGGAGGGAAGTGTTTTAATAGGAAAGTGAACACAAGAACAAGGGGACACAATCTGAAGTTAGTTGGGGGAAAGATCAAAAGCAACATGAGAAAATATTATTTCATTGAAAGAGTAGTAGATCCTTGGAACAAACTTCCAGCAGATGTGGTTGGTAAATCCACAGTAACTGAATTTAAACATGCCTGGGATAAACATATATCCATCCTAAGATAAAATCAGAAAATAGTATAAGGGCAGACTAGATGGACCATGATGTCTTTTTCTGCCGTCAGTCTTCTATGTTTCTATAAATATAAAACAAGTTTATTTCCTAAATTGCCCTTAGTGTTATTCAAATCCATTTTATTTTTTCCAGAGTTGATCACTTTGGGAATCCCAAATAAAAGGACCAGATCATCTTTCCTAAACTCGCAAAAAAAAAAAATCATTTCAATTTAGTGACTATCAAAGAAAAGACATCTAGCAGGCATTTCTTATCAGTTCATCCAGCATTTTTGAGTTCTGGTATATCTTGTGAAGGCAGGAAAAGATAACATAGATCAGTGATTAATTTCTTCTATCTATTGCCTATGCTTCCTGCAGCACCACAACTGCAGCCTGTTAAATGGCAGAGCAACAGGAGAGCTTTAAGAGCCCAAACTGTCACTTCAGCTTTGTATGTAAACATTTATCTCAGAAGGAGCATGGAAGACCATTCGAAATATAACAATGGCTGAAATGGCTCATCAGTGTCATGGCCCAGTTGAAGCTTTCAATTACTCTTCAAGAGCAGTCTCATCTAAGATATAGGGGGTGGACAAAGAAATGGAAACACCTTGAAAATCCATAGAAACATAGAAACATAGCAGACTGATGGCAGAAAAAGACCTCATGGTCCGTCTAGTTTACCCTTATACTATTTCCTGTATTTTATCTTACAATGGATATGTTTATCCCAGGCATGTTTAAATTCAGTTACTGTGGATTTACCAACCACATCTGCTGGAAGTTTGTTCCAAGGATCTACTACTCTTTCAGTGAAATAATATTTTCTCACATTGCTTTTGATTTTTCCCCCAACTAACTTCAGATTGTGTCCCCTTGTTTTTGTGTTCACTTTGCTATTAAAAACACTTCCCTCCTGAACCTTATTTGACCCTTTAACATATTTAAATGTTTCGATCATGTCCCCCCTTTTCCTTCTGTTCTCCAGACTATACAGATTGAGTTCATTAAGTCTTTCCTGATACGTTTTATGCTTAAGACCTCCAGATTTTGAATCCAAATTTGTGAAGCTCCTTTCGAACAGTTTTTGTGGAAACTGGGTTCTGCAGTGATTTTAGGAGCGGTGGTCTTGCGATCCACTCTAACCATTCGCTTTAGAGTCTGACGGTCTCTCTCAGACAACTTCAACTTTCTACCAGACCTGTGCTTAGCTGAGGACGTTTTCCCTTCTCTTTCAAAAGCAGTCATTACTTTTGAGACATGACCTCTTGAAACGCCAAACATTCGGGCACCTTCTGTTACACTAGCGCCTGCCATTCGAGCACCAACAATTTGGCCTCTTTGAAAGTCTGAGAGGTCTGCCATTTCTAGAAGGTTATAACAAATTTCCTTAAATTTCTGTTAAAAAAAGGTAGTTTTTAAAAAAACATATCAAACAACAGAATTTAAAAACAACAACATTAAAATATGTCAAGTTTTGATTGATTTGAACATGTCCAAACATTATGATGCCAAAAAGTCAAGTGTTTCCATTTTCTTTGTCCACCCCCAGGATATTGTTGTAGTCCAGCTTGGAGGTCAGGAGTGACCATGAGCAGGTCCTCTTGATACAAGAATAATACAGTCATACCTCGTCTTACGAACCTAATTGGTTCCAGGGGAAGGTTCGTAAAACGAAAGGTTCGTAAGACGAAACATTGTTTCTCATAGGAAACAATGTAAAGTCAATTAATCCGTGCAACCAAAAAAAACCCCCGCAAAAAAACGGCGTTCGGCGACTGCTGGGAAGCCGCGCGGCTATTTTAAAAGGTGACAGCCGGGCTGGGGGGCGTCCCAGCAACCTCCCGAATCCCGAACCCGGAAGTTTGGCAAAAGTTCAGGGTTCGGGAGGTTGCTGGGAAGCCCTCCAGGCCGGCTGTCACCTTTTAAAACAGCCGCGCGGCTTCCCAGCAGCTTCCCGAAGCCGAATGCCAAACCCGAACTTCCGCGTTCGGCGTTCCGCGACTGCTGGGAAGCCGCGCGGCTGTTTCAAAAGGTGACAGCCGGCCTGGGGGGCTTCCCAGCAACCTCCCGAACCCCGAACCCAGAAGTTCGGCAAAAGTTCGGGGTTCGGGGGGGTGCTGGGAAGCCCCCCAGCCCGGCTGTGACCTTTTAAAACAGCCGCGCGGCTTCCCAGCTGTCTCCCGAAGCCGAACGCCAAACCTGAACTTCCGCGTTCGGCGTTCAGAGACAGCTAGGAAGCCGCACGGCTGTTTTAAAAGGTGACAGTCAGGCTGGGGGGCTTCCCAGCAACCTCCCGAACCGAACCCGGGGTTCAGAAAAAATTTGCTTCTTCTTACGACCTTTTTTCGAGTTACGAACTGGTGTTCGGGAGGCTGTTGGGAAGCCCCGCCGCCCGGCTGTCACCTTTTAAAACAGCCGCGCGGCTTCCCAGCAGTCTCCGAACGCCGGTTTGTAACTCGAAAAAAGTTCGTAAGAAGAGGCAAAATTTTTCTGAACCCCGGGTTCGTATCACGAGTTGTTCGTAAGACGAGGGGTTCGTATCTTGAGGTACCACTGTACTACTCTCCGTAGACTCGGGGCAGCTCACAACAGTGATAAAAACAATACATGGTAACAAATCTAATAATTAAAATCTAGAATAACAGTTTTACATTAAAAAGTGTAAAAAAAACACCCCAATAGATAAAATACATTCACACAGTCATATCATGCACAAAATTACATAGGCAAGGGGGGGATGTCTCAGTTCCCCCAAGCCTGATGACACAGGTGGGTTTTAAGGAGTTTACAAAAGGCAAGGAGGGTGGGGGCAGTCCTAATCTCTGGGGGGAGTTGATTCCAGAGGGTTGGAGCCACCACAGAGAAGGCTCTTCCCCTGGGACCCGCCAGACGACATTGTTTAGTCAACGGGACCTGGAGAAGACCAACTCTGTGGGACCTAACCAGCCGCTGGGATTCGTGCGGCAGAAGGCAGTCTCACAGATAACCTGGTCCGGTGCCATGAAGGGCTTTATAGGTCATAACCAACACTTTGAATTGTGACCGGAAATTGATCGGCAACCAGTGAAGACTGCGGAGTGTTGGAGTAACATGGGCGTACTTAGGAAAGCCCATGACTGCTCTCGCAGCTGCATTCTGCACGATCTGAAGTTTCCGAACACTTTTCAAAGGTAGCCCCATGTAGAGAGCGTTACAGTAGTCGAACCTCGAGGTGATGAGAGCATGAGTGACTGTGAGCAGTGACTCCCGCTCCAGATAGGGCCGCAACTGGTGCACCAGGCGAACCTGGGCAAACGCCCCCCTTGCCACAGCTGAAAGATGTTTCTCTAATGTGAGCTGTGGATTGAGTAGGATACCCAAGTTGTGGACCATCTCTTAGGGGGTCAATAATCCCTCCCCAGGGTAATGGATGGACAGATGGAATTGTCCTTGGGAGGCAAGACCCACAGCCACTCCGTCCTATCAGGGTTGAGTTGGAGTCTGTTGACACCCATCCAGGCCCCAACAGCCTCCAGACACCGGCACATCACTTCCACTGCTTCATTGACTACATACATGCAATGGATGCACACACTTAAACTGTGAAAAGACTCTTGTATTAGTGGTCTTAGGTGAAAGGTGGGAGTGGTAATGAGTGATAAATACTAGTTGGTGCTAAAGTGCTTCAGGAGCAGCATGCTATGTTTCCTGTAGCACCCACAGGTGGTTCCTTGTTTAGCAGGGCAACATAACAGCTTTATGTGCCAGTGTTTAGACTGCAGTATTGCAGACTAATTCAAGGGTTCAAGTCCCATTAGTTCAAGGTTGATTCAGCTTTTCATCTTTCTGAGGTCAGTAAAATATGGATCCAGATTGTTGGGGATAATATGCTGACTCTATAAACCGCTTAGAGAGGACTATACAGAGGTAAACTGTATAAGTCTAAGTGCTAAGTTCTATTTATGAATCTAATCTGTCACTTTAACCATTTTCAAAAGGAGTGTCAAAGGTCATTCAGAATCATAAAATATCCCCAAATTACAAACATGGCTACAAAATGGTGCATTGGTTCCATGGTGCAGGACTCACTAGGGCTTTGAAGAAGCTGTTACTGCTGAACCAGTGGAATTTCAATCTCAGGAGGCACCAAGACAATGATATTTATTATTTTATTTTATTTTATTTTGTTTTGTTTTGTTTTGTTTTGTTTTGTTTTGTTTTGTTTTGTTTTATTTTATTTTATTTTATTTTATTTTATTTTATTTTATTTTATTTTATTTTATTTTATTTTATTTTATTTTATTTTATTTTATTTTATTTTATTTTATTTTATTTTATTTTATTTTATTTTATTTTATTTTATTTTATTTTATTTTATTTCATTTCATTTCATTTCATTATTTCATTTCATTTCATTTCATTTCATTTCATTTCATTTCATTTCATTTTATTTTATTTTATTTTATTTTATTTTATTTTATTTTATTTTATTTTATTTTATTTTATTTTATTTATTGGATTAGTATGCCCCCCTCTCCGTGGACTCGGGGCGGCTAACAACAGTGATAATAACAGCATGTAAAAATCTAATATTCAAACAGCTAAAAACCCTTGTTATAAAACCAATCATACATACAAACATACCATGCATAAATTGTAGAAGCCTAGGGGGAGAGAATATCTCAGTTCCCCCATGCCTGACGGCAGAGGTGGGTTTTGAGGAGCTTACGAAAGGCAAAAATCACTAAAGATTCATCAAAAACAGGCACCCTCAGAACACTATAGTAATGAGATGGTGAAATGGGTCCTCCAAGTCCTTTGGTGACAAGGAGTAGAGTTGGAAAGCAGAGGAAAGAGACTCAATGAGGCTCCTTGCCAACAAGGGAGTCACTCATTTAGCTGAAAAGAGGAACAGGTGGTCCTGTTTCTTGATTGGAAAATATCTCAACCTCTGAATTTATTTCTTAAACTCAAGTACAGCCTCAAGAGTAATCCAAAGATATATCCCATTCACATTCCAGAGTCCTCACTTTGATGCCTTCACACAACACAACAAACCTTTGAGCAGAGGACGTGCCTGAGAGACATTAGATCCATGAAAAGCAACAGTTGTTTGTGTGTGTGTGTATGTGTGTGTCAAACCTGCCTCTATTTAATAAAAAAGCTGAAATCCCCTTGTCCTTTAGCAATTATATTTATGAAGCTCATGAACCATCTGCTGGCCAACTGCTGGTATAGTTTTAAAATCGTATTTATTTTATGAAGAACCTATTCTGCAGTGTTGTTGAAATTGCTACATTGTCTATTAAAGACTATACAGTATTTTCTTTTCTTTCTTTCTTTCTTTCTTTCTTTCTTTCTTTCTTTCTTTCTTTCTTTCTTTCTTTCTTTTTCTTCTTCCTTCCTTCCCTTTCATCCTTTCACTCTCTCACTCCCTTACTTTTTTCTTTTTCCCTCAATTTTATTGCTTGTTTTTTTAGAATCATTTTTTTATATTTTTCTGCACTGTGCAATAAAAAGATACATAAAAGAAAACACATCCTACATGCCTAACATTATTTATACATGGGATTTTCTTATCTGATAAAAAAGCATAGAAAATAGAAAGCTTTCAGGAGCTTCTCCTCTTTGTTTTAACATTTAAACAATTAAAAGAGGTCTAATCTTATACAGTATATACCCATACCTATATCTATACCTATACATTATATACAGGGGTGGGCCTGGATGGGGTTGGGGGAAAATGCAGTGGGGTATTGAATATATATGTTTGTGTGTTTGTGTGTGTGTGTTTTCGTAGATTTTCATGGGTACAGATATGAAGGTCTTGGCATATTCGGGTTTCTTCCCGTGTAGGATTCAGAGATTTCTGGCGACGTTTCAACGAAGTCCCACTCGTCATCTTCAGGCTGGTGCTTCTGTCCTTGTGCTAGGGCAAACACATTTTTCCTTTTATTATTTTTATTTTTTTATTTATTCGATTTGTATGCCGCCCCTCTCTGTAGACTTGGGGCGGCTCACAACACAATAAAACAGTTCTAATAATCTAATAATCAAATCTAATAATTTACAATTTAAAATATTTTTAAAAACCCATTATTAAGGAGACATACATACAAACATACCATACATAACATAGGCCCAGGGGAAATATCTCAGTTCCCCCATGCCTGATGACAAAGGTGGGTTTTGAGGAGTTTACGAAAGGCAAGGAGGGTAGGGGCAGTTCTAATCTCTGGAGGGAGCTGGTTCCAGAGAGTCGGGGCCGCCACAGAGAAGGCTCTGGGCGGCCCCGACATTGCTTAGTTGATGGGACATTGCTTAGTTGACGGGACCCGGAGAAGGCCCACTCTGTGGGACCTAATCGGTCGCTGGGATTCATGCAGCAGAAGGCGGTCTCGGAGATATTCTGGTCCAATGCCATGAAGGGCTTTATAGGTCATAACCAACACTTTGAATTGTGACCGGAAATTGATTGGCAACCAATGTAGACCGCGGAGTGTTAGTGTAACATGGGCATACCTGGGGAAGCCCAGGACTGCTCTCGCAGCTGCATTCTGCACGATCTGAAGTTTCCGAACACTTTTCAAAGGTAGCCCCATGTAGAGACCGTTACAGTAGTCGAACCTCGAGGTTTTTCAATTTTATGTACCAATGTCATTATTTGCTGTATTGGTTTGCTGATTTTCAGTTGAGAGATGTGACAAGGACAGGGGCCTCAAGTAAAACCTTGATTTTATCTGCTTAAGTGGATAGCTCTTTGGTTTATTCAAGGCACCTCTCCTAGCTATGAGATATATGAATTTATTTGGTAATTCTTTGGCTCTAATGTGGCATCTTAAATGTACAAAACATTTCCATCCCAAAAAAAAAGCCTGAAAATATCTCTCACATTTGTTAGATATTGTTTCAATGCATAGAAAATTTGAATAAATGGAATATTTTTTTCTCATCTGTGAGATGATGTTGCTTGATGAGATGTCTCTTGGTCAAAGTCTAGCATCCTGAAGACAAATGGCCTTTCACCAGCATCTTGGAACCTCCCAAGTCAGATGAAATGGACAGATTAACCCAAAAACTCAAAAATAAAGAAGAATCAAAATATTATGAAATCTGGAAAAAATGTTATGACTGAGTAGAGACAAGGGAAAAAAACAAAAAAAAAAACAATTATGGTAGTAAATAAACAAGATGTTCTTTAAATCATTCCGAGATACAAAATCAAGATCAATCCAATCTGACTTTAGATTAATTGTACGATAGAACAAATGTGTGACAACCGCTGATGCCATAAGCTGCATATTGATATCAAAAGGGAAAAAATGGAACTGTTAGGTCAACAGTTCAACGGGGAGGGAGAGGGAACTAGGGGAAGTTCTGTATAAAGTATCTTAGAGTTTAAGCACAACAACCATACAAATAATAATTATACTCTGAAATGATGTAATATGTAAAATACTATATATCTGCTCTTTTTTAATCTTTGTATTATAATAAAAATTATTTAAAACTAAAATAAAAATAAAAAACTCAGCCTGGACAATTCTCTCCAAAACATGACTTCAGAATTCTTGATCTATGTCTTCAAGGAGATGGAACCCTAGACATTAGATAATAGCTTAAAGTATAATTTCAGTTGTATCTCTTCAAAAGGGTATCTTGTTGATCCAGTAGCAGTTACTCTCTTTGTGATATACTTTAGTGGGATTCAAATTTTTGTTACTGCTGGTACTGTGGGCTTAGTGGGTGTGGGTTTGTGCACATAGAAGGGGAGGGATACTATAAAATCTCCATTCCCACCCCACTCCCACTCCAGGGAAAGGTTACTACAAAATCCCATTTGCTCCCGATCAGCTGGGATTCTTAAGGCAGAGAATAGATGGGATCAGGGCCAGGAAGAGGTGGTATTTACCCATTCTCTGAACAACTCAAAATTTCTGCTGCTATTTCCCTTGAGCCATAGCTCTGTAAAAGGGACCTCAACTGCAGAGCAGTTTTAGTGATGGTCTCATCCAGTGAAGGGTTACTAAACACAGTAATACCTCGTCTTACGAATCTAATTGGTTCCCGGGGGAGGTTCGTAAGGTGAAAAGTTCGTAAGACGAAACACTGTTTCCCATAGGAAACAATGTAAAATGAATTAATGCGTGAAAGAAAAAAAATGCCAAAAAATGCCGCCTCCCGGCTGTCACCTTTTGAAACAGCCGGGCGCTTCTCAGCGTTCTCCCAATGCTGAACCCGGAAGTTCGGCAAAAGTTCGGGTTTGGCGTTCGGGTTCAGGAAGACGCTGAGAAGCCCCCCGTCTGTTTAAAAAAGCGACAGCTGGGCGGTGGGGCTTCTCGGCGGTGGCAGCGGGTTCGTAAGATGGAAAAAGTTCGGAAGAAGAGGGGAAAAATTTCCAAACCCCGGGTTCGTATCTCGGATTGTTCATATGGCGAGGGGTTCGTATCATGAGGTACCACTGTATACCAAATACCAAACAATGTGAGGGAGGCTTATGCAAGACACCCTGCATTTTCTTTCCACATCTTTCAGTGCAAACTGGGCACTCTGGGGTGGAGCTCCATTTTTACTACCCTACTGCATTTGTGCCCCCCATCCGGGTAGCAGCCCACCCCTGGGCTCATCATTCTGATATCTTTCTGACATGGTTCTAGATAGGTAGTTTATAGCACTGTACAGTGATCCCCCGAGTTTCGCGATCTCGATCATTGCGAAACGCTATATCGCGATTTTTCCACCCGATGACGTCACTCCCTTCCTTTCTCATCTTTCTTTCTCTCTCTCTTTCTCTATCTTGCTTCTTCCTCTCTCACACTCTCTTCCTCCCTCTCTCATCTCTTTCTTTCCTTCTCTCTCTTTCTCTATCTCTCCCCCTCTTGCTCTCGAGCGGCGGGTGGCACCCAGGGAAGGTTCCTTCGGCCGCCCACCAGCTGATCTGCTCGGCAGCGCAGTAGCAGCGAGGAGCCGAAGATGGGGTTTCCCCTTTGCGTGGGCAATGGGTAAACCCCATCTTCGGCTCCTCGCTGCTACTGCGCTGCCGAGCAGATCAGCTGGTGGGCGGCCGAAGGAACCTTACCTGGGTCTTCAACTCCCAGAGCGGCGGACAAGCGGAAAAGCGGCGGACAAGCAGGCAGGCAGGCGGCTCCTCAGCTGCTGGGTCTTCCCAGGTGCGGAAGTAAAAACACCATCTGCGCATGCGCGGCCATGGAAAAAGGGGCGCGCATGCGCAGATGGTGTTTTTACTTCCGCACTGCTACATCGCGAGAAATCGATTATCGCGAGGGGTCTTGGAACGGAACCCTCGCGATAATCAGGGGATCACTGTATATGAAATTCTTGCTTCCCACATCTTCAAGATGAACTCTGACAACATAGTTTTTTGAAAGATATTTTATTTTTGTAGCAAAAAAGACATTTCCAAGTGATATCCAAGATTAGAGGCAGGTTAAAACTACATTTTTACAGAGGGGTTGATTTATCTTTCCCTCTGGTGATACAATATATCCTTACCAATTTTAATATTAATTCAACAAGTCCAGTTTATACCATTCTGTAATATAATTGTGATTTCCCAACATTACCATCTATTTGTATAAAAGTTATATTTAAATGTTTAAGATCTTTAAATAAAAGCTTGTGTATTTTCTATATTGATTATCATGAAAACGTACTTTTTTGAGGCACACAAAATATGATTATATTTTATTTTTGGATCAGGAAAAACATTTTTCAAGCCAAGCAATGTCCAGCATTAAAGCTAAAGTGAAAATTATGCTTTTACAGAGAGGTTGAAACTCTATTTGTAGCATTCTCTGTGCTTTCAGGAGGTTCATCTTCCCTGAAGACTCTTTGAAAAATGACCTTGATGCTCTCTCTGGTCTGAGCTCGTTTCTTTCTCCCCACCAGATAATAGATTATTGGGTTAACACTGCTGTTTAGACAAGCACCCAGATTAAAGTATTCCTGTAATCTGAAAAATTGTCCCGGTGTTAAAAAGTAAAAAAAGTGCATTAACACAAAGATAGGTAATGGCAGAGTAAGAATAAGGAAACAGAGAAGAGTAATTAAGATCATCACTAACATTCGTCTACGTTTGATCTGTCTAGCTTTAGAACATATTTTGACAAATAGGATCAGAGTAGAGATTGTAATCAATGGAAGGCCAAGCACAGAAGGAATAACCAAATGGAGATACTGCCAGGAACCATATTCAAACTTATGTACTATGATAATCTGAATGCCAACCAAGAGGACAGAGAGGATCCAGAGGAAGGCACAGACAGCAGAGGACAAATGTTTTGGCCGGGAACAGCGATGCCAGATTGGGAAAAGGACACACACACACCGGTCAATGCTGATGGCTATCAGAAGAAAGATACCATTTATATACATGATGTGAGGGGAAAAATTTATGATCAAATTGGGAAGTATTGGCAAATCAAATTGGATGAAAGAACAAATGTAAAATATAGCGAAAAATATAAGATATACAAAATCAGCAATAGCTAAATTAAGAATCAGTACGGTGAAAGGGTTCATCTTAATCTGGAAGCCAAGTAGCCAGATAACCATTCCATTTAATGGGATTCCAATGCAGCAGCTGATAAAGATTGTGATATTAAGCACAAACATATTTTTGTGCTCAATCTAAATAACTGATAGAAGTAGTGTATCCTCAGAATACTGTGCTGTAGTACTTCAGGATGAAATCCACCAAGAGACTTTTGTAATGCAGCAATAATCTCTGATTTTAATGGAAGTTCCTATTAGAAGAAAAGGAAGAAGAATGGATTCAATCATTCCTCCATAATTAACATATTGAAATGTCTAGCTCATTTAATAATAATAATAATAATAATAATAATAATAATAATAATAATAATAATAATAATAACAACATCAATAGATGACCAGATTCTCTTCTATAAAGAATAAAGTAAGGCATAATTTACAGAAACCCATAAGGGACAAGTTGTCACTTTTATCAAAAAGAATGTTGGAAGAACATCTGGTGCCAAGTAGATTATAGGACCTAAAACTGTTGGCTAAGCAATCAGGCCAGCAATGGTAGGACTAATTGAACATATGACAGAAAAGAAAGTAATAAAATAAAAAATAAAATATTACCAGAAGTAATAGGGGGTCTTGAATGTAATCCCAAAACATTTGAAGCTTTACTTAAAACACCATCGGGATTGAGAAAATCACCACCAGTCAATTGCAAAAGACCGATTTAGTTAGGAAAACCTGCATAATGTGACAATTCCTTTAACACCATCAAACCATCACACCTGTCTATCCCAGGTTCTTGGGAAGAACTGGATAGATGGCTAAAACCACAAAATCCAATCTAAACATCTGGCTAGATGATTATAACTATAATTTGTTAAATCACAATTCTAGCTGACTCTTATTCACTGCACAATTCAGAACAGTGAAAAATAAAAAATAGAATAAAATCAATTAAAAATATATATCCCCTTAGAAGGATAGTTGCTTCCAGTATCTGTTCTGTTGGGCTCTCTGGTAGACTCCTCCCAAAACTTCACAGGTACAAATTTCAGACACACACACGTTTGAAAATTCAAAATAATGTTCTTTATAATAAAAATTCACTTAAACTAAGCCCTCTTTTGGTATAGCAAAGACAATTGATCTCCAAACAAACTGGTAATTTGTACAAGTCCCTTATCAGTTCTGTGATACTTAGCTTGCAATTGTGAGGCAATTCACAGTTCTTCTTCTTTCACAAAGTGAAACACACTTTGCTCTGTTTTAGTTTCAAAGCAGGGGAAAATCATAGAAACATAGAAACATAGAAGTCTGACGGCAGAAAAAGACCTCATGGTCCATCTAGTCTGCCCTTATACTATTTTCTGTATTTTATCTTAGGATGGATATATGTTTATCCCAGGCATGTTTAAATTCAGTTACTGTGGATTTATCTACCACGTCTGCTGGAAGTTTGTTCCAAGGATCTACTACTCTTTCAGAAAAATAATATTTTCTCAGGTTGCTTTTGATCTTTCCCCCAACTAACTTCAGATTGTGTCCCCTTGTTCTTGTGTTCACTTTCCTATTAAAAACACTTCCCTCCTTGACCTTATTTAACCCTTTAATATATTTAAATGTTTCGATCATGTCCCCCCTTTTCCTTCTGTCCTCCAGACTATGCAGATTGAGTTCATTAAGTCTTTCCTGATACGTTTTATGCTTAAGACCTTCCACCATTCTTGTAGCCCGTCTTTGGACCCGTTCAATTTTGTCAATATCTTTTTGTAGGTGAGGTCTCCAGAACTGAACACAGTATTCCAAATGTGGTCTCACCAGCATTCTATATAGCGGGATCATAATCTCCCTCTTCCTGCTTGTTATACCTCTAGCTATGTAGCCAAGCATCCTACTTGCTTTCCCTACCGCATGACTGCACTGTTCACCCATTTTGAGACTGTCAGAAATCACTACCCCTAAATCCTTTTCCTTTGAAGTATTTGCTAACACAGAACTGCCAATACAATACTCAGATTGAGGATTCCTTTTCCCCAAGTGCATTATTTTACATTTGGAAACATTAAACTGCAGTTTCCATTTCTTTGACCATTTATCTAGTAAAGCTAAATCATTTACCATATTACAGACCCCTCCAGGAATATCAACCCTATTGCACACTTTAGAGTCATCGGCAAATAGGCAAACCTTCCCTACCAAACCTTCCCCTATGTCACTCACAAACATATTAAAAAGAATAGGACCCAGAACAGACCCTTGTGGCACACAGCTTGTAACCTGACTCTGCTCAGAATACTCGCCATTAACAATAACTCTCTGATGTCTACGTTTCAGCCAGCTGCAAATCCATTGAACTATCCAGGGATTAAGTCCAATCTTCACTAATTTATCTATCAGCTCTTTATGTGGAACAGTATCAAAGGCTTTGCTGAAGTCCAGGTAGGCAATATCCACGGCACCACCTTCATCCAACACCTTTGTGACATAGTCAAAGAAATCAATGAGATTAGTCTGACATGATTTGCCTTCAGTAAAGCCATGCTGATTTGGGTCCAATAAGTTATTGTTTTTTAGGTGCTGATTTATCCTCTTTTTGAGTAGAGTCTCCATCATTTTAACTACAGCTGATGTCAAGCTAACTAGCCTGTAGTTACCAGCTTCTTCTCTACTGCCCTTCTTGTGAATAGGCATAACACTGGCCATTCTCCAATCCTCAGGAACTTCTCCTGTTAACAAGGATTGGTTAAACAAATCAGTCAGGGGGGTAGTAATGACAGATCTGAGTTCTTTAAGAACTCTGGGGTGGATGCCACCTGGACCCATTGCCTTATTTATCTTTAATCATTCAAGTTCTTCTAAGAAATCGGCTTCTAAGATCACTGGAGCTGAATCCGTACAGCTGGAAGCAATGCTATTTCCCTCTATAGTATTATTTTGTAAAGTGTCTTTTGAGAAAACTGAACAGAAGTAGCTATTGAAATGGTCAGCGATCTCCTTATTCCCATTAATGCATGTATTATTCCCGGTACTAAGCTTCGTGATGCCGCAGATTTTCTTCTTCTTATCACTAATATATCTGAAGAAGGTTTTATCCCCATTCTTTACAGATTTGGCAATTTCTTCCTCTTTTGAGGCTTTAGCAGCATATATTATCTGTTTCGCCTCCTTCTGTCTCATTTTATACACCTCCCTATCAGCTATACTTCCAGACTCTTTATACCTCCTATAGGCAGCCTTTTTTTCATTGACTATAGCCCTTACATCATTGCTAAACCATAGCGGTTTCTTCTTCCTTTTACCTTTAGTTATTTGTCTTACATACAGTCCAGTGGCTTTTAAGATGGCCTTTTTTAATACAGTCCACTGGGTGCTCGCTCCTGCCATTTTATCCCTCCCCTTTAATTCATTATCTAAATATTCCCCCATTGCATTAAAATTTGTTTTTCTGAAATCCAATACTTTGGTTGCATTATAGGATTGCTCACAATGAGTTTTTACATCAAACCACAAACATAAATGGTCACTGCAACCTAAATTCTCTCCCACCTTGACCTCTGAAACCCAATTCCCATTCGTAAACACTAAATCTAGAATATTCTCCCCTCTAGTTGGCGTCTTAACCAGCTGTGCCAGAGCTGCTCCTGTAAAGGCCTCTACTATATTCTTACTTTTGCATGTAAGGGCACTGGGGATATTCCAGTCAACATCAGGCATGTTGAAATCACCCATAACCACAATATCTCCCTTTACTGCCATTTGGGTAATTTCATCCACCATCTTGTTGTCATATTCCTCGGATTGCCCTGGAGGCCTATAGATCACCCCAATTCTAATGACAGAACCTTCTTTATTTTGCATGCAAATCCAGAGAGTCTCTAGATCTTGACATGTATTTTGAATTAGTGTTGTTTTTAGACTTTCTTTAATATAAATGGCTACTCCACCTCCCATTCTCTCTATTCTATCCTTCCTATACAGTGTATATCCTGGTATGGATATTTCCCATTCATTAGAATCCTTAAACCATGTCTCAGTTATGGCAACCAGGTCCAAATCATCTCTAGATATTATGGCCATTAATTCACAGTGCTTGTTGCTCAAGCTTCGAGCATTCGTGCACATTACCCGAAGAACATTATTTTCATTATTAGTTTGCCCTTTATCATCAACAACTACATCTATATTATTTGCAGCTCCCTTTTCATAAGCTTCCAAAAACTGCTTTATCCTCATTGGTCGGGGACAGAAATCACCCACATCAGTTACATCTCTGTCCCCTTTACCTAGTTTAAATGCCTGTCCAAAAAGTTCTGAATTCCTCACCGAGTACCTGGGTACCTCTGTATGATGGATGCAAACCATCCTTCTTAAACAACTCCCTATTAGACCACCTACTGACATCATGACTTACATAGCCAAAACCTTCAGCTTTACACCACTGCCTTAACCACACATTAAACTCTCTGATACACATTGTTTTATCCTCTTGGCCACAAACCGGTAACACCTCTGAGAAAGTCACTGAATCAGTTATTTTACCCAGCTCCACACTTAGACATTGAAAAACTCTTTTTACTACATTAATATTTCTCTGGGACAAATCATTTGTGCCAAGATGCACCACCACATCAACGTTATTACCTTTACTCACAGCCTTGACAATGTTTGTAATCTGCCTCCTGTCCCTGCTGGCCCCTGGGAGACACCTCAGCACCTTCACCACATCCTTGCTCTGTCTCAAATCAACACCTCTAACAGTCGAATCACCCACAAAAAAATGTGTCCTCTTTTTATTTCTACTAACTGCACTTAATGGTTTGGTGACATTTACGACAACTTCCCCTTTGAACATCCCCTCATTCTCTGCCTGAGGGACCTTGCTAATATCTCCAACATCCTTACTATTTAAATCCGCAAGAACATTATAGGAATTCGATACAGAGAGACCAAAATTGCTATGTTTTTGCTGAACTGCACGCAATCTTCCTGAACCGACAGTTGTCCACACAGCCCTCCTCCTCGGGGGGCGCTGTGGAAGTGGAGGCTGGACACATGGATGCATTACAGCACGTGGCTGGGACAATCTTTCCATTTCTGACTGCAAGCTACAAACTAAGGACTGCAATCTAGAGATCTCGCCATCTAACCTAGATGTCCTTATGCAAAGAGGGCAGTACCTCAAGTTCCACAAGGTACTACGGAAGACAACAGCCAAACAAGTGTTACACTGCACCAAGCCAGTCATCTTAACAATGTATTGAAATACAAGTACTTAGCAAGAAAATCGACAACCCCTATTGCTACCAAACTTTGCTGATTTTTGTTTATAGGGCCACTACCTTCCTCTCTCCTTCTCCGTGATCTGAAAGTGCAAATTTAAAATGGCTTTTTCCTGCTTTTTATACTTCCCAGTCTAATCCTGCCCCAGTCTAATCTGATTGGTCAGTGTTTGAACACAAACTGCCAATAAAATTGTCTCTTACAGCCAGTTATAACTGCCCCTTCTCCTTGAAATCAAAAAAAGCAAAATGCAAAAAGTAAAAAAGCACTACCTTCCTCTCTCCTTCTCTGTGATCAGCACACAAATGGTCAAAGTCAGTAAAGCAGTCATGAAACACAACAATCAGATAATCCTCCACAATGGCCAAACCCACAGGCTGCTATTTATAGCAGCCTCACTAATTACCCCCACCCAACCACAGGTGGCCTCATTTTCTTTGATAATAATCACTCAGTTGTTGTTGCCTATGCATCACTCTCCGCATGCGTGGCTGTATCATTAACTCTTGTTCTGAATCCAAGGAGGAGCTAGATAATTGATCTCCTTCTGAGCTGTCTGCCACACTCTCCTCCTCCCTGTCACTCATGTCTTCTTGGTCAGAGGAGCCTTCATCATCAGATTCCACCGGGGCAAAACAGGCTTTCAGCATGTGGATGTCTCCCCCACATCCACAGTCCTTGGGGCAGGAGCTGGGCCAGAGCTAACCACAACACTATCCACAAAAATTGTATATTTTTTAAAATCATATGGAAGAAGCTTAATTACATTGTTCAGTTTTCGGGACATGCTTTGTTCAAAGCTTCTTAGCAATTGAGAAGTCCTTTCAAGATTTGCACACCTCTTCTGTTTAGAGGGTATTAGGCTGCCCCTTGGGACATTCTAGTCATTTTGTCTTAGCTGAAGCACAGAGGAATATAAAAGATGGCAGAATCTGTAGAGAAAATACATCAAAATTGATGAACATTCACTGCTAACTGAAGCTCTTCCTGTTTAAATCTGTGGAGGTCTCCATCTATTTACATTGTTTCTGAGGTTAAAAAAAATGGATTTTATGCACAATATTTATGAAGGAGGGGAAGGAGAATGAAATAAAACTAAATCTAGTCTACTCTAACCTACTGAGAAACTATCTAACAAATGGGCTCTTAGACTTGCAGAATTGAATTCTTGTTTAATTCAGAATCTTTTGATAACAAAAGATTTTTGATAACAAAATCTTAATCAAAATCCTAAGAGAAATTGTGACTAATTCTAACTGCATGAGAGCTTGGGATAACCAGTTTGATCTGATGGTTATTTAAGGCATTGCCTAGAAACTGGGGGCTGTGATTTCTTTTATTTATTTGTTTGTTTTTCATCTTTAAACATGATAACATTTTTTTCACAAATCTACTTCCAAATTTCATACTTTGCAATTCATTTATCTATTTACAATATATTATATATTTCCATTTTTAGTCTTTCCACATTGTCAGGCTGTTTTTCTCTTATTTTTCCCATCCAGTTGTAGCATTTCGTCTAAACTTGATCCGACTCATTTGGTCCTTTCAGTTCTATTGTCAATTTGTCCATTTCAGCACACCTGTATATGTTATCAATAAATGCATTTCCCACCTCAGATACCAAAATCAGGTAGGTGACATTGTGCCAGCAACCCAACCCAAATAACTAAATAAATTAAATTAAAAGCTGAATAACAAACTGGGAGTGAGATTTTACATTTAGCCATTGAGTTCAGTGGTGTTACCTGATACCATCTTAATAATCCCCCCAATATCTATTCTGAATTAAAGAACTGAAAGGTATTTGAAAATAGCAATTACCCCCATTCAAGTGCTACTTTTACTCCTGACATACCTGTTGAGGATAGGAGGAATCTCCAGGGGAGACAAGCAGTTCTCTGTGAAAATTTAACAATCAGATGAGGTTCCTGTTGTCTGTCATTTGAAGCAATGACAATTGGAGCAGAGAATTTATGTGGCCCAAGCCACAAAGTTAAGTAGAAAAAAAAGTCAGAGAACTTGCTGAATAGTCTTCTAAGAATTGAACAAGTTGAACTGTTCACCCACTTGATCTGCGAAAGAAGAACTTAAATATGGGAACTTAACTTGGAAGGAGGAACCACCTAAAAAGCAAAATCTGGCTGAAAAGCAGCTCAGTTTGGATGTGAAGTTTAATTTTATTTAGAAAATATTTTCATTTTCCCAAGCGAAGGCAATCAATTCTGCTGATATATAAAACAAGCGTGAAACTGTTCAATGGTTTCTGCAGCAAATCTTGCAAGGTTCATGGACTTTCTAATTATTTCTTTTTGTGCATTCAGGACCTTTCTCAAAATTGTGAATTTTAATAGAATGAACTTTGAAAGAGGGATGAAGATGTCTACGGAAACCAAAACACTTGTATGTGTGTCTCTGTCTGTCTGTCTGTCTGTCTGTTCTTTGTGAGAGAGAAAGAGAGGGGAGGGGGACGGAAAGAGGAAGGGAGGGAGAGAGACACAGAGACAGAGACAGAGAGAGATATTTCCTTCCCTGTTGAAGAACTGCAGGATGGGTTACCTGGAAGTCCATTTGCAGGAATTCCAGTTTGCCCATTGGACAGTTTTGTGCACTACCGGACTTCAAAGAAGCTTCTATAGGTTCACCATCATGGATATAAGTGATAAGGAAGGAGAAGACTGGAAGGCAACATGAAGATATTGCTAAGCAATCGGGAAGCCCTTTCAAGACTTTAAGGCAACATGATGGCATGGGTAAGGAATAAAAAATAATGCATAGCAACAAGAAAATAGGGTGGTATCTATATATTTCTTTTTAAAAGTGGAAAATTAATAAAAACTAATTTGCAGAACAGTTCAGAAATGTTGCATCTCCTTATATAGAAAGATTCCTGATCATAGTCATTCAACAGTGCAGTCTGTTCTTTTGTTTTGATACTATCTTCTCATTAAAGTTTATTTCTCCAACACTTTATTTTCTTCAACACTGTTTTGTATTGTTTCTTTTGTATATATTTGTATATAACCAATAAACATTATTTTTTTTTAAAAAAAAAAGTTTATTTCTCCCAACTAGAGAACTGGAGCCTCAGCAGAGGGTTGAAAGAGCCACATGTATGTAGTGAATGATTGTGATGGATGGGATGGATGGGAATGGGGTTGCAATATGGGTGAAATGAATGGGAAGGATGAAAGTAACATAGTTGGCCCACCTGGCACTGGAGAGGCAGGAGGGTGGGAGGCACCTATCTCTGGGGGGACAGAGGGTCAGAACATCCCGGTGTTGCTGGAGAGAGGCAGATATGGCGGGGGCCACAGAATTAGCCATTCCAGGGGAACGAGGGATCGTTGCGTAATAACGATCCCTTGTTCTGGCTCTGTGAGCTCAACCTTGGGTACTGGTGATGAGTGTAATTCTGGCCCTGGGCTCAGGTTGCTGCTGCTTAATGCCAGGTTGGTGGTAAATAAAGCTCTCCTCATCCGGGATCTAATCCTGGATGAGGAGGCCGACCTGGCATGTATTACTGAAACCTGGCTGGGCCCAGAGGGAGGAGTTCCTCTCTCGGAAATTTGCCCAGCTGGGTTTCAGATATGGCATCAACCTCGACCCCAGGGAAGGGGGGGAGGAGTGGCTATTATAGCCAGGGAGTGCCTTTGCCTACGTGGACTCATTGCTCCAGAGATTGCGGGTTGCGAATCTCTCTTGATGAAGTTGGACTTAGGGGTTCAGGTGGGCTTGTTTCTCATGTACCTGCCTCCCAGCTGCGTGTCAAAAGCCCTGCCTGTGCTGCTCGAGGGGGTAGCCAGGTTGGCGGTGGAGTTCCCCAGACTTATTGTCTTGGGGGACTTCAACCTGCCGTCACTTGGCGAAGCCTCTGGACTGGCACAGGAGTTCATGGCCACCATGACAGCCATGGACCTGACTCAAGTAATACAGGGTCCGACTCATGAGGGAGGGCATGCACCCGACATGGTATTCCTCTCTGAGCAATTGAGTAATGGTCTGAGACTAAGGGGCTTAGAAATATTGCCATTGTCATGGTCAGACCATTTTCTACTACGGCTTGACTTCCTGGCTCCAATCCTTCCCTCAGGGAGGCGGAACCAACTAAGACGCCTGATGGACCCAGAGGGCTTTCAGACACCGCTTGGGGTTATTCCAGATGCACTCGTCCACAGTTCGGCGGAGTCTCTTGCGGAAGCCTGGAACAAGGCTGCAGCGGAGGCTCTCGATCGGATTGCGCCTTTGCGACCTCTCCGTGGCGCTAGACCCCGTAGAGCTCCATGGTTCGACGAGGAGCTCCGGGAGTTGAAACGCCAGAAGAGACGTCTAGAGAAGCGATGGAGGAAGAATAGGTCTGAATCCGATCGAACACTTGTAAGAGCTTTTATTAAGACTTACAAAGTGGCGCTCAAAGCGGCAAGATGTGCGTATCATGCCGCCTTGATTGCATCAGCGGAATCCCGCCTGGCCGCTCTGTTTAGGGTGACCCGCTCCCTTCTCAATCAAAGGGGAGTTGGGGATTTTAACATGTTTTTCGCTGATAAAATCGCTCAGATCCGGGCGGACCTCGACTCCAATTGGAAAACAGAGTCGGCTGACAACAAGTCAGTTGAGGTGACTGGGGCCGGTACTTGTCCATCTGTCTGAGAAGAGTTTGATCTGGTGACACCTGATGAAGTGGACAAGGCCATTGGAGCTGTGAGTTCCGCCACCTGTTTACTGGATCCGTGTCCCTCCTGGCTGGTTTTGGTCAGCAGGGAGGTGACACGGAGCTGGGTCCAGGAGATTATCAACACTTCCTTGGGGAGGGGATCCTTCCCATCATCCTATAAAGAGGCGCTCGTGCGCCCCCTCCTCAAGAAGCCTTCCCTGGACCCAGCCGTACTTAATAACTACCGGCCAGTCTCCAACCTTCCCTTTATGGGGAAGGTTGTTGAGAAGGTGGTGGCACTCCAGCTCCAGCGATCCTTGGAAGAAGCCAATTATCTAGGTCCCCAGCAGTCAGGCCCGGTTGCAGCACGGAAACTGCTTTGGTCGCGTTGATGGATGATCTCTGGCGGGCCCGGGACAGGGGTTTATCCTCTGTCCTGGTGCTTCTTGACCTCTCAACGGCTTTCGATACCATCGACCATGATATCCTTCTGCACCGGCTGGAGGGGTTGGGGGTGGGAGGCACTTTTCTCCACTGGTTCTCCTCCTACCTCTCCGGTCGGTCGCAGTCGGTGTTAGTGGGGGGTCAGAGGTCGACTCCGAGGTCTCTCCCTTGTGGGGTGCCTCAGGGGTCGGTCCTCTCCCCCTTGCTATTTAATATCTACATGAAACCGCTGGGTGAGATCATCCAAGGGCATGAGGTGAGGTATCATCAGTACGCAGATGATACCCAGCTCTACATCTCCACCCCATGTCCAGTCAACGAAGCAGTGGAAGTGATGTGCCGGTGTCTGGAGGCTGTTGGGGCCTGGATGGGTGTCAACAGACTCAAACTCAACCCGGATAAGACGGAGTGGCTGTGGGTTTTGCCTCCCAAGGACAATTCCATCTGTCCTTCCATTACCCTTGGGGGGGGAACTATTGACCCCCTCGGAGAGGGTCCGCAACTTGGGCATCCTCGTCGATCCACAGCTCACATTACAGAACCATCTTTCAGCTGTGGCGAGGGGGGCATTTGCCCAGGTTCTCCTGGTGCACCAGTTGCGGCCCTATCTGGACCGGGACTCACTGCTCACAGTCACTCATGCCCTCATCACCTCGAGGTTCGACTACTGTAATGCTCTCTACATGGGGCTACCTTTGAAAAGTGTTCGGAAACTTCAGATCGTGCAGAATGCAGCTGCGAGAGCAGTCATGGGCCTACCTAGGTATGCCCATGTTTCACCAACACTCCGCAGTCTGCATTGGTTGCCGATCAACTTCTGGTCACAATTCAAAGTGTTGGTTATGACCTTTAAAGCCCTTCATGGCACTGGACCAGAATATCTCCGAGACCGCCTCCTGCCGCACGAATCCCAGCAACCGATTAGGTCCCACAGAGTGGGCCTTCTCCGGGTCCCATCAACTAAACAATGTCGGTTGGCGGGCCCCAGGGGAAGAGCCTTCTCTGTGGCGGCCCCGACCCTCTGGAACCAACTCCCCCCAGAGATTAGAACTGCCCCTACCCTCCTTGCCTTCCGTAAGCTCCTTAAAACCCACCTGTGTCATCAGGCATGGGGGAACTGAGACATCTCCCCCGGGCATATACAATTTATGAATGGTATGTGTGTATGTATGTGAGTTTAGAAAATGGGGTTTTTTAAAATGTTTTTTAGTAGAAATTTAGATTTGTCATAAATTGTTTTTTTTGCACTTTGTTGTGAGCCGCCCCGAGTCTGCGGAGAGGGGCGGCATACAAATCTAAATAAACAAAACAAACTAGAGAACTGGAGCCTCAGCAGAGGGTTGAAAGAGCCACATGTGGCTCCAGAGCCGTGGGTTGCTGACCTCTGGTATGAGGTGTGGAGACTATTTGCACATTATACATGTAGAAAATGGAAAACGAAACAAAATGAAATGAGCAACAAGAACAAAAGAAAAGGCCCTGCTTTCTCACACTGTTCTTTTTTGTGTCTAGCAACCTGTCGTATTTGTAAGCATTTAGGTCTTCTAAGAAATCATATTGTGAATGTTTGTATTTGATATGCTCTGTAGCAACTGTTTCAAAAACAACACCAATCCAGGAACTAGGAACTACGGTTGACCTATCCAGATTCCTAAGAGGTCAGTAAGGGGCGAGTACAAGTGCACTAGAGTGCCTTCCGTCCCTTGTCCTATTGCTCTCCGATAGCTCCTATACCTTTCTTCTATTCCTATATCTCTTCTTCTATTCTTTCACTGATATGTTCTATTACTATATCTTCTTTTCTATTCTTTCATAGATATATTTTACTGAGTATCTCCTCTATAACCTTCATCATGTATTTTACTATGTGTAAAATACCCACTAAAACCCTCATTGTGTATTGGACAAAAGAAATAAATAAATAAACTCATAAAAAACAATCAAACAATAAATAGCAGTACGATCAAGGGGATAAAACAATATTCCCACCAACAATGGCAAGCCATTGTACATAAACAAAGACAAAAGTGCACTCCCTTCTAGCATTGATGATATTGCCTAGCTAGGTAACTAAACTTCTGCAATAGCAATCACGTTCAGACAGTACAAAGAAGATTTCTAGAATTGCTAATGGCTTTTTGTACACTTCCCTATATTTGCTTTCCTGCTTAAGTGGCCATATTTCCATTCTTTCTTTCTGGCCTGGGGATTTAAGATTTTGCCTCTACTGCTGTTCTCATAGAGTATGCTTATAAATTGTCTCACTTGTTTTCCAAGTTTTTAGTAACTGATTAAAGCCTTAACATTCATTATCGAATTTGAACTGGTTTCTGATGGGTTTTGTCTTATTCTTTTTCTTCTTGTTGCTTCATTCCATGAATAAATTGCCTTCAGGTGATATCTGGAAGCAGCAGGTGTGGTTGGAGCTTCCCCAGTATTTGTAAAACTCTTATTTATATTTATATTTATACTTATAGAAAGCAAAACAAACTGAGTATTTCATAAACGCCGTGCAAGTACATTTTCTGCAAACCATTATTTATTTTATTTGGTCTCTGGGCAGCTTACAACCAAATACACATAAAATGTAATATAAAACCCCCTAAAATAGTTTTTAAAAACCAGAAGTGTTTCATAAACGCCATGCCGTTCATTTTATGAAAATCATTAGATGTGGATTGATGCAGACCTTTGTTAAAATGCAATTATTTCTGTGTGTATTCGGATGAAGATGCTAACAATTTTATTTTATTTATTTATTTGTTTTGTTCAACACACAATAATACACACTGAGGGTTGTTCTGTCTGGGTCACTCCAGAAGCTATGACCAACCCAAAAACATAAGCCAGACACACCGGTTGAATCCAAACACAGTTTTATAATGATAAACAGAAAAGAAGCCAACAGAAAATGTCCTTACAGGTCAGGAAAACAGTGGAACTCCAAATAGATACACGAAGGCAATTGTTCATACAGAAACACAGGATCCTTAATGCCAAACGAGGCTGTTGCTAACAGACACCAACCTCCCATGGGTCTTCAAGACTGCTGGGCCACGAGCCAGGAACAAAAAAACTGAGAGAAAATGCAGATAACAGCAACTCCACTTTGATAACACTCCACGATGCAGAAAGGGTTCGCATGCCTTATAAACCCTTCCCTGCTATTGAGGACCACACCCAACCCCCAGGTGTTCCTCATTCAGCACTGATAATATCTACACAATTGATTTCTCCTTTGATCTATGCGTCTCTGTCGCATACTAATGATAGCTTGTGCTTCAATATCCAGGGACTCCAGGGACTCCAGAGAATCCAAGCTACTTGCTTGAGATAACCCTTCCCCAGGGCTCCCAGGCCTTTCTTCCTCGTCACTTTCCTGACTGCTATCTCCCCTGTCTGGCTGCAAAGAACTCTCCCCTCTGCAATCAGACTCCCCCGGCATGGAGCCAGCAGAGACTCAGCTGGTCTTTGATCTGGCTCAGGCTGAACCACAACAAGGTTTATAGAGGATATAACCAGGTAGAATGTATTAAAGGGAAAATAGAGGAGAACATAAAGGAATAAAATATAACTATGAGAGAATAGCAGAAAAAGATATAGGGATAGAAGAGAAGATATATGTGATATGGGAGATACTATAGGACAGGGGCCAGTAGGCACTCTGGTGCACTTATGTAAATCTCTTTCAACTTACGTATAAGTTGAAAGAGATTTGCTCCCACTTATAAGGTTACACAACGCACCATTGCTACTCAAAAAGAAGCACCGGGGTCTTGCAAGTTGGTGTGGGGTCTTCTATCTCTCTCCAGTAGCTTCACCTTCATTGAAGACCTTTTGCAAAATGACCTTCACACTCTCCTTGGACTGAGCTCGTTTTCTTCTCCCAACTAGATAATAAATCACTGGGTTAATACTGCTGTTTATACAGGCAAGCAGCATACTATAAATGACTGGATATTTTAATTTCTCTACAAAGTTCGTACCAGGAAAATTGATAATCACTGTGAGGACACTTAATGGAAAAGTAAGGATGAGGAAACAGAGGAGAGTAATTAAAATCATCAGTAAAAGCCTGCCCTGATTCCTCTGTTTAATTTTCAAACGCATTGTGATGAAAAGGATCACAGTTGAGATTGTGATCAATGGAAGGCAAACTATAGCGGTCACAAAGAAGTGGAAATTAAACTCACTGTCCCTTCCAAATATGTTTATAATCCTCCAAATTCCACTCAGGAGGAAAGAGGAGATCCACAGGAGGACACACACTTTCGAGGACAAATGTTTTGGCCGGGAACAGCGATGCCAGATTGGGAAGAGGACAGCCACACACCGGTCAATGCTGATGGCCGTCAGAAGAAAGTTTGAATTGATGTACATCAGGTTGTAGAAAAATGCCCAGATGTGCAAAAAAATGTCATCATCTTGAATTTTGGCTAAAAAAGCGATATCAATTATAAATATAGATGTGATGTACCCAAAGTCTGCAATGGCCAAGTGAAGGATGAATGTGGTGAAACGATTTCTCTTAATCTGGCAGCCAAGTAGCCAGATGATGTAGCCGTTGCCTACAAATCCAATACAATAGGGAATAAAAATAATGCCTTGCCAAATAAACAGTCCTAAATCAGAAGGGCTGTTCTCTTCTGTATTCTCATAGGAGTCACTGACATTGTAGTAGTCATTGTAGTATCCATCATAGTCCTGGGCAGTATCCAGATCTCCAAAGCTGGAATTCATCATTAAATTTTTGTAATCCTCTGAAAAACGTTTTGAATGGAAGCTCCTATTAGATCAAAAGAAAGAAGAGTGGATTCAGTTACTCTTATCTCCTAAATAAAACTAGCATTGTCGTAGCTTCCAATATCTAAGAGGCTGTCAACCTATATTCTAAAGCAAAGTGTAAAAGGCTCAATGATCACATGGACACAAAATATCAGGCATAATATAAATTCGGAGGAACATGAAAAGACATGGAACATGAATTGCAAATTAATACTGCCGACTGCATTTAAAGAAAACCAATATAAATTATTTTAAAGATGGCACTTAAGACTTAAGTGGTACTTAAGGGTTAAATAGGGTTCAGGAGGGAAGTGTTTTTAATAGGAAAGTGAACACAAGAACAAGGGGACACAATATGAAGTTAGTTGGGGGAAAGATCAAAGGCAACATGAGAATAGCGCCGGCGGACTTACCCGCCGGTGCCTTTTGCAGGTAGGGGACGAGAGACGCGGACACATGGTGTAGCCGCCATGTTGGATCGGCCAAAGTCTCGCGAGATTTCGCGAGACTTCGGCCGAGGATCGGGCCAGAATGGCCCGATCGTGACGTTGTCCGGGCGGGGCCTGCCAGCCCTATAAAAGGGCATGCAGGTCCGGGCTCTGCCTTTTCGCCCGGACAGCGTGCTAAAGCAGACACTCGGCTGGGTGTCTGCTCTCGGCGTCCATCTTGTGGCTGCCGCATGTCGCGGCCGCCATTTTGTGAGCCTCATCGGAGGCGTGGAGTGGTTCGACTGTCCTCGGCGGGAAGGCGGTAACAGCGGCTTGGGACTCACAGGAGCCTTGCTGCTTTTGGAACCTTATGTTTAGGGCCCCCCGGGATCGGGGGGATCATTCTCGTCGTTCCCCTCGGGAGCGTGGGGGATCGACCGGCAGCACCATAATTCCAGTGGGGGGGGTGCACGACTTGCCTCCCCGGGATCAGGGGCGGCATTACAGGTCGGGGTGGCTCTCCCATGCAAAGGGCGGCGAAGCCTTGGGGGGGACACTTCCCTGTTGCCCCTTTGCCCGTTTGGGCTTGAGGCCGGTCCCTGCCCTCTGTTAGGGGCTTGGGCCTTCTGGCACCACCCTCTCAGTTTAAAGCAAGAACATTTCAAACAGATAATAAACAATAATAATAATAAAATTCAATAATAAAGGTTTGTTATATATCACATATTTTATTCATACTCCCTTGTTTACTGATAACTTTGTGGTTTCAGGAATGGCCCCAAAGAAGAAGCAGGCCCGGGCCCCCCCCCCCCCCCGGCTCAACCAGTGGTGTGGCCTAGGCGTGCTTTGAGGCCTTCAGCCCGGGCTTGGGCTAGTCAGGAGGGGGCCCCTGTAGGGGTCCCAGGTGAGGGAGTTGGGTTTATGCCTCCTGTGGCTCAACAGAATTTGTCTCCCTCTCTTTCCTGGGCTAGGGTCCTCGAGCGGCTGGACAAGCTCGAACGCTGGCGGTCCGGTGCCGGCCCGGGAGGGGCGCCCATGTCTGCGCAGGCTGCCCTGGGCAGGGACCCCGAGGAAACGGTGGCCCAGTCTGGGCAGATGGCCCAGCCAGGGCTGATGGCGGCGTTGCCGGGCCCCGGGAGGCCGGGGCCGCCCGGGATGTCATCGACCCCCTACGGGACAGGTGAGGTTGCACCACACACACCTTCCACTTCTTTTCTCCCATTGCCCGGCCAGGCCTTTATACCACCGGGTTTTGGGAGTGGGGCTGGTTTCATGGGGTCTCCCTTAGGCACACGTGGCCAGGTTTGGTCCCCGCCAGCTCCTGCGGCGGCGGCACAGGTCCCTGGGGCAGCTTTTCCGCCAGGGCCTGGGGTGCCGGGCCGTGATGCCTCCGCCTCCTGTTTTGCCTTACCCATCAGTAATGGGGGTGTTAGGAATGGGGGCCACCATGATGTGGGACCCATTCGCCAGTTTGAAGGCGGGGGCGATCCCATGCGGTTTACCGGCCACTCCTCTTGGGTTCCACCTTCACCCTTTGGTGAAGGAGGCGATATGGAAGGGGGAGTATGTCGATCTGTTTTCCATATTGAATCGGGAGGTCCCCAAGCAGGACAAAGATGTAGTGCCAGGGGAAAAACCCAAAAAACTCAAGGTCAGCAAGTGTTTCAGCTCTTGGCTATATGCTTTTCTGACCTATGCCACGGTGGTTATTCAGAGGCAGCCGGCCAAGGCCGCGGCTTTGATTAAATACGCAGACCTCATTGCCCGGGCCCACTTTGAGTATAAGGGTACCATCTGGAGGCATTACGACAAGAGGTTTAGAATGCGGCTAGCCTTTGACCCCACCTTGCCTTGGGACATAGTGGTGCCGGACCTTTGGTTCCAGGCGACCTATATGTCGGGGAAAGAGGGGTGTGACAGGACGGATAATGGGCACTACATGGAGGAGGAGCCCACAGCTTCCGCCCCTGCCAAGGCTGCCACGGGGGGTGCGGGGAGGGGTGCCTCCCCCGCATGTCATGAGTTTGCTGCAAAAAGGGCTTGTTTTCGTCCCTTTTGTAAGTACAGGCATGCGTGTGGGAACTGCGGGGGTTCCCATGCCGCTTCTGTGTGCCCCCGCCCCAAGAAGGGAACAGACAAGAAGGGAGGGGGCCCAGCAAAGTCAGCCCAACCTGCTGGGGGAAAAGGGGCCCAGCCCAATTAATCTTAAAGCACTCGAGGGTTAGTTGAAGGACTACCACCCTCGATCGAGAGCGGCCGCTCTCTTGTTAGGCTTTTCCAAGGGATTTAGGATCCCTTATATGGGGGTTAGGAAAGCCTTCATGTCCGACAACCTTAGATTGGTTGTGAGACATGAAGACATCATTAGGGAGAAGATTCGGAAGGAGGTGGCCGATGGCAGGGTCCTCGGGCCTTTCCCGGAGCCGCCCTTCCTGAATCTTAGGGTGTCACCATTAGGGGTGGTCCCCAAAAAGGCGAGTGGTGAATTTAGGTTGATTCACCACTTGTCTTTTCCGAAAGGGGAGTCAGTGAATGACTTCATTCCTGACAACTTTGTTCAGTCCGGTACGCATCCTTTGATGCGGCCGTGGCCATGGTTAGGAAGTGTGGGGTTGGAGCCCTTATGGGTAAATGCGACATTAAGTCGGCATTCCGGCTCCTCCCCATTCACCCAGACAACTTCGAGCTCTTGGGCTTCCACTTTGAAGGTGGTTTCTATGTAGACAGGGCTTTACCTATGGGTTGCTCTGTCTCATGCTCTCTTTTTGAGAGCTTTAGCACCTTCTTGGAGTGGGCGCTCAGGAGGCGCAGTGGTCTGGGTTCGATCGTTCACTACCTTGATGATTTCTTGATGGCGGGGCCTGCACGTTCAGAGCGATGTTTTGCTCTGATGCAGGACTTCGAAGCCCTTTGTGCTCAGTTGGGGGTGCCTCTAGCCCCTGAGAAGACCGAGGGCCCTGCCACCAAGATTACCTTCATTGATATTGAATTGGACTCAGAAGAGCAATCTTCTAGATTGCCCCTAGATAAGTTAGTCAAGATCCAGGCTAAGCTTGATCTAGTCTTGGGCTGCAGGAAGGTCACTCTTAGGCAGCTGCAGGAATTAGCAGGGATTTTGAATTTTGCCTGTCGGGTCGTGGTGCCTGGACGGGCTTTTTCCTGGAGGTTGTATAGTGCGATGAAGGGGCTATGTTTGCCCCATCATCGTACCCGCCTATGCGCTGGGGTCAGGGCTGACCTCGGTGTATGGCAGGAGTTTTTAGAGCGTTTTAATGGGTTGTCGTTTTGGAGGCACGAGCTTCTTTTGGAAGCTGAGTTGCAGTTGTGTTCGGATGCTGCGGGGACTTGTGGCTTTGGGGTTGTGCTAGATGACCAGTGGTGCTGGTCTGTCTGGCCTCCGGAATGGAGGGCCTCCCCCCTGGTTAAGGATTTGACCTTTTTAGAGCTCTTTCCCTTGGTAGTGGCCTTAGAGCTTTGGGGGGAGCAGTTTAGGGACAAGACTGTGCACTTCTGGTGCGACAACTTGGCAGTGGTCCATGTTGTGAATGCCCTGTCCTCTAAGAGCGACAGGGTCATGCCGCTTGTCTGCCATTTTGTGCACAGGTCCTTGTCTCTGAACGCTTTGTTTTTGGCCAGACATGTCCCCGGGTTCGATAACGGGATTGCTGACGCCTTGTCCCGTGGTCAGTTGTCCAGGTTTGGGACCCTGGCCCCGTGGGCCCGAGCGTCACCAGAGGCTTTTCCCGACCACCTTTGGAGCCTGGGAGGGCTCCTGAGCAGTGGAGAGAAGAGGCCTGCAGGGCTATGGCACTCTCAGTGGCTCCAGGCACCCTGAGGGCTTACCAGCATGCAGGTAAGGAGTTTGGGGAGTTCAGGCAGGATAGGGGTTACCCCCATAGTTGGCCTGCCCCAGTGGAACACCTGGAAGAATTTTGTGTCCAGCTTAGGCAGCGTGGCCTTTCAGTTAGGACAATTAGGTCCAAGTTAGCTGGCCTCGCCTTTCTGTCCAAGGCGGGGGGGGTTGGGGACCTTTATGGTGACTTCCGCATTCGGAAGATGTTGGAGGGCTGGGCTAGGGAGTGACAGGGGACCCCTTCTGACACTCGTCAGGCCCTGACGGTTGAGCAGCTGTCGCTTATTAATCAAGCTTTGGACAGTCTGTGTGCCTCTCTGTACGAGGCCCGTCTTTTTAGGGCAGCGACCTGTGTAATGTTCTTTGGGGCCCTGCGGGTCAGCAAGGCTATGGCCTCCTCACAGGCTGACACGTCATTCTGGGCCTTCCAGTTTTCTGATCTGGCTTTTAGGGCGGGGGGTGTATCATTGTTGGTGAGACACTCCAAGACAGATCAGCTGCACAGAGGGGTTAGGTTAGAGCTTAGTGCGGCCACCGACCAGTCTGTGTGCCCGGTGGCTGCTCTCCAGCACTTTTGTAGCTTATGGGGGTCGGGTCAGGGGTACCTGTTTAAACATCAGGACGGTACGCCTTTCACCCGTTATCAGTTCTGGGTTTTAGTGTCCAGGGCCATGTCCAAGGTGCGGCATACTTGGGTTATATTAGGCCGGCTGAGGATCTAGGTCAGGGTCTTAGGCCAGGTAACCTCTCTGTGTCCTCTTTACCCTCTTCTAGGTAGCCATGCCAATACGAGGCCGACGGCGTTGCTGTGCGGCCATAGCATGATATTTTGGGCCGGCCGTTCAGCAGCCAGAAGTGCCGTGGGGACAGCTGTCATTGGGGCGTTGGGTCAATATCGTTTGGATGGACAGAAAAGGTATGCGGTGGGAGGGTCTCCTGCCGACGTTGCTGGGAGGGCAGCATCCCAGGGCTACGCCTGGCTGTACTGGGAGGGCGGTTTCCCATGGCTGTGCCCAGGTTGGACTGGGAGGGCGGCATCCCATTGCTGCGCCCAGATGGCTGGTCTTGCACCTCGGTGGCAATGACCTGTGCCTGCTTGGCGGTCTGCCCCTGATTTGCCAGGCGCACAAAGACCTATGGAGGCTTCGTGCTGTGTGGCCTTCCATGCAAGTGGTTTGGTCAGAGATCCTCCCGAGGATCACTTGGAGGGACGCCCTTTCCCTTAGGGCCATTCACCGGGTTAGACGGAGAGTGAATAAGGCCCTGGGTAAAATAGTTAGGGAATTAGGTGGGGTTGTAGTGGCCCATCCCCTCATCACTGTAGACCGGCCGTGGCTTTACCGGGCCGACGGTGTTCACCTGTCAGAACAGGGGAACACCATTTTCTTACAGGACCTGCAGCGGTCTCTGCGCGAGCTGGTGCAGTTAGAGGGGGGAGTCGGGGGGCCAAGATAGAGATCTGACCCCCGCTCCGTGGCAGGTTAGGGGTGGAAAATTGGGTGGTGGTTTAGCAACTGCGTGTTCCCTATTGGGCATCTTTGGGGATGATTGACAGGTTCTACCCAAGCTTGTGGTGCTGACAACCTGAGCAGTTGGGGGGAACCTGTCTTCGGGTCCTGCGCATTTAAGTCCCCTGCTAGGAGTTAGCCGGCGGGACCTCCCACATGCAAGTGCATGGCAGGGTCTCAGGTGAGGGAGGGGTCCCTCACCTGGACTAGCATGGAGCTACGCCCATAAGATGCCCAGGAAGTTTATATGATGTCATTTTCCACCCCGGAAGCAATTGTTTGACCCTGCAGGTCCATTGTTTGGGTCATAGTTAGTTATGTTAATTATGCTAATTTAATTAAATACATTATGCAAATTTATTTTAATAAAAATGACCCAGTTTTAAATCCAGCTCTTGTGTCCGTGTCGTTACTCCGTCTCTCCTGCAAAATATGATTTTACTGAAAGAGTAGTAGATCCTTGGAACAAACTTCCAGCAGACGTGGTTGGTAAATCCACAGTAACTGAATTTAAACATGCCTGAGATAAACATATATCCATTGTAAGATAAAATACAGGAAATAGTATAAGGGCAGACTAGATGGACCATGAGGTCTTTTTCTGCCGTCAGTCTTCTATGTTTCTAAGACCAGTGAAAGTGTATTATAAACATGAAACCAAATAGTTGGAAGTGCAGAAGTAGTGAAGGAACCTATTATCACATTTATTTTATTTTATCTATTTATTAGATTTTTTATGCCGCCCTTCTTCTTAGACTCAGGGCAGCTTACAACATGTTAGCAATAGCACTTTTTAACAGAGTCAGCATATTGCCCCCACAATCCAGGTCCTCATTTTACCCACCTTGGAAGGATGGAAGGCTGAGTCAACCTTGAGTTGGTGATGAGATTTGAACCGCTGACCTTCAGATCTACAGTCAGTTTCAGTGGCCTGCAGTACTGCCCTTTACTACACATGTGGTGGCAATGTCCTAAGGCAAATGTCAATTTGTCCATTTAAGCACACCTGTATATTTTATCAATCAATACATTTTCCATCCCAAACACCAAAATCAGCTGGGTGACATTGCACCAGTCACCTTCTCGCAACCCAACCCAAATAACTAAATAAATTAAATTAAAAGTTGAATATCAAACTGGAGGCAAGATTTTACATTTAGCCACAGAGTTCTGTGGTATTAACTGATACCATCTTAATAATCCCCCCAAGATCTATTCTGAATTAAAGAACTGAAAAGGTATTTGAAAATAACAGTTACCACCATTCAAGGGCTAGCTTTACTCCTGACACACCTGTTGAGGATAGGAAGAATCTCCAGGAGAGATAAGCAATTCTCAGATGAGGTTCTTGCTGTCTGTCAATTGAAGCAATGACAATTGGAGCAGAGAATTTATATGGTCCAAGCCACAAACTTAAGTAGAAAAACAACCTCAGAGAACTTGCGTAATAGTCGTCTCTGAATTTTACAAGTTAAACTGTTCACCCACTTGATCTGCGAATGAAGGAATTAATTATGGGAACTTAACTTGGAAGGAGGAACCACCTAAAAACCAAAATCTGTCTGAAAAGCAGCTCAGTTTGGATGTGAAGTTTAATTTTATTTAGAAAATATTTTCATTTTCCCAAGCGAAGGCAATCCATTCTGCTGATATATAAAACAAGCTTGAAACTGTTCAATGGTTTCTGCAGCAAATCTTGCAAGGTTCATGGACTTTCTCTTAGTGTATAATTATTTCTTTTTCTGCATTCGGGATCTTTTTTCAAAATTGTGAACTTTAATAGAATGAACTTTGATAGAGGGATGAAGATATCTATGGAAACACTTGTATGTGTTTGTCTGTCTGTCTGTCTGTCTGTCTGTCTGTCTGTTTGTTCTTTGTGAGAGAGAAAGAGAGGGAAGGAGGAGGGAAAGAGGGAGGGAGGGAGAGAGACACAGAGACAGAGACAGAGAGAGATATTTCCTTCCCTGTTGAAAAATCTTAGTTGCTGTCTTTGTCACATAACATATAGGGCAATGATGGCTAACCTTTTTGGTTCATATGTCAAAATTGTGTGTGTGCGTGTCCCCCACCCATTCCCCCCCACGCATGTGACCCCCATCCATTCCTAAACCCAAACTAAAACAGATGTGTTGTAATACTCCTTCCAGTTGGGTAAAGCCAATCCACCATCTTCCTTAGTTTCTTATTTTATTTTGGTTCTTATTTTAACCAAATTCTGGGTCGCTTGTTTTGCTATACAGTGGTACCTCAAGATACGAACCCCTCGTCTTACGAACAACTCGTGATACGAACCTGGGGTTCAGCAAAATTTTGCCTCTTCTTATGAACTTTTTTCGAGTTATGAACCGGCGTTCGGAGACTGCTGAGAAGCCGCGCGGCTGTTTTAAAAGGTGACAGCCGGGCGGCGGGGCTTCTCAGAAGCCTCCCGAACGCCGGTTCGTAACTCGAACAAAGTTCGTAAGAAGAGGCAAAATTTTGCTGAACCCCGGGTTCGGTTCGGGAGGTTGCTGGGAAGCCCCCCAGGTCGGCTGCGACCTTTTAAAATACCCACGCCGCTTCCCAGCTGTCTCCCGAAGCCGAACACTAAAGCCAAACTTCCGCATTTGGCTTCGGGAGACAGCTGGGAAGCAGCACGGCTGTTTTAAACGGTCGCAGCCGGCCTGGGGGGCTTGCCAGCACACCCCCGAACCTGGGTTCGGGGGTGTGCTGGCAAGCCCCCCAGGCCGGCTGCGACCTTTTAAAGCACCCCGCTGCTTCCCAGCTGTCTCCTGAAGCCGAACGCTAAAGCCGAACTTCCGCGTTCGGCTTCGGGAGACAGCTGGGAAGCGGCGTGACTGTTTTAAAAGGTCGCAGCCGGCCTGGGGGGCTTGCCAACACCCCCCCGAACCCGGGTTCGGGGTTCGGGGGGGTGCTGGCAAGCCCCCCAGGCCGGCTGTCACCTTTTAAAACAGCCGCACGGCTTCCCAGCAGTCGCCGAAAGCCGTTTTTTTGCGGGGGATTTTTTGGTTGCACGGATTAATTGACTTTACATTGTTTCCTATGGGAAACAATGTTTCGTCTTACGAACCTTTCATCTTCCGAACCTCCTCCTTGCACCAATTAAGTTCGTATCATGAGGTATTACTGTATCAATTTGTTTATCAATCTGTTTAAATAATTTTGAGATAGTTGAATGGGAATTGTTTGAAATAAAAAGAGAATTTTAGGCAAAATTTAGGCTACTGTTCTATCGGGCTCTCTGGTAGAATCCTCCCGAAAATTCACAGGTACAAATTTCAGACACACACACGTTTGAAAATTCAAAACAATGTTCTTTATAATGAAAATTCAAATAAACTAAGCACTCTTCTTGTATAGCAAAGAGCATTCGTCTCCAAACAATCTGGTAATTTGTACAAGTCCCTTATCAGTTCTGTGATACTTAGCTTGCAGCTGTGAGGCAATTCACAGTCCTTCTTCTTTAACGAAGTGAAACATACTTTACTCTGCTTAAGTTTCAAAGCGGGGAAAAATCAACACACAAAGGTCGAAGTCAGTAAGACAGGCATGAAACACAACGATCAGATAATCCTCCACAATGGCCAAACCCACAGGCTGCTCTTTATAGCAGCCTCACTAATGACCACAGCCCCGCCCAACCATAGGTGGCCTCATTTTCTTTGATAATAATCTCTCAGTTGTTGCTTCCTATGCATCGCTCTACCCATGCGTGGCTGTATCATTAACTCTTGTTCTGAATCCAAGGAGGAGGTAGATAATTGATCTCCTTCTGAGCTGTCTGCCAAACTCTTCTCCTCCCTGTCACTCATGTCTTCTTGGTCAGAGGAGCCTTCATCAGCAGATTCCACCGGGAGCAAAACAGGCCTGCGGCATGTGGATGTCTCCCCCACATCCACATTCCTTGAGGCAGGAGCTGAGCCAGAGCTAACCACAACAGCTACCCTTCCAATAAAGGAAAGTTGTAGCTTTCCCCATTTCTTCAGTTCTTTTTTAATTTTTCCGTTTAATTTGTCATAATTTTATTCTTTTAGATTTATGGTTTTGGATGTTAGGTTGATCCCCAAATCTTTTATTCTTTTTGTTATTTAAATGTTTAATTTTGTGGTAAGACTTTCTTTTTGCTCCCCGTTCATGTTTTTAGTAACTGATTGAAGCCTTAACTTTCATTATTGAATTTGAATTGGTTTGTGACTGGTTCTACCTTATTTTTTTCTTAGTGTTGCTTCATTCCACACACACAAAAAAATAGGTGATATCTGGAAGCAGCAGATATGATTGGAGTTCCCCAGTATTTATAAAACTTTTATTTATATTTGTATTTATACTTATGGAAAGCAAAATAAACTGAGTATTTCATAAACACCGTGCAAGTTCATTTTCTCCAAACCATTATTTATTTATTTATTTGGACTTTATTTGGACTTTGGGCAGCTTACAACCAAGTACACATAAAACGTAATATATATATTTTTTAATTATAATTTTTATTGATTTTTTAAATAATTTTACAAAAAACAAAACATAAGCATAAAATGTGCCATCACCAAAAAGAAAAAAATTCCCGTCACCAGGGAAGATTCAATTTTGTATCCTTCATTTGCTTCATCTCTGGGTTACATTGTTCATTCTTTATAAAGTGATTGAATTTTATTTCTTACATTTGCATCGCTTACTGATGTTGTTAATATATAATTTTTGACCTTCTCCCACCGCTTCATTGTTGCTGCTAATTTCTCCTCATTGTAATTATGTAATCTAATTTCCATAATTTCATAGTGAATGTGGTCCACCATGTATCTGCACCAATTTTCTATCGTCCATTTATTGTCATCTTTCCACCTAAGCACTATTGTTGCCTGGGCACTTTCTATCGCTGCAATTTTGATTTCTTCATATTCTTTTACCTCACTATTTTTTATCAATAATGCTGCTTCCTTAGTTATTTTCCAATTACCATTCGTAATTTTATTCACTTCCATTTGTATTTGTTTCCAAAATTTTTGAACTTTATTACATTCCCAAAACATATGCATAAATATTCCATTTTCCTTACACCCATGCCAACAATTTCCTTTCTTCGTTGTTTGAAAACGTGCTAATTGTACTGGTGTGTAATACCATTTATGTGATATTTTTCTTCTCATCTCTCTTATTCTTGTGTTTTTAATTCTTTTGATATTTTCAATTATGCCTTCCATATCCCATTCATCAATTTCTAATTCATCCTGCCAATATCTCGTCAATCCTTTTACTACTTGTTCTTCTTCTTGTAATAATTCTCTCTATATAAATGTAAAATGTAATATAAAACCACCTAAAACAATTAAAAAAAACCTGAGTGTTTCATAAACGCCATGCCGTTCATTTTCTGAAAATCATTATATGTGCATTGATGCAGACATTTCTAAAAATGCAATTATTGTATATGTGTATTCGGATGAAGAAGCTACTAAGTTGCTCCCACTTATAAGGTTCCACACCCTTGCCATAGTTCCCTCTAAGCTGAGCAGTGAGCAATCGCTCACTTAAAAATCATCATCAACTCAGAGTTTTCCAAACCTGCCCAGAAGCCGAGAGGAAAAGAGTGAGAGGGAAGGAGAGAGAGAGGAAGAGAGGAAGAGAGAGAAACAGATAGAAAAAAGAGAGGAAGGAAAAGAGAAAGCAAAAGAATGGGAGTCAGGAAGAGAGAAAGAAAATCAAAATCTAGTTTGAAACTAGCTCAACTATTTAAGTGGCATTTTGATATTGATAGAGTTGCCCTAATATGAGCTCACTGTTATAGACACACAGTACAGTATTTTATTTTGAAATTCTCTGAGGCAAAACAGGGTGGGTTTTTTTATTTGTTTGTTTGTTTGTTTATTTGTTTATTTATTTATTTGTTTTATTTATTTATTTATTTGTTTGTTTGTTTGTTATTTCTGTGCCGCCCAGTCCCGAAAGGACTGCCGCTCAGACACTATACTTTTCCGCCCACCCCCCCAAAAAATTAGAGGGAACACTGACCATTGCTACTGAAAAAGAAGCACTGAGGTCTTGCATGTAGGTGTGGGCTCTTCTATCTCTCTACAGTAGCTTCACCTTCTTTGAAGACCTTTTGCAAAATGACCTTCACGCTCTCCTTGGACTGAGCTCCTTTTCTTCTCCCAACTAGATAATAAATTACTGGGTTAATACTGCTGTTTAGACAGGAAAGCAGCATACTAAAAATAACTAGATATTTTAATTTATTTGAAACTTTGGTATCAGAAAAACTGATAATCACTGCAATGACATTTAATGGAAAAGCTAGGATGAGGAAAGAGAGGAGAGTAATTAAAATCATCAGTAAAAGCCTGCCCTGATTCTTCTGTTTAATTTTCAAACGTATTCTCATGAAAAGGATCACAGTTGAAATTGTGATCAATGGAAGGCAAACTATAGCAGTCACAAAGAAGTGGAAATTTAACACACTGTCCCTTACAAATATTTTTATAATCCTCCTAATTCCACTCAGGAGGAAAGAGGAGACCCACAGGAGGACACACACCTTGGGGGACAAATGTTTTTGCTGGGAACAGCGATGCCAGATTGGGAATAGGACAGCCACACACCGGTCAATGCTGATGGCCGTCAGAAGAAAGTTTGTATTGATGAGCATCATGTGGGAGAAAAAGGCACAGATGTGGGAGACAATTCCATCTTCTGGAACATTGGTAATGGAAACGATATTAATTATAAATACAGATGTGAGGTAGCCAAAGTCTGTGATGGCCAAGTGAAGGATGAATGTGGTGAAACCGTTTCTCTTAATCTGGCAGCCAAGTAGCCAAATGATGTAGCCGTTGCCCACAAATCCAATACAACAGGTGCTGAAAGTAATGGCCAGCCAAATAAACTGTCCTAAATCAGAAGGGCTGTTCTCTTCTGTATTCTCATAGGAGTCACTGACATTGTGGTGTCCATAATAGTTCTGGGCAGTATCCAGATCTCCCAAGGTGGAATTCATCATTGAGTTTTTGTAATCCTCTGAAAAACGTTTTGAATGGAAGCTCCTATTAGATCAAAAGAAAGAAGAGTGGATTCAGTTACTCGTGTCTCCTAAATAAAACTAGCATTGTCGTAGCTTCCAATATCTAAGAGGCTGTCAACCTGCATTCCAAAGCAAAGTGTGAAAGGCTCAATGATCACATGGGCACAAAATATCAGACATAATATAAATTTGGAGGAACATGAAAGGATATGGAACATGAATTGCAAATGAATACTTATTTATTTTTTCTATTTATTCGTTTGTCCAATACACAATACATATGGAAGAGAATAGACATGAAGTAATATATATAAAGATAATATGAAAATAGAGGAGAAGATATATGCAAGGAAGAAAATATACAGTGGTACCTCATCATACGAACTTAATTGGTTCCAGGAGGAGTTTCGTAAGGTGAAAAGTTCGTAAGATGAAACAATGTTTCCCACAGGAATCAATGTAAAAGCAAATAATGCATGCAAATCCTTCAGGAAAATCCCAAACTTTAGAAGGGAGGTGAACAGAGGGCAGGGAGGAGCAGCTAAAGGGGGCGGGTGGAAGAAGCAAGGCTAGGCTAAAGGGTGAGTGGGAAGGAAGAAAGGCAAGGGGGGCGCCCCTCCCTTTTCTTTCTTCAAAAGACACCCTTTCAGTTCCTTTGCAAGCACGTTGTTCTCTGCAAAATTTTTCCTCCCCCAAGCTGCCCCTCCCTCCTCCCTTTTCTTTCTTCAAAAGACACCCTTTCAGTTCCTTTGCAAGCACGTTGTTCTCTGCAAAATTTTTCCTCCCCCAAGCTGCCCCTCCCTCCTCCCTTTTCTTTCTTCAAAAGACACCCTTTCAGTTCCTTTGCAAGCACGTTGTTCTCTGCAAAAAATTTCCTCCCCCAGGCTGCCCCTCCCTCCTCCCTTTTCTTTCTTAAAAAGACACCCTTTCAGTTCCTTTGCAAGCACGTTGTTCTCTGCAAAATGTTTCCTACTCCAAGCAGCTCCTCCCTTTTCTTTCTTCAAAAAAGGGGGGGGAAGAAACCCCTTCATCCCAGCAGCAGCTGCTTGGGTTCGTAAGGTGAAAATAGTTTGGAAGAAGAGGCAAAAAAATCTTAAACACCGGGTTCGTATCTTGAAAAGTTCGTTAGAAGAGGCGTTCGTAAGATGAGGTACCACTGTATATGATATATGAGATAAGGAGAGACAATTGGACAGGGGATGAAAGGCACACTAGTGGGCGTCCTCTTCGATCCACAGCTCACATTAGAGAAACATCTTTCAGCTGTGGCGAGGGGGGCATTTGCCCAGGTTCGCCTGGTGCGCCAGTTGCGGCCCTATTTGGACCGGAGTCATTGCTCACAGTCACTCATGCGCTCATCACCTCGAGGCTCGACTACTGTAATGCTCTCTACATGGGGCTACCTTTGAAAAGTGTTCGGAAACTTCAGATCGTGCAGAATGCAGCTGCGAGAGCAATTATGGGCTTCTCTAAGTATGCCCATATCACTCCAACACTCCGCAGTCTGCATTGGTTTCCGGTCACAATTCAAAGTGTTGTTATGACCTATAAAGCCCTTCATGGCACCGGACCAGAATATCTCCTGGACCTCCTTCTGCCGCACAAATCCCAGCGACCTTACTTACTTTTCCTAGTTTGAGCTCATTTCTTTTTCTCTACCAGATAATAGATTGTTGGGTTAACACTGTGGTTTAGGCAAGCACCCAGAATTAAGAAGGGGCTCATTTCAGGAAATTTACTCAAAGGTGAGAAAAGTTAAAGAACACATAGATATTAATAGATAGATATTAATGGCAGAGTAAGAATATTAATGACAGAGTAGATATTAATGTCAGAGTAAGAATAAGGAAACAAAGAAGAGTAATTACGATCATCACTAACATTCGTCCACGCTAGATCTGTTTAGATTTGGGATATATTTTGACAAAAGGTTCAGAGTAGAGATTGTAACCAATGGAAGGCAAAGCACAGAAGGCACAATGAAATGGAGATACAGCCAGATATAATTTCCAAACTCATATCCCATGATATTCTGAATTCCAACCAAGAGAACAGAGAAGATCCAGAGGAAGGCACAGACAGCAGAGGACAAATGTTTTGGCTGGGAACAGCGATGCCAGATTGGGAACAGGACACACACACACTGGTAAAAGATGATGGATTCTCATGGAAGAAAGAGATTGTTCATATACATGATGTGAATGAAAAAACGTATGATCAAAAATGGATCTAGGCTTAAAAAGGGAATTCCTAGAGGTGATTTATATTTTAAATTACAAATATAAAATATAGCCCAAAATACAAGATGTCCAAAGTCAGAAATAGCTAAATTAAGAATCAATACAGTGAAAGGGTTCCTCTTAATCTGGAAGCCAAGTAGCCAAATCACCATCCCATTTAATGGGATTCCAATACAGCAGCTGATTGAGAATACGATAACAAGAGCAAACATATACTTGTGCTCAATAGTGTTGGGCGGTGGTGTTTCGCGGTGTTCCAACTTTTTAAAAAGTTTGGGTTCGGCATGCCGAATACTGCAAAGTTCGGCACGAACCCGAACTTTGCAAGTTCGGGTTCGTGCCAAACTTTGCAGTATTCGGCATGCCGAACCCGAACTTTTAAAAAAGTTGGAACACTGCGAAACATCACTGCCCAGGAGGAGAGTGGGGAATCCCATCGTGGGATTCCCCACCACCTTTTGCTTGCGTCACTGCAAGCAAAAGTAGATGGGGAATCCCACGATGGGATTCCAGGGGCGGGGCTTTGACATCACAGAGATTACTTCCTGGCCGGCCAAAACAGGGAGGAAGGAGTCTCCATGACATCAAAGCCCCGCCCATGGAATCCCATCATGGGATTCCCCACCTACTTTTGCTTGCAGCGCCGCTGCGGCATCCTTTTCCGTAAAAATAAAAGGAAGCAAAAGGAGGTGGGGAATTCTCCCCCTCCTTGTTTATTTTTACAGAAAAAGATGCTGCACCGGTTTGCTGCTGTTCGGGTTCGGCGAACTCACCCAAACTTCGTTGGGTTCGCCCAACTTTAGTGCTCAATCTAAACAATTGATACAAGTGCTGAACAGTGTTCCCTCTAATTTTTTGTGGGGGTGGGCAGAAAAGTATAGTGTCTGAGCGGCAGTCCCATCGGGACTGGGCAGCACATAATTGATTAATTAATTAATTAATTAATTAATTAATTAATTAATTAATTAATTAATTAATTAATTAATTAATTAATTAATTAATTAATTAATTAATTAATTAATGGCAGAGTAAGAATAAGGAAACAAAGAAGAGTAATTACGATCATCACTAACATTCGTCCACGCTAGATCTGTTTAGATTTGGGATATATTTTGACAAAAGGTTCAGAGTAGAGATTGTAACCAATGGAAGGCAAAGCACAGAAGGCACAACGAAATGGAGATACAGCCAGATATAATTAATTAATTAATTAATCAATCGATCGATCGATCGATCGATTGATTAATTAATTAACAAACAAACAAATAAAAAACCCACCCTGCTTTGCCTCAGATAATTTCAAAATAAAATACTGTAACGTGTGTCTATAACAGTGAGCTCCTAATAGGGCAACTCTATCAATATCAAAATGCCACTTAAATAGTTGAGCTAGTTTCAAACTAGATTTTGATTTTCTTTCTCTCTTCCTTACTCCCATTCTTTTTCTTTCTCTTTTCCTTCCTCTCTTTTTTCTATCTGTTTCTCTCTCTTCCTCTCTCTCTCCTTCCCTCTCACTCTTTCTTTCTTGGCTTCTAGGCAGGTTTGGAAAACTCTGAGTTGATGATGATTTTTAAGTGAGCGATTGCTCACTGCTCAGCTCAGAGGGAACTATGGTGCTGAATACTCTGCTCTAGTACTTCACATTGAAATCCACCAAGAGACTTTTGGAATGCAGCAATAATCTCTGCTTTTCAAAAGGAAGTTCCTATTAGATGAAAAGAAAGAAGGGCAGATTCAAACATTCCTCCATAATTATCATATTGTCATGCCTAACTCATTTTATAACAACAACAACAATAATAATACCATCAATAGATGAAGAGGGTCTCTTTTATAAATAATAAAGTGAGCCATAACTTACAGAAACCCATAACGGACATGTTGTCAATCGCATCAAGTAGAATGTTGGAGTTTCTCAACATCTGGTGCCAACAGTGTCAAAACTGTTGGCTAAGCAATCATGTCCAGCAACTGCAGGACTAATGAAAAAAAAATGACACAAAAGAACGTAATAAAATAAATATTACCAGTAATAACTAGTCATTGCCTAGAAACTCGGGACATTGAGTTCTAATCCCACCTCAAACACCAAAATCAGCTGGGTAACGTTGCTCCAGTCACCTTCTCGCAACCCAACCCAACCCAACCCAAATAACTAAATCAATTAAATTAAAAGCTCTAATAACAAACTGTGAGTAAGATTTTACATTTAGCAATAGAGTTCTGTGGTATTAACTGAGACCCTCTTAATAATCCCCCAAGTCCTATTCTGAACTAAAGAAATCAAAACGTATTTGGAAAATAACATTTACCACCATTCAAGTGCTACTTTTACTCCTGACATACCTGTTGAGGATAGGAAGAATCTCCAGGGGAGACAAGCAGTTCTCTATCAAAATCTAAGAATCAGATGAGGTTCCTGTTGTCTGTCAATTGAAGCAATTGGAACAGAGAATTTATGTTGCCCAAGCCACAAAGTTACGTAGAAAATCTACCTCAGAGAAGTTGCTTAATAGTCTTCTCTGAATTTTATGATTGCACACACTTGATTTACAAAAAGAAGTACTTAAATATGTGAACTTAATTTGGAAGAAGGAACAACCTAAAAAACAAAATCTGGCTGAAAAGCAGCTTAATTTGGATGTGAAATTTATTTTGATTTAGAAAATATTTTCATTTTACCAGGCTAAGAAAATCTGTTCTGCTGATATCTGAAACAAGCAGGAACCTGTTGCCATAGTTCCCTCTAAGCTGAGCAGTGAGCCATGGCTCACTTAAAAATCATCATCAACTCAGAGTTTTCCAAACCTGCCAAGAAGCCAAGAGGGAAAGAGTGAGAGGGAAGGAGAGAGAGAGGAAGAGAGGAAGAGAGAGAAACAGATAGAAAAAAGAGAGGAAGGAAAAGAGAAAGAAAAAGAATGGGAGTAAGGAAGAGAGAAAGAAAATCAAAATCTAGTTTGAAACTAGCTCAACTATTTAAGTGGCATTTTGATATTGATAGAGTTGCCCTATTATGAGCTCACTGTTATAGACACACAGTACAGTATTTTATTTTGAAATTCTCTGAGGCAAAAAAGGGTGGGTTTTTTGTTTGTTTGTTTGTTTGTTTGTTTGTTTATTTATTTATGTTTTCTGTGCCGCCCAGTCCCGAAGGGACTGCCGCTCAGACACTATACTTTTCTGCCCACCCCCCAAAAAAATTAGAGGGAACACTGCCTGTTACACCAGCTGGCATGGTTGATTTTGTGTTGTGCACAGGAACATAACAGGGTTGGATTCTACTTCATCATCAGTTTTCATCAGAAGCTTGAAAAATGAACTCAATGAAACTCACCAGTAGGAGGAGAAAGTTCATAAGAACATAAGAAGAGCCATGCTGAATCGGGACAAAGGCCATTGAGCCCACCAATTGTCAATGGGGATCTTGAGCAGAAAGAGAAGGCAAAACCCTCCCTTACCTTTGACCTCCAACAAATGGTACCCAAGAGAATCCTGCCTACCTCAACCAACAGGTGGCACTTGGACATCCGTTTCAATAATCACCGATACATTTGTCATCCCTGAATCTGTCTAATCCTGCCTTGACGCTATCCAGGCTGACAGCTGTCTTCTGGAAGTGAGTTCCATAATAATAATAATAATTTATTAGATTTGTACGCCGCCCCTTTCCGAAGTCTCGGGGTGGCTCACAACAACAATAAAAACAATATTATACTGGCACAAATATAATATTTAAAAAAAACCTAAAAACCCTATCATAATTAAAAACCAAAAAGCACATACATACCAAACATAAATTATAATAAGCCTGGGGGAAAGGTGTCTCAAATCCCCCATGCCTGGCGGTATAGGTGGGTCTTAAGTAGTTTACGGAAGACAAGGAGGGTGGGAGCAGTTCTAATCTCCGGGGGGAGTTGATTCCAGAGGGCCAAGGCCGCCACAGAGAAGGCTCTTCCCCTGGGGCCCGCCAGACGACATTGTTTAGTCGACGGGACCCAGAGAAGGCCAACTCTGTGGGACCTTATCGGCCACTGGGATTCGTGCGGTAGCAGGCGGATCCTCAGGGTGAAGAAATATTTCCCTTGATTTGTCCTCACTTTCTTACTATGAGCTTTAGGGAGTGCCCCCTTGTCCTAGGATTGTGTGATAGAGAAAATATTTTTTCTTTATCCACCTTTTCTATCCCATGCCTGATTTTATACACTTCGATCAAGTCATCTCTTAAAGGCCACCTTTCAAGACTAAAGAGACCTTTCCTTCCCTCTTGTTACTCTGAGCCCTGCCTAACCCCAAAGCTCAACACCCCACACTGAGCCACATTCAAACAAAGCCTCGATGAGTGGCTCTGCCCACACCACAGCCATGCAGAAAATTCCCTGATGACGTGCGGTTCCGGGATGGCAGAGAGCGCAGGCAGGAGGACGCCCTGCTCTTTGGGACTCAAGGTGCAGCTTTCCCCCTTCCAGCATCACCTTACCACCTCCTCCTCCTTCTTCCTCTGCTGCTGCTGATATGGTGCTAAGTCTGAGAGTGGCAACAGTTAGCCAAAGGCCCCGTTGAAGCATAACACGCCAGGTCCAAAAGGTGGGAAATGGCAAACGGATGTCCTGGAGCTGCTGCACATATGTATCGCATTTCTGACAGTCCTCTTCCATTGCGGGCTTCCATCCTACCATATCTGTAGTCCTGGGACATCTGCTTACAGAGCCAATGAGTGGTGACCGGTGGACCATTTTGGGGGCATGGCCAGCCAGCCACACTGGGATTCAGTGAACCACGGGTGGCCGTTGCTACCAGTACACCCAAATCGGTCCAAACTAGGAGCATTTCGCCCTTGCTTTGCATCTGTCTTCATCCAAAAGGAAAGCACTCAACTTAGCAAAAACAGAACCATAAAAGACAGGTTCTGGGTCCTATTCTTTTTAATATGTTTGTGAGTTACATAGGGGAAGGTTTGGTAGGGAAGGTTTGCCTATTTGCCGATGACTCTTAAGTGTGCAATAGGCTTGATATTCCTGGAGACATTTGTAATATGACAAATGATTTAGCCTTACTAGATAAGTGGTCAAAGCAATGGAAACTGCAGTACAATGATTCCAAATGTAAAATAATGCACTTGGGGAAAAGGAATCCTCTGAGTATTGTATTGGCAGTTCTGTGTTAGCAAAAATCTCAGAAGAGAAGGATTTAGGGGTAGTGATTTCTTATTGCCTCAAAATGGGTGAACAGTGCAGTCAGACAGTAGGGAAAATTAGTAGAATGCTTGGCTGCATAGATAGAGGTATAACAAGCAGGAGGAAGGAGATTGTGATCCCGCTGTATGGAGCGCTGGTGAGACCACATTTGGAATACACACCTACAAAACGATATTGACATAATTGAACGGGTCCAAGATGGGCTACAAGAATGGTGGAAGGTCTTAAGCATAAAACTTATCAGGAAAGACTTAATGAACTCAATCTGTGTAGTCTAGAGCAGCGTTTCCCAACCGGTGTGCCGCGGCACACTAGTGTGCCACGAGACACAGTCAGGTGTGCTGCCAAGCTCCTAGGGAAGCTCCAGCTGGGCGGGGCGCTGCCGGTGCCTCCGAGCTCCCACTCGCAGCTGTCCCCCGGTTCCTGCCCGTTGCAGCTGTTTCTGGCGCTCTCCTGCTGGGCCCCAAAGAAGGAAGGCGGGAAAAAGGAGAGCGAGTGGGAGCTCGGAGGCACCAGCAGCGCCCCGCCCAGCTGGAGTTTCCTGGCGTCGGTGGCAAGTGTCCTTTGGGCCCGGCGGGAGGGCACTGGCGGTGGGAGTGGGAGCGTGCCGGCTGCAGCGGCTCCAGGCGGTCGCCGGGAGATGGGGGCGGAGAGAGGGAGCATCAGCGCCACCCCTCTACGAGCAGCAAGAGCCTCAGCGACGGGGCACGCCGTTTGCCTTTCGGCTCTGTTGCTGAGGCTTTTGCTGCTCATGGAGGGGAAGGCGCCAATGCCCAAAGCCTCAGCGACGTTTGGCTACCAGGGGGGTGGGGAGGAGAAAATCCTCCCCCCCCCCTCCAGGAGCAGCACAAGCCTAAGTGACGGATCGCGCCGTTTGCCTTTTGGCTCCGTCGCTGAGGGTTTTGCTGCTCATGGAGGGGGGGTTGGCGGTGCCGATGCCAAATGCTTTCCCTCCGCGGTGGGGGGTGCAGGGCAGGCGCAGTCAGCCCCAGGAGACAAAGAGAGAATGAGAGAAAGGAAAGAGACAGAAAGGGAGGGAGAGAAAGAACAAGTGAGAGATAGAAAGGATAGAGAGAAAGGGAATGAGAGAAAGGAAAGAGAGAGAAAGGGAGGGAGAGAAGGAATGAGGGAAAAAGGGAGGAAGAGAGAGAATTGAGAAACATGAGAGAGAAAATGGGGAAAGACAGGAGAAGTACCCAGAAATGAGACAGTGGTATAAATTTCAGGAGGGATGATTGATGATTGACTGTACAGGTATTTATAAGGGGATGTTACATGGGATTGTATATATGAGGGGGTTATGTATGTATGTATGTATGTATGTATGTATGTATGTATGTATGTATGTATTTATTTATTTATTTATTTATTAGATTTGTGTCATTTTGGTTGGTGGTGTGCCCCAGAATTTTGTAAATGTAAAAAATGTGCCGCGGCTCAAAAAAGGTTGAAAATCACTGGTCTAGAGGACAGAAGGGAAAGTGGGGGCATGATCGAAATATTTAACCCTGCTGTTCTCCTCGCATTTACTATACACTTGTTACCCTCCTGGGTCCTTTTAGACCTGGAGTATAAAAAGGTTGGTTCTAGCTACTGGAATGGTCTTTTTGAATATCTTTTTCACTAATGTACTAACTTGAACATTTCTGAACGCAATGAAATGAAAATTGAAGTGAAAAAATTAATGCTTACATGTTTATTTTGCTCATAAAAGCATGCCCCCCATTTTTGTGCAATTTTGTTCATGCACAATTATTTCACATTACATATATATATAAGGCTTCCAATTTTCAATTTTTTAAAACCCTTTGCCATTTGCCTACTAATTTGAACATTTCTGAACACAATGAAATTGAAGTGAAAAAATTAATGCTTATTTCTTTATTTTGCTCATAAAAGTAAGCCCCCCCATTTTTGTGCAATTTTGTTCATTTTTATCTAGATTAGGCTGTAAAATCAGACTTTTTTTTTACCATCTTTGGCATTGGTATACTAAATTGAACATTTCTGAACACAATGAAATGAAAATTGTAATTAAAAAATTGATGCTTATTTTTTTTATTTTGCTCAGAAAAGGGCCTCTCTCCCCGGCTGTGTGCAATTATTTCACTTTGTATATAGATTAGCCTGCCAAATCAGAATTCTTGGACTATTTTGGGCATTGCCATACTAATTTGAATATTTCTGAACATAATGAAATGAAAAATGAAATGAAAAATTTGATGTTCTATTCCAAAAATTATATACTTGTGCTCCTCCAGGTCATATTTGACCTGGACTAAAAAAAGGTTGCTTTTAGCTACTGGAAGTGTTTTTCTTTAATACTTTTTTGCTAGTATACTAATTTCAACACTCCTGATCTCAAAAAAATGAAAAATGAAATGAAACAAATGGATTTTGCAGGCTAATCTATCTATAACAACAACAACAATAATAATATCATTTTTACAGAGGGGTTGAAACTCTCTTTGTAGCATTTTCTGCACTTTCAGGAGCTTCATCTTCCCTGAAGACTCTTTGAAAAATGAGCTTCATGCTCTCTCTGGTCTGAGCTCGTTTTTTTCTCCCCGCCAGATAGTAAATTATTGGGTTAACAGTGCTGTTTAGGCAAGCCCCTAGAATTAAGTAGCCGTATAATTCAGGAAATTCAGTCAAATGAATAAAGTAAGAAAAGTTAATGAACGCACAGATATATAATGGCAAAGTAAGAATAAGGAAACAGAGAAGAGTAATTAAGATCATCACTAACATTCGTCTACGTTTGATCTGTTTAGGTTGAGGGCATATTTTGACAAATAGGATCAGAGTAGAGACTGTAATCAATGGAAGGCAAAGCACGGAAGGAACAAAGGTATAGATATACTGCCAGGTACCAGATCCAAACTTGTATCGCATGATATTCTGAATTCCAACCAAGAGGACAGAAACAATCCAGAGGACAGTACAGACAGCTGGGGACAAATATTTTGGCCGGGAACAGCGATGCCAGATTGGGAAGAGGACACACACACACCGGTCAATGCTGATGGATGTCAGGAGAAAGAGACTGGTCATATACAGGATGTCAATGAATGAATCGATGATAAACAAGAGAAATTCTTTTGATTCAAAATCTATGAGAGAACAAATGCAACATATACTGAAAAATACAAGATTTCCAAAGTCAGCAATAGCTAAATTAAGAATCAATATGGTGAAAGGGTTCCTCTTAATCTGGAAGCCAAGTAGCCAGATAACTATTCCATTTAATGGGATTCCAATGCAGTTGATGATTACGGCTGTGATATTAACCACAAACATATTTTTGTGCTTAATCTAAATAATTGATAGAAGTGCTGTATCCTCAGATTTTTTGCTCTGGTACTTCAGGATGAAATCCACAGAGAGATTTTTGTAATGCAACAATAATCTCTGATTTTCGAATGGAAGTTCCTATCAGAAGAAAAGAAAGAAGAACAGATTCAACCATGTCCAGCCAACGAAGCAGTGGAAGTGATGTGCCAGTGCCTGGAGGCTGTTAGGCCATAAATTATGACTCAAACTCAACCCTGATAAGATGGCGTGGCTGTGGGTTTTGCCTCCCAGGGACAATTCCATCTGTCCATCCATCACCCTGGGGGGGGAATCATTGCAACATGGGCGTCCTCCTCGATCCACAGCTCACATTAGAGAAACATCTTTCAGCTGTGGCGAAGGGGGCGTTTGCCAAGGTTCTACTGGTGCACCAGTTGTGGCACTATTTGGACCGGGATTCACTTCTCACAGTCACTCATGCCCTCATCACTTCGAGGCTCGACTACTGTAACGCTCTCTACATGGGGCTACCTTTGAAAAGTGTTCGGAAACTTCAGATTGTGCAGAATGCAACTGCGAGAGCAATCATGGGCTTCCCTAAATATGCACATTTTACACCAACACTCCACAGTCTGCATTGGTTGCCAATCAGTTTCCAATCACAATTCAAAGGTTTGGTTATGACCTATAAAGCACTTCATGGGATCGGACCAGAATATCTCCGGCACCGCCTTCTGCCGCATGAATCCCAGCGACCAGTTAGGTCCCACAGAGTTGGCCTTCTCCAGGTCCCGTTGACAAAACAATGTCAATTGGCGGAACCCAGGGGAAAAGCCTTCTCTGTGGCGGCTCCAGTTCTCTGGAGCCAGCTCCCCCCCAGAGATCAGAATTGCCCCCACCCTCCTTGCCTTTTGTAAGCTCCTTAAAACTCACCTCTGTCGTCAGGCATGGGGGAACTGAGATATCCTTTCCCCCTAGGCCTATACAATTTATACATGGTATCTTTGTGTGTGTGCTTGTTTGGTTTTTAATAAGGTTTTTTTTAGTTATTTTAAATGTTAGATTTGTAATATGCTGTTTTTATTATTGTTGTTAGCCGCCCTGAGTCTATGGAGAGGGGCAGCATACAAATCTAATAAATAAATAAATAAATAAATAAATAAATAAATAAATAAATAAATAAATAAATAAATAAATAAATAAATAAATAAATAAATAAATAAATAAATAAATAAATAAATACATACATACATACATACATACATACATACATACATAAATACATAAATACATAAATACATAAATACATAAATATTAATCCATAGTTATCATATTATCATGTGTATCTCCTATAATAACCACAATAATAGCATCAATATGTGATGAAAGTCTCTTCTATAAACAATAAAGTGAGGCATAATTTACAGAAACACATACCGGACAAGTTGTCACTCGCATCAAGAAGAACCACACAAGATGTTGGAGTTTCTCGACATCTGGTGCCAAGTAGATTATAGGACTCAGAACTGTTGGCTAAGCAATCATGTCCAGCAACTGCAGGACTAATAGGAGAAAGGACAGAAAAGAAAGTAATAATATGATGAAGTTATTACCAGAATGTGCCCTTGAATGTAGTCCCAAAACATTTCAAGCTTCCCTTAAAACACCATCGACATTGACAAAATCACCATCAGTCAGTTACAAAAGACAAATTTACTTAGGAAAACCTGCACATTGTGACAATTCCTTTAACATCATCAAACCACCACTCTGTCCATATGTGTGTGCATGTGTGTTTTTTCGTAGATTTATATATATAGTTTAATAAATTATAGTGATAGTAAATTGGCCCAGGGTTCAGATTGGATTTGGTGGTTTTAGAGTTCTTCCCAAGGACCTGGGACAGACAGATATATGTATATAAACATGTGATACATACATACATACATACATACATACATACATACATATAAATATAGTTATATGATGGTCTTGGTATACAGTGGTCCCTCGATCATCGCGAGGGTTCCGTTCCAGGACCCCTCGCGATGATCGATTTGTCGCGAAGTAGCGGTGCGGAAGTAAAAACACCATCTGCGCATGCGCAGATGGTATTTTTATTTCCACCGCAGCAGCGAGGAGCCGAAGATTGGGTTTCCCCGCCGCCTCGCTGCTGCTGCTTGTCCGCGCGCGTGCCGCCCGCCCCCCCCCCCCCCCGCGCTGTTGCTGGGGCCGCTTCTCAGCTGAGAAGCAGCCCTGGGGTTTCCCCGTGCGCGCGCGCGCCGCCCGCCCCCCCCCGCGCTGTTGCTGGGGCCGCTTCTCAGCTGAGAAGCAGCCCTGGGGTTTCCCCGCGCGCGCGCGCGCGCCGCCCGCCCCCCCGCGCTGTTGCTGGGGCCGCTTCTCAGCTGAGAAGCGGCCCTGGGGTTTCCCCGCGCGCGCGCGCGCGCCGCCCACCCCCCCGCGCTGTTGCTGGGGCCGCTTCTCAGCTGAGAAGCGGCCCTGGGGTTTCCCCGCGCGCGCGCGCGCCGCCCGCCCCCCCGCGCTGTTGCTGGGGCCGCTTCTCAGCTGAGAAGCAGCCCTGGGGTTTCCCCACGCGCGCGCGCGCGCGCCCGCCCCCCCACGCTGTTGCTGGGGCCGCTTCTCAGGTGAGAAGCAGCCCTGGGGTTTCCCCACGCGCGCGCGCGCCGCCCGCCCCCCCGTGCTGTTGCTGGGGCCGCTTCTCAGCTGAGAAGCAGCCCTGGGGTTTCCCCGCGCGCGCGCGCGCGCCGCCCGCCCCCCCCCCGCGCTGTTGCTGGGGCCGCTTCTCAGCTGAGAAGCAGCCCTGGGGTTTCCCCACGCGCGCGCGCGCCGCCCGCCCCCCCCGCGCTGTTGCTGGGGCCGCTTCTCAGCTGAGAAGCAGCCCTGGGGTTTCCCCCGCGCGCGCGCGCGCCGCCCGCCCTCCCGCGCTGTTGCTGGGGCCGCTTCTCAGCTGAGAAGCGGCCCTGGGGTTTCCCCGCGCGCGCGCGCGCGCCGCCCGCCCCCCCGCGCTGTTGCTGGGGCCGCTTCTCAGGTGAGAAGCGGCCCTGGGGTTTCCCCGCGCGTGTGCCGCCCACCCGCCCACGCCATTGCTCGCGCCTTACCGGGGCAAGAGGGGGAAGACCCAGGGAAGCCTCTGCCCGGCGGGGAAACTCCACCATCTACGCATGCGTGGAAGGGCACGCATGCGCAGATGGTGGAGTTTACTTCCGGGTTGAAAACTCGCGATATAGCGTTTAGCGAAGATCGAGATCGCGAAACTCGAGGGACCACTGTATTCGGGTTTCTTCCAGTGTAGGATTTGGAAATTTCTGGCGACGTTTCGATGAGGTCCCACTCGTCATCTTGAGGCTGGTGTTTCTGTCCTTGTTCTAGGGCAAACACTGCGAGACCTAAGCTGCCTTCCTTCTATAAATACTGGTGTCTGGGTGTGGTTTGATGGCTCAGCAATTGCCTACTGTGTAGAAACTTCCTGGTGAGTCAACATCCTAAGAAACCTGAAAGACAACATCCAGCTAGAAAACCAGGGAGTTTATAAAATACCGTGTAAAATCTGCCCAGCCACATATATTGGACAAAATAACAGGAGAGTAAATGCACGTGTTGCAGAACATAAGAATGCATTAAGGAAAAAAGAAAGAAACCTCCTCCCTTTTCCAACACTTCAAAACTACAGGACATGAAATTGATTTTGACAGAACACTACAGCAAAAGAATAATCATGGAAGCCATCGAGATAGAAAAACATCCCCAAAATATGAACAAGCAGGATGATACCTCCCGCCTACCAGATATCTGGAAACCAGCCCTGAAACATATCCCAGCCATAGAAACCAGACTCAGAACACACATTGTAAAACAATCAAGTAGCCTGAAAGCTCCAACTACTCAGGATATCACGCCTAATCCACAACCATTAACTAATCAGCATACCTCAGTTAAATTAACGACCCCAGGTGTTACCCCAATGACTCACCAGGAAGTTTCTACACAGCAGGCAATTGCTGAGCCATCAAACCATACCCAACCACCAGTATTTATAGAAGGAAGGCAGCTCAGGTTTCTGGCGACGTTTCGACGAGGTCCCATTCGTCATCTTCAGGCTGGTGTTTCTGCCCTTGTTCTAGGGCAAACACTGCGAGACCTGAACTGCCTTCCTTCTATAAATACTGGTGGCTAGTTGTGGTTTGCTGAGCATATACACCCACTAAAACCCTCATTGTGTATTGGAATAAATAAATGAATGAATGAATGAATGAATGAATGAATGAATGAATGAATGAATGAATAAATAAATAAATAAATAAATAAATAAATAAATAAATAAATATGTGGGAAGCAATAATTTCCCATCCACTGCTATAAACTAGCTATCTAGAACCATGGAAGAAAAATATCAGAATCATGGGATCTTTACTAAAACTGCTTAGCCATTGAGGTCTCTTTTACAGAGCTATAGCTCAGGGGTAATGCAGAGACCTTTACTACGAAATCAGAGGTGCTTCTGTCCTTGTTCTAGGGCGAACACAGCGAGACCTGAGCTGCCTTCCTTCTATAAATACTGGGGGCTGGATGTGGTTTGATGGCTCAGCAATTGCCTGCTGTGTAGAAACTTCCTGGTGAGTCAGTGGGGTGACACCTGGGGTCGTTGATTTAACAGAGGTATGCTGATTAGTTAATGATTGTGGATTAGGGGTGATATCCTGAGTAGTTGGAGCTTGCAGGCTACTTGGTTGTTTTGCAATGTGTGTTCTGAGTCTGGTTTCAGTTTCTATGGCTGGGATACGTTTGTTAATGAGGGCTGGTTTCCAGATGTCTGGTAGGCGGGAGGTATCCTTCTGCTTGTTCATATTTTGGGGATGTTTTTCTATCTCAATGGCTTCCATGATTATTCTTTTGCTGTATAATCATGCTGTATAATCATGGAAGCCATGTTCCTTATAAATAGTGGTGGGGGTGTAGATTTGGTTTGAATGTAGCAAGTAGATTGGGTGGCTATGTTTTAATGATTTGATTGGTTGGTGGAATCACATTTAGTTGAAGGATTGACATGGTGATGATTATGATATGTTTTTTTGTTTAAGGCTGGTTTCCAAATTTCTGGGAGGCGGGACGTGTCATCACATTTATTCATGCTGAGGGGGTGTTTTTCTATCTCTATGGCTTCCATGATTATTCTTTTATATACGTGTTCTGTTTTGGAAAGTAATTTAGTTTTTTCAAAGTCAATTTCATGTCCTGTTTTTTTAATGTGCTGGACAAGGGAGGAAGTTTTTTCTTCCTTTTTACTGCATTTTTATGTTCTGCAATGCGTGCGTTTATTCTTCGATTGGTTTATCCAATGTATGTGACTGCACATGTTTTGCATGGTATTTCATAGATTCCTTGGTTTTCGAGTTTGATTTTGTCTTTTGGGTTTCTTAGGATGTTGGATATTTTCTGATTAGTGACAAATGAAGTTTTGATATTATGTTTGTGGAGAATTTTACTAATTTTACTAATTTTACTATTAGTAAAATTCTCCACAAACATAATATCAAAACTTTATTTGTCACTAATCAGAAAATAACAAAAGATTTTTGATAACAAAATCGTAATCAAAATCCTAAGAGAAATTATGACTAATTTTAAGCGTGTGAGAGCTTGGGATAACCAGTTTAGTCTGTGAGTTCTAATCGCACCCCAAACACCAAAATCAGCTGGGTAACATTGCTCCAGTCACCTTCTCACAACCCAACCCAACCCAAATAACTAAATCAATTAAATTAAAAACTGAATAACAAACTGGGAGTGAGATTTTACATTTAGCCATAGAGTTCTGTGGTGTTAACTGAGACCCTCTTAATAATCCCCCAAGTCCTATTCTGAACTAAAGAAATCAAAATGTATTTGAAAATAACATTTACCACCATTCAAGTGCTACTTTTACTACTGACATACCTGTGGAGCAGAGGTCTTCAAACTTAGCAACTTTAAGGCATGTGGACTTCAACTCCCAGAATTCTCCAGCCAGCTATTGTTGGCTGGAGAATTCTGGGAGTTGAAGTCCACAAGTCTTAAAGTTGCCAAGTTTGAAGACCTTGGCTGTGGAGGATAGAAAGAATCTCCAGGAGAAACAAGCAGTTCTCTATCGAAATCTAACAATCAGATGAAGTTCCTGTTGACTGTCAATTCAAGCAATGAAAATTGGAACAGAGAATTTATGTGGCCCAAGCCACAAAGTTATGTAGCAAAACAACCTTAGAGAACTTGCGTAATGGTTTTCTCTGAATTTTACAAGTTAAACTGTTCATTTGCAAAACAGACTTACAACTGGAAGCCAACCTGGGTCCATCCAAAAGAGATCATGCCAAACAAATCTTATTTTATTCTTTGGCAAACTGACTAAGTTAGTGGCTCGTTGAAATGCTATGAACATAGTAGACTTAAATTACAGAAAAGCATTTGATGAAATAGACCACAACCTAGTCCTTGGCAAGCTAGAAACATGTGAGATAGACAGCACCATCACTGGAAGAGTTTGCAACTGGCTGACAAATTGTACTGAATGTGTACTCAATGGAACTCCATCCACATGGAGTGGGATACGCCAAGATTCAGTTTTGGGCCCATCAAAAAAGCTAATGCAATCTTAGGCTACATTAATAGAATTATAGCATCAAGACCACATGAAGTTTTATTGCTGCTTTTCAAATCCTGAACATGACCATGTTTGGAATATGGCATGCAGTTCTGTTCACAACATTTGTTTGTTTGTTTGTTTGTTTGTTTGTTTGTTTGTTCGTTCATTTATTTATTTGACTTTTATGCTGCCTCTTTCCGAGGACTCGGGGTGGTTTATGTATCACATCTTAAATCCATTTGTTTGTTTGTTTGTTTGTTTGTTTGTTTGTTTGTTTGTTTGTTTGTTTGATTTTTTTTTTATGCCACCCTTCTCCTTAGACTCAGGGCAGGTTACAACATGTTAGCAATAGCACTTTTTAACAGAGCCAGCATATTGCCCCCACAATCCGGGTCCTCATTAATTAAATATAAAATCTAAAAAAAACCCAAAAATATATATAAAAACAGGCATTCCCAATCAATCAACTTTGTCTCAACAAATTCAACTCATATAAAAATATGTCAAACCTTTGGATGGAGTACATAGAAGATCAACAAGAATGATTAAGGACTGGAGACTAAAACATATGAAGAATATTTATAGGCATTGGGTATGTCTAGTCTAATGAAAAAAATGGACTAGAGAAGACATGATTGTACTATTCCAATATTTGAACGGCTCTTAGAAAAATATGGGGGGGTCAAACTATTTTTCCTGCCTAAATTGAGGAGACACAAGTTCCACCTTCACCCATGAAAGCTCATTGATCAGCAAGATTAATATCAGCAGCATAGTTCCCTCTAAGCTGAGCAGTGAGCAATCGCTCACTTAAAAATCATCATCAACTCAGAGTTTTCCAAACCTGCCCAGAAGCCGAGAGGGAAAGAGTGAGAGGGAAGGAGAGAGAGAGGAAGAGAGGAAGAGAGAGAAACAGATAGAAAAAAGAGAGGAAGGAAAAGAGAAAGAAAAAGAATGGGAGCAAGGAAGAGAGAAAGAAAATCAAAATCTATTTTGAAACTAGCTCAACTATTTAAGTGGCATTTTGATATTGGTAGAGTTGCCCTATTAGGAGCTCACTGTTATAGACACACAGTACAGTATTTTATTTTGAAATTCTCTGAGGCAAAACAGGGTGGGTTTTTTATTTGTTTGTTTATTTATTTATTTATGTTTATGTTTATGTTTATTTAGATTTGTATGCCGCCCCTCTCCGCAGACTTGGGGCGGCTCACAACAAAGTACAAAAGACAATTTACAACAAATCTAAATTTCTACTAAAAACATTTTAAAAACCCCATTTTCTAAACACACATACATACATACATACCATTCATAAATTGTATATGCCCGGGGGAGATGTCTCAGTTCCCCCATGCCTGACGACACAGGTGGGTCTTAAGAAGCTTGCGAAAGGCAAGGAGAGTAGGGGCAGTTCTAATCTCCGGGGGCAGTTGTTTCCAGAGGGTCAGGGCCGCCACAGAGAAGGCTCTTCCCCTGGGGCCCGCCAACTGACATTGTTTAGTTGACGGGACCCGGAGAAGGCCCACTCTGTGGGACCTAATCGGTCGCTGGGATTATTTATTTATTTATTATTTCTGTGCCGCCCAGTCCCAAAGGGACTGCCGCTCAGACACTATACTTTTCCGCCCACCCCCCAAAAAAATTAGAGGGAACACTGATCAGCAGGGTACTCCAAAAAAATCCTCCAGACATGAATACTAATATTATCTTTATTGTGAGTTTGCAGGAACATAATCTTTTTAAGTCTGAAAGCTCTTTTCCTTTTCTTTACTTTTACTTTCTAGAAGACTACTGAGGGTCTTTCTGAGATACTGTGACCCACTCCCCTTTTCAAACGACCAACAATGCAATAACTATAACAAAAGAATCTCCAACATAATCGCCTAAAGCACAAGATGATGAAGGAAAAGACAATTAATACTCTGCTAAACAAATAATTCTCTCACAACTTCTAAACCATTCACTAAGGCTGCATTACTATTACTACTAGTTCTTCTCATCATTCCTATCACCCATCTTCTCCCACTCATGACTATATGATTGTAACTTGTTGCTTATATCCTTATGAATTATATTAATGTTGATTGTTTTCTGATTGCTAATTTGAACCCTATGACAATCATTAAGTGTTGTATCTCATGATTCTTGGCAATGTATATTTTTTTATGTACACTGAGAGCATAGGCACTAAACATATATTTCTTTGTATGTCCAATCACACTTGGCCAATAAAGAATTCTATTCTATTCTGCTCCACTGCACTGCACTGCACTCCATTCCATTCCACTCCATTTCATTCTATTCTATTAGAACGAGAATAGACCTCCTAAAATACACATATTAAGATTTATTGGAATCAGGCAGGAGAAGACTCATGCAAAAATAATTGGAAAAATAATTGCTTCTGAACTGAGTTCCATTGTTGGTCAGAGGATCCTGTGTGATTAGTTGATCCCATCCTGATGGTTCCCAAGTCCTACCCTCACCCCCAAAAGGTGTTCTTTGAAAGAAACAGTTACAAAACCCAAAGCATTACCTGATGATGCTAAGAATCTCCAAACAGGACCAGCAGGTCTTTCTTGGAATATAAGGATGAGGTCTTTTTCAATGACTCCCCTTGGCCTCCACTTGATGCAGTAGGTTCCTTCTTCAGAGAAAGGGGAATTGAGAAGAACCTCATAGCTGCAAACCTTCCTAGCAGCAAAAAAACAACTTGTGTCATATCCATATCTGATTTTTGCAATTTAAAGTATAATCACACACAAGATCAAAGGAAGTGCTTGAAGATACCATCATACCAAAAGCGATAGGAGTTTGAAGGCCATGAATTGAGATTTGGTTAACATGGTGATTTATGATATGATAAATTAAAGTTAATATAATGTTTATGAATCTTTTTATTAGATGTGCCATACTTAGAGTTTGAATAAATATAAAACAAGGTTATTTCCTAAATTGCCCTTAGTGGTGTCATCACAAGAAGCTTTTTTTAAGAATACCTGGCCGTTGCTTCACTCCCCGTCCCATTTTGCAGCAGGGCCAGGGAGACATGACCTCCGGAGTAGCCGCCATCTTTTGGGGCTGAGATCTCGCGAGATTTCATGAGATCTCAGCCATTTCCTGGTGCATCGGCCATGGCCGATGACATCGTCGAGGGCGGAGCCTGCCAGCCCTATAAAAAGGGCTGTGCAGGCTTGGGGCCTCCTTTTCGCCCCACGACGACAGAGCGAACACCCACCCGCCCTCCCTATCTTTCAGTGTGCCACTGTGGGTCACCCTTAGGGGGCCGAATAGGAATTTTTGGTGGTCTCGGTATTTTCTGCAACCGTTTTTTCACCTATTCCACACTGCGGCGACGGACATGCGGTTAGGGGGTGCTTCGCACCCAGCTTAGGCTAATTGGCTTACCTTTGGTCATTTGGGTAGGCAGGTTAGGGGCGGAAAACTGGGTGGTGTTTAGCAACTGCGTATTCTCCGCTGGGCATCTTTGGGGATGACAAGTTCTCTCCAAAGGCTTGTGGTGGCTAGCCGGCCTGAGCAATTGGGGGGAACCTGTCTTTGGGTCCCGCCCATTTCTTTCCCCTTGTAGGGGTTAGACGGCGAGACCTCCCACATGCAGGTGCATGGCAGAGACCCAGGTGAGGGCGGGGCCCTTCACCTGGGTCAGCATGGAGCTACGCCCATAAGTTGCCCCGGAAGACACAGACACCGGTCAATATTGATGGCTGTCAGAAGAGAGTATTGATATACATGATGTGAATGAGCCAATCTATGATGTGAATGAAAACAATGGTAAAATGGGTATTTAATGGTAACATAGGGGCTATAAAATAATAAATGCAAAGTATAGCCAAAAATAGAAGAACTCCAAAGTCAGCAATAGCTAAATTAAGAATGAACAAAGTGAAAGGGTTCCTCTTAATCTGGAAGCCAAGGAGCCAGATCACAATTTCATTTAATGGGACGCCAATACAGCAGCTCATTGAGGATATGATAACAAGAGCAGACACCTTTTTGTGCTCAATCTAAATAATTGATAGACATGGTGAATACTCAAAATACTCTGCTCTAGTACTTCACACTGAAATCCACAAAAGACTTTTGTAATGCAGCAATACTCTCTGATTTTTAAATGGAAGTTCCTATTAGATGAAAAGAAAGAATAGCAGATTGAATCATTCCTCCATAATTATCATATTGTCATGCCTAGCTAATTTAACAACAACAACAATAATAATATCATTAGATGCAGAGGGTCTCTTCTATAAAAAATAAAGTAGGGCATAACTTACAGAAACTCATAATGGACAAGTTGTCATTAGCATCAAGTAGAATCTTGGAGTTTCTCAACATCTGGTGCCAAGTAAATTATAGGACTCAAAACTGTTGGCTAAGCAATCATGTCCAGCAACTGCAGGACTAATGGAAGAAATAACAGAAAATAAAGTAATAAAATGAAAAAGTTATTACCAGAAGTAATAGGTGCTCTTGAATGTAGTCTGAAAACATTTGAAGCTGGCAGAATGACTGGCCAGGAACAGTAAATGAAAATATGTCACCAAATTCATCTCCTGTAAATGGAATCCACCTTATTGACCGGTTTTACAAGTGTATCCCAAGTCCAGTGAGGTGGAGATGTTAAGATACAGTATGGAAGAGTGAGGAGACACAAGATCCACCTTCACCCATGAAAGCTCGTTGATCAGCAAGATTAATATCAGCAGGGTACTCCAAACAAAAAGCCCAAGACATGAATATTAATATTATCTTTATTGTGATTTTGGAATAACAGAATGTTTCAAAGCTCTTTTCCCTTGTTTTACTTTCTAGAAAACTAGAGAATTTTATCTAAATTAAACTAGAGACTTTTATTTATATGTTTCTAGAAAACATATGACTTTTATCCCTGAGCTGTATAAGGGACCTCAACTGCAAAACAGTTTTATTGAAGGTCCCATAATTATGATATTTTTCTGGCATAGTTCTAGACAGCTAGTTTATAGCAGTGGATGGAAAATTTTTGCTTCCCACATCTTCAAGATTTATTTATTTATTATTAGATTTGTATGCAGCCCCCCTCCAAAGATGAACTCAACAACATGGATTGTGTTCCATGATCTCTCCCAATCCGCTAAATATATATCCTGTTGAACATTTTTAGCCCAACATAGTTTTTTGAGAGATACAAAAGATGTTTATATTTTATTTTTGTAGCAAGAAAGACATTTCCAAGTGATATCCAAGATTAGAGGCAAGTTAAAACTACGTTTTTACAGAGGGTTTGAAACTCTCTTTGTAGCATTTTCTGGGCTTTCAGAAGCTTCATCTTCCCTGAAGACTCTTTGAAAAATGACCTTGATGCTCTCTCTGGTCTGAGCTCGTTTCTTTCTCCCCACCAGATAATAGATTATTGGGTTAACAGTGCTGTTTAGGCAAGCCCCCAGAATTAAGTAGCCGTACAATTCAGGAAATTCAGTCAAATGAATAAAGTAAGAAAAGTTAATGAACGCACAGATATATAATGGCAGAGTAAGACTAAGGAAACAGAGAAGAGTAATTAAGATCATCACTAACATTCGTCTACGTTTGATCTGTTTAGGTTTAGGGCATATTTTGACAAATAGGATCAGAGTAGAGATTGTAATCAATGGAAGGCAAAGCACGGAAGGAACAAAGGTATAGATATACTGCCAGGTACCAAATCCAAAGTTGTATCGCAAGCTATTCTGAATTCCAACCAAGAGGACAGAGAGGATCCAGAGGAAAGTACAGACAGCTGGGGACAAATATTTTGGCCGGGAACAGCGATGCCAGATTGGGAAGAGGACACACACACACCGGTCAATGCTGATGGCTGTCAGGAGAAAGAGACTGGTCATATACAGGATGTCAATGAATGAATCGATGATAAACAAGAGAAATTCTTTTGATTCAAATTCTATGAGAGAACAAATGGAACATATAACAAAAAATACAAGATTTCCAAAGTCAGCAATAGCTAAATTAAGAATCAATATGGTGAAAGGGTTCCTCTTAATCTGGAAGCCAAGTAGCCAGATAACAATTCCATTTAATGGGATTCCAATGCAGCTGATGATTACGGCTGTGATATTAACCACAAACATATTTTTGTGCTTAATCTAAATAATTGATAGAAGTGCTGTATCCTCAGAATATTTTGCTCTGGTACTTCAGGATGAAATCCACCAAAAGACTTTTGTGATGCAGCAATAATCTCTGATTTTTGAATGGAAGTTCCTATCAAAAGAAAAGAAAGAAGAACAGATTCAAGCATTAATCCATAATTGTCATATTATCATGTGTATCTCCAATAATAACCACAATAATACCATCAATAGATGAAGAGGGTCTCTTCTATAAACAATAAAGTGAGGCATAACTTACAGATGCGAGTTGTCAATCGCATCAAGAAGAATCACACTAGAAGTTGGAGTTTCTCAACATCTGGTGCCAAGTAGATTATAGGACTCAAAACTGTTGGCTAAGCAATCATGTCCTCAACTGCAGGGCTAATAGAACAAATGACAGAAAAGAAAGTAATACTATGACAAAGTTATTACCAGAGGTACTATATTTTATAATTTATAAATTTATTAAACTAGAATTCTAGCTGACTCTGATTTACTGCACAGTTCAGAACAATGAAAAATAGAAATACAATAAAATCAATATATAATATATACTGAGACATCCCCCCTTGCCTATGTAATTTTGTGCATGATATGACTGTGTGCATGTATTTTATCTATTGTCAGTTTTTTTGTTTTTGTTTTTTAGACTTTGTAATGTAAAACTGTTATTTTAGATTTTAATTATTAGATTTGTTACCATGTATTGTTTTTATCACTGTTGTGAGCCGCCCCGAGTCTACGGAGAGGGGCGGCATACAAATCTAAATAATAATAATAATAATAATAATAATAATAATAATAATAATAATCTAAGAAAACACACACATATATAGATATAGATTTAGATATACATATACATATAAATATATATCACATGTTTTTGCTGAATTTGAAAATTAAGGGAGACTAGGATAGATCTATTTCGGCCATATGTATGTATGTATATAGATACATACATACATATATATATATATATACATACATACATACATACATACATATATATAATATAAAATATAAATATAAATATAATATAAAATATAATATAAAAACATGTGACACATATACATAGAATTGTCGGCTATCAATAAAATTAACTGCCTTGGAAATGGCCCTGGGTTGGGCCGAGAGGCAAATAAGGAGCTGTGATGTTCCTTCAATACACCAGGGTGATTCGACACTAAAATATGTAACCCTTCCCTGGTGCAGAGCTGAAGGGATTGGATACTGTAGCCTAGAGGATAATTCTCTGCCTTACAAGGCAAAGGTTGCAGGTTAAAGTCCCAGTGGGTATGGCTAGCTAATGAGGCCAAAATAAGGCCGAAATAGATCTATCCTAGTCTCCCTTAACTTTCAAATTCAGCAAAAAAACATGTGAGATATATATATGTGTGTGTGTGTGTGTTTTATTATGTCGGATCACCCTGGTATATTGAAGGAACGTCACAGCTCCTTTTTGCCTCTAGGCCCAACCCAGGACCATTTCAAGGCAGTTAATTATTTATAGCCGACAACTATATTCCAGCTAAAAAACATTTAACATAGATAGATAGATAGATAGATAGATAGATAGATAGATAGATAGATAGATAGATAGATAGATAGATACATACATACATACATACATACATACATACATACATACATACATACATACATATACAGGGGATGGAGAATGAAGAAAACTAAGTCTAGTGTAATCTGCTGAGAAACAATCTTGCAAATGAGCCCTGTTAGACTTGCAGAATTGAATTCTTGTTTAATTCAGAATCTTTTGATAACAAATGATTTTTCATAACAAAATCTTAATCAAAATCCTAAGAGAAATTATGACTAATTCTAATTGTGTGAGATCTTGGGATAACCAGTTTGGTCTGATGGTTAGTTAAGGCATTGCCTAGAAACTGGGGACTGTAAGGTCTAATCCCACCTCAAACACCAACATCAGCTGGGCGACATTGCACCAGTCACCTTCTCGCAACCCAACCCAAATAACTAAATAAATTAAATTAAAAGCTGAATAACAAACTGGGAGTGAGATTTTACATTTAGCCATAGAGTTCTGTGCTGTTAACTGATACCATTTTAATAATCCCCCAAGTCCTATTCTGAACTAAAGAACTGAAAAGGTATTTGAAAATAATAATTACCACCATTCAAGTACTTCCTTTACTCCTGACATACCTGTGGATGATAGAAAGAATCTCCAGGAGAGACAAGCAGCTCTCTATCAAAATCTAACAATCAGATGAAGTTCCTCTTGTCTGTCAATTGAAGCAATGACAATTGGAACAGAGAATTTATGTGGCCCAAGCCACAAAGTTATGTAGAAAAAAAACCTCAAAGAACTTGCTTAATAGTCTTCTCTGAATTTTACATGTTAAACTGTTCACACACTTGATTTGCGAAAGACGTACTTAATTATTGGAACAACTTGGAAGAAGGAACCACCTAAAAAGCAAAATCTGTCTGAAAAGCAGCTTAATTTGGATGTGAAATTTATTTTTATTTAGAAAATATTTTCATTTTCCCAAGCTAAGGCAATCCGTTCTGCTGATAAAACAAGCGTGAACTTGTTACACCAGCTGGCATGGTTGATTTCTATGTTGTGCATAGGGACATACCAGGGGTGGGTTCCACTTCACCACAAGTTTGCATCACGAGCTTGAAAAATGAACTCAATGAACCCCACAAGGAGGAGGAGAAAGTTCATAAGAACAGGGATTCATGCTGCAGAAGGCAGTCCCAAAGGTTTTCTGCCATGTAGGGCTTTATAGGTCATAACCAACACTTTAAATTGTGACCGGAAACTGATCAGCAGCCAGTGCAGGCTGCGGAGTGTTGATGAGAGTTGGGCATATCTGGGAAAGCCCATGGTTGCTCTCGCGGTCGCATTCTGCACGATCTGAAGCTTCCAAAAACTTTTCAAAGTTAGCCCCATGTATGTACCATATCTCTGACAGCCCTCTTCCATAGCAGACTTCTCTACTACCACATTTGCAGTCCAGGGACATCTGCTTACAGAGTGAATGAGTGGTGACCAGTGGACCGGTTTGAGAGCATGGCCAGCCAGCCATTGCTGGGGTTCGGTGAACCACGGGTAACCGTTGCTGCCAGACGCCCAAACCAGTCCAAACCAGGAGCATTTAATCCTTGCTTTGCATCTGTCTTCACCCAAAAAGAAAACATTACTCAACTTACTAAAAACAGAACCATAAATGACAGTTTGGAAGTGCAAAAGTAAGGTAAGACAATACTTGTCAGTTCTAGACAGTTTCAAATCATCAGGTTCTGTTGAACTACATCCCAGGTTTCTGAAGGAACTGGCAAAGGTGGTTTCAGAACTATTGAAACGTATCTTTCAAAGTAAGAATTTTGTACAGGGAAACTACCAGAGGAGTGAAAAAGAGCTGATATGATTCCCATTGTCCAAAAAAAAAAAAAGTCGGTAGGGACAGATCCAGAAAATTATAGATGAATCAACCTGACATCAGTACCTGAGAAGATCTTGTAAAAGATAATCAAACAACAATCTGTGAATACCTAGAAGCAAAAAAACTTACAACTGGAAGCCAACCTGGGTTCATCCAAAACAGATCATGCCAAACAAATCTTACTTCAATCTTTGACAAACTGACCAAATTAGTGGCTCTTTGAAATGCTATGAACATAGTAGGCATAGATTACAGAAAAGCATTCGATGAAAAAAACCACAACCTAGTTCTTGGCAAGCTAGAAAAATGTGAGATAGACAGCACCATAGAAACATAGAAACATAGAAGTCTGACGGCAGAAAAAGACCTCATGGTCCATCTAGTCTGCCCTTATACTATTTTCTGTATTTTATCTTAGGATGGGTATATGTTTATCCCAGGCATGTTTAAATTCAGTTCCTGTGGATTTATCTACCACATCTGCTGGAAGTTTGTTCCAAGGATCTACTACTCTTTCAGTAAAATAATATTTTCTCATGTTGCTTTTGATCTTTCCCCCAACTAACTTCAGATTGTGTCCCCTTGTTCTTGTGTTCACTTTCCGATTAAAAACACTTCCCTCCTGAACCTTATTTAACCCTTTAACATATTTAAATGTTTCAATCATGTCCCCCCTTTTCCTTCTGTCCTCCAGACTATACAGATTGAGTCCATGAAGTCTTTCCTGATACGTTTTATGCTTAAGACCTTCCACCATTCTTGTAGCCCGTCTTTGGACCCGTTCAATTTTGTCAATATCTTTTTGTAGGTGAGGTCTCCAGAACTGAACACAGTATTCCAAATGTGGTCTCACCAGCGCTCTATATAAGGGGATCACAATCTCCCTCTTCCTGCTTGTTATACCTCTAGCTATGCAGCCAAGCATCCTACTTGCTTTCCCTACCGCCTGACTGCACTGTTCACCCATTTTGAGACTGTCAGAAATCACTACGCTAAATCCTTTTTTTCTGAAGTTTTTGCTGACACTGGAAGAGTTTGCAACTGGCTGAATGTGTACTCAACAGAGCTCTATCCACAAGGGGGAAAGCAAGATTTGATTTTGGGCCCATTAATCTTCAATATCTTTATAAATTATCTAGATAATGAAATAGAAGGGGAACTCATCACATTTGCAGATGTAGCCTAGGATTCCTGACAGGAATGTCCAGCAACCAGAAGACAAGTTCAAGATCCAAAAAGAACTTGGCAGACTTGAATAAAATTCAGCATAATAAAAGTAAGGTTTTATACTTAGGCAAGAAAAAAAACACCAATTGTATAGGTACAGGTTAGGAGAAATGTGGCTTAATTCCAGTAACTCTGAGATGTATCTTGGAGTCTTTGTGGACAATCAGTAAAATATCCAATAGTCAACAGTGTGCAGTAATAGTAAAAAAGCTAATGCAATCCTAGGCTATATTAATAGAGTTATGGAATCAAGATCACATGAAGTGTTATTACTGATGTTCAAATTCTGAGCAAGATTAAGGACTGGAGGCTAAAACATATGAAGAACAGTTATAGGAATTGAGTAAGTCTAGTCTAATAAAAAAAAGACTAGACTAAACTACAAGGGAAGGGATGGGATGGGAAGGGAAGGGAATATGTCAAAGGGTTAAATAAGGTCCAGGAAAGTGAACACAAGAACAAGGGGACACAATCTGAAGTTAGTTGGGGGAAAGATCAAAAGCAACATGAGAAAATATTATTTTATTGAAAGAGTAGTAGATCCTTGGAACAAACTTCCAGCAGACGTGGTTGACAAATCCACAGTAACTGAATTTAAACATGCCTGGGATAAACATATATCCATTGTAAGATAAAATACAGGAAATAGTATAAGGGTAGACTAGATGGACCATGAGGTCTTTTTCTGCCGTCAGACTTCTATGTTTCTATGTTTCTCCTTCAAAATCCTGTGGCAATTAAATTTCACCACAGCTTTAACTGGCAGGGAAGGGAAGTGGTTGACTTATCTTTCAAAATAATATCCTCTTTTGGCTGACATAGTCAATGTTTACTCAGAAATAAGAAAATGATGAAAGCACTCAGGTGGTAATATTTCTAGGTTGGAAGGATGAGACACAATGGACAATACAAAATTGGTATCAGTACATGGTGGATCATATTCAGTTTGTGATCATGGATAAGAGGATGAATTCGGCCAATGAAACTGAGTTGCGGGAACTTAGGATTACTTTATAATATGTAAAAGGATATATTGTTCTTGAGTTAAAGTGGTATATAGAAAATATGCCCCCATTTTTTTGGAGGGGTATGAATGCTGTCTGGTGGTCGGCACATTGAACAAGGAGCACATTATTTTATGTAGTAGGATGCTTGGCTGCATAGCTAGAGGTATAACAAGCAGGAAGAGGGAGATTGTGATCCCCTTATATAGAGTGCTGGTGAGACCACATTTGGAATACTGTGTTCAGTTCTGGAGACCTCACCTACAAAAAGATATTGACAAAATTGAACGGGTCCAAAGACGGGCTACAAGAATGGTGGAAGGTCTTAAGCATAAAACGTATCAGGAACTCAATCTGTATAGTCTGGAGGACAGAAGGAAAAGGGGGGACATGATCGAAACATTTAAATATGTTAAATAAGGTTCAGGAGGGAAGTGTTTTTAATAGGAAAGTGAACACAAGAACAAGGGGACACAATCTGAAGTTAGTTGGGGGAAAGATCAAAAGCAACGTGAGAAAATATTATTTTATTGAAAGAGTAGTAGATCCTTGGAACAAACTTCCAGCAGACGTGGTTGGTAAATCCACAGTAACTGAATTTAAACATGCCTGGGATAAACATATATCCATCCTAAGATAAAATACAGGAAATAGTGTAAAGGCAGACTAGATGTACCAGGATGTCTTTTTCTGCCATCAGTCTTCTATGTTTCTATGTTTCTATGTTGTGTGAATGTTTTCTTGTTATAAAAATTAAAAAAAGAAATAAGAAAATGACTCAAAATGAGCTACCATTGAGTAAAAGATTTTGGGAAGAGAAGGCAATGGTTAGGCAGGACAGCAGTCTTCAACTTGAAGAGTTTCAGAAGAAAGAGGAAGTGGATTTGTCTGAATGATTTTGACATTGTTTCCTAGATCAAACACCTCCTTGGCAACAGCAGAGAGATATTCTCAAGGGTTATATTAAAGTTCAACCAGGATTTCCCACCGTTATTCCTAAATATTATTCCTTGGACAAACTGTTTCAGCATCTAATTGACATGCGAAAAGACGCCTTAAACATGATCTAAGTATTGCCCACAAGATTATATGCTGCAATGTCCTGCCTGTCAATGACTACTTCAGCTTCAACCACAACAACACAAGAGCACATAACAGATTCAAGCTCAATATTAACTGCTCCAAACTTAACTGTAAAAAATACGACTTTAGTAATAGAGTTGTTGAAGCGTGGAACACATTACCGGACTCCGTAGTATCATCCCCTAACCCCCAACATTTTACCCTTAGACTGTCCACAGTTGACCTCTCCAGATTCCTAAGAGGTCAGTAAGAGGCGTGCATAAGTGCACCAGAGTGCCTTCCGACTCCTGTCCTATTGTCTCTCCTATATCCCATATATCTTCTCTTCTATCCCTATATCTTTCTTCTATTCTCTCATTGATTATTTTATCCTGTATTCTCTCTTCTATTTTTCCTCTAATTCTATTTCCTCGAAAGTGTCTTCTATTACCTTCATTGTGTATTATTGTGTATTGGAATAGATAGATAGATAGATAGATAGATAGATAGATAGATAGATAGATAGACAGACAGACAGACAGACAGACAGACAGACAGACAGACAGACAGACAGACAGACAGACAGACAGACAGATAGATAGATAGATAGATAGATAAATATAAAAATAAATTGTGTGAAGCTAACTTGTAGGAATGTCTATGGTTCAATGAGTCATGCGAACTCGGAAAAACGGACCAGGGCCAATGGCACAGAGTCATGTCATGTGAGCCAAGCAGATGTTGAGATGCTGTTGAGCTACATGCATCTCTGCATTTCAGGCACCCGACATCACCTCGAGGCTTGACTACTGTAACGCTCTCTACATGGGGCTACCTTTGAAAAATGTTCGGAAACTTCAGATCATGCAGAATGCAGCTGCGAGAGCAATCATGGGCTTCCCTCAATATGCCCATGTTACACCAACACTCCGCAGTCTGCATTGGTTGCCAATCAGTTTCCGGTCACAATTCCAAGTGTTGGTTATGACCTATAAAGCCCTTCATGGCATTGGACCAGAATATCTCCGGGACCGCCTTCTGCCGCACGAATCCTAGTGACCAGTTAGGTCCCACAGAGTTGGCCTTCTCCAGGTCCCGTTGACTAAACAATGTCGTTTGGCGGGCCCCAGGGGAAGAGCCTTCTCTGTGGTAGCTCCGACCCTCTGGAACCAGCTCCCCCCAGAGATCAGAATTGCCCCCACCTTCCTTGCCTTTTGTAAGCACCTTAAAACCCACCTCTGTCGTCAGGCATGGAGGAATTGAGATATTCCTTTCCCCCCAGGCCTATACAGTTTATGCATGGTATGTTTGTGTGTATGTTTGGTTTTTTAATAAGGGTTTTTAGTTATTTTAAATATTAGATTTGTCATATACTGTTTTATTAATGGAAGGAAGGAAGGAAGGAAGGAAGGAAGGAAGGAAGGAAGGAAGGAAGGAAGGAAGGAAGGAAGATTGTATGTGTATATTTGATTCTTCTTACCTAGGTGTAGGATTTTATTTTTCTCGGTGTTGAATTTTCTATTGCCATAGAAGGAGTATAAGGAGGGAGGGAAAACTCCCAGGAACTATCAGATGTTTTTCCCTATTACCACATTGGGATATCTCAAATCTCTTTTGGTGAAAATGACAGAAAGTGAAGATCAAATCTCTTTCCTGTAAATAAACATTTTTATCTTCAGGAATTCATGGGGTTTAGTCTTGTCTTTCAAAAGAGGGAAGGTGTTGGCTTCGCCACATTACAAATAACTCTTTCACCATCTTTACTTTGAACTTGGCTACTTATTTAGAGGAAAACTTGCTTTTTGGTGAGGTAAGAATTTAGAACTCCATCACCTTAAGCACCATGTGAGCATAGCCCATAAAATCATCTGCTACAACATCCTTCCTGTCAATGAGTACTTCAGCTTCAACCACAACAACACACGAACACACAACAGATACAAACTTAAAGTAAACCGCACCAAACTTGACTGCAGGAAATACGACTTTAGTAACCAAGTAGTTAATGCATTGAACTCACTACTCGACTCTGTAGTATTATTATTAATTATTATTATTATTATTATTATTTATTAGATTTGTATGCCACTCCTCTCCGTAGACTCGGGGAGGCTCATTATCACCTAACCCCAAAAACTTTACCCTTAGACTATCCACTGTTGACCTCTCCTGTCAAAAGAAAGAGGTTGGATGGGGGAATATTTAATTTTAATTTCTGATACCTAAATCCAGTCCTGGGCTAGGTAAAGGAGTCCTTCAAAAAGAGCAGATACAGAGTCACAGAGTCTTCTGAAGTAACCAGGCTTGGATGAAAAAGGAACACTTAATAGAAGGTTTCCTTGTGAAATATTCTGGAAACTTGTGAAGAGAACTAGGAGTTGAAGTCCTATTGTCCTTTCACAATTACATTTATGAAGCTCATGAGCCATCTGCTGGCCAACTGGTGTTATAGTTTTTAAAGCATATTTATATCACAAAGAACATGTGTACACATTGAATTTCCAGTAGGCTATAAACCAGTATGGTAAAGTCTTGGAGAAACATCCATTCTTTTTTTAAAAAAATATTTTATTTACAAATATACAATGAATACATATAATTGCGATTGACAATGAAAACATTCCGAGTTACAGAAGATAATAATCGTGTCAGATTATAGTTTAAACAATATACTTTGACGATATACCAAGACAAATAAACAAAAAAGTCAATAAACATACAAACATACAAAGGAAAGGAAAAAAAAGAAAGGGAAAGAGAAGAGTAAAAGGAAGAAAGGAGTGGGCGGGTGTACGTTAGATCTGTATTGAGATTATGAACTGGATATATTTTCTGCAGCTCATTTCCTTATATCTAGTATTTGTAATTATAGATAAGTAAAAGAAAGCGTTGAATAAATCAAGATAAAGTGGTTTTAATAAGAAAGCCAGTCCAATTTTAGAGTACATATCAATGTCTCTTGCATCTATTGAGAAAGAAGGAAAGGTTTAATACCAGAGTTGTGTCTGAATATATACAGTTCTTGTCATTTGTTAGCCAAGTTGTTCTTTTTTTTTCTAGTTAACGGTAGAAAGGATCCCAACAGTTATTAAATGAGGACTCAGTATTATTTCTAACTGCCATAGTTAACTTAGTCATTTCTGCACAATATTTAGGGAAAATCAAATAGGGAAAATCAAAATAGGGAAAATCAAATAGGGAGAGACATCCATTCTTGACTCCAGAAAAATTCTCCTTACTTTGGTTCTCTCCTTGATTATTTTTTTATTCGTTGCTTTTTGTCCTGCATTCAGGTCTCCCAATCAATAGGCAACTAGACTTTGTTGTTTTTTCTTTTTCAAAAGATGTTTCACTTCTCATCCAAGAAGCTTCTTCAGCTCTGACAGGATAGTGGGAAATGGAAGGATTTATATTCCTAAGTGCCAAAGCCCACTGCAGCAACATCACCAAAAAGGCTTCAAGTGTTTCTTTTTTTAAAGTTTTTATTTACAAGTATACAAAACATAAAAGACAATCATAACAGTTGACATTGGAACCTATTACATTACAATATGTCTGAATGTAAAAAAAAATATAGACTTACAAAAAAAAGGGATAGAGAGAAAGTAGAGAGGAGAAGAAGAAGAGAAGAGAAAAAGAGGTGAAGCAAAGAAGAGGAAAGAAAAAGAGAGAAGGGTGGGCGAGTGTACAGTGCAGCTGTGTTGAGAATGTGAACTGATTTTAAATTTGTTAGCTCATTACCTTAGATCAAGATTAGTCATATAGATAGGAAGAAGCCAGCGTTGAATTAATCACGGTATAGAGATTTTGGAACTAAAAGTAAAATTTCATCTTTAGACATCCAATATCTCTTGCAATTATTGGAAAAGAAAAGAAAGGGTTTTATACCAGATTTGTGTCTGATCTAGTATATACAGATCATTCCATTGTTTAGGCAAATTGTTCTCTTTTTTTTTAACCACCTCTAAAAGGGATCCCAACAATTGTTAAATGAAGACTCGGTTTCATTTCTAACTGCCATGGTTAGCTTAGTCATCTCTGCACAGTATTTGATTTTCTTTACTATAGCATCTTTTGGGGGTATATCTTCAAGTGTTGTTAACATAATCCTATGTAGTTTCTTCTCCGGTAATATCATATTACTAACCAGAGCATACAAAACTTTCGCCAGACCAATCCTTGAATACAGCTCATCTGTCTGAAAACCACACTGCATTTTGGACATAAATACATTAGAAAACATCCAGAAATACTTCATGAGAAGAGCCCACCACTCCTCCATGAAACCGCTGGGCGAGATCATCCAAGGACATGGGGTGAGGTATCATCAATATGCGGATGATACCCAGCTTTACATCTCCACCCCATGCCCAGTCAATGAAGCGGTGGAAGTGATGTGCCGGTGCCTGGAGGCTGTTGGGGCCTGGATGGGTGTCAACAGACTCAAGCTCAACCCGGATAAGACGGAGTGGCTGTGGGTTTTGCCTCCCAAGGACAATTCCATCTGTCCGTCCATTACCCTGGGGGGGGGAATTATTGACCCCCTCAGAGAGGGTCCGCAACTTGGGCGTCCTCCTCGATCCACAGCTCACATTAGAACAACACCTTTCAGCTGTGGCGAGGGGGGCGTTTGCCCAGGTTCGCCTGGTGCACCAGTTGCGGCCCTATCTGGACCGGGACTCATTGCTCACAGTCACTCATGCCCTCATCACCATGAGGTTCGACTACTGTAATGCTCTCTACATGGGGCTACCTTTGAAAAGTGTTCGGAAACTTCAGATCGTGCAAAATGCAGCTGCGAGAGCAGTCATGGGCCTACCTAGGTATGCCCATGTTTCACCATCACTCCGCAGTCTGCATTGGCTGCCGATCAATTTCCGGTCACAATTCAAAGTGTTGGTTATGACCTTTAAAGCCCTTCATGGCATCGGACCAGAATATCTCCGAGACCGCCTCCTGCCGCACGAATCCCAGCGACCGATTAGGTCCCACAGAGTGGGCCTTCTCCGGGTCCCGTCAACTAAACAGTGTCGGTTGGCGGGCCCCAGGGGAAGAGCCTTCTCTGTGGCGGCACCGGCCCTCTGGAACCAACTCCCCCCGGAGATTAGAACTGCCCCTCCTCTTCCTGCCTTCCGTAAACTCCTTAAAACCCACCTTTGCCGTCAGGCATGGGGGAACTGAACATCTCCCTCTGGGCACGTTTAATTTATGCATAGTATGTCTGTGTGTGTGTCTGCTAGCATATGGGGTTTTTAAATATTTAAATATTTTAAATTTGTCTGATTGCTTATGATTTGTTTTTACATGTTGTGAGCCACCCCGAGTCTTCGGAGAGGGGCGGCATACAAATCTAAGTAATAAATAAATAAATAAATGCAACAGGAAACCCTATGCCACCAGACTCAAAATCCTAGACTTAGAAAGCTTAGAACTAGAGTGGTATCTCTACTTGCAAATTTAATTCATTCCGTGACCAGGTTCTTAAGTAGAAAAGTTTGTAAGAAAAAGCAACTTTTCCCATAGGAATCAATGTAAAAGCAAATAATGTGTGTGATTGGGGAAACCACAGGCAGGGTGGAGGCCATGTTTCCTCCCAGGAGATTCCTACAGAGGCCCCATGGAGGCTTCTCCCTGCCTTTTCTGGCTGTTCCCTCCCAGGAGATTCCTAGAGAGGCCCCACAGAGGCTTCTCCCTGTCTTTTCCGGCCCTGTTTCCTCCCAGGAGATTCCTAGAGAGGCCCCACAGAGGCTTCTCCCTGCCTTTTCCAGTTACAGTTTCGGAGGCTCAGGTTTGTAAGTGGAAAATGGTTCTTGAGAAGAGGCAAAAAAATCTTGAACACCAGGTTCTTATCTAGAAAAGTTTGTAAGTAGAGACATTCATAGGTAGAGGTACCACTGTACATCACCTTAAACACAACCTAAGCATAGCCCATAAAATCATCTGCTACAACATCCTTCCTGTCAACAACTACTTCAGCTTCAACCACAACAATACACAGGCACACAACAGATGAAAAATCAAAGTAAACCGTTCTAAACCTGACTGCAGGAAAAACAACTTTACCAACTGAGTAGTTAATGCATAGAACTCACTACCTGGCTCTGTAGTATCATCACCTAATCCCCCAAACCTTACCCTTCGACTATCTATTGTTGATCTCACCTGATTTCTAAGAGGTCAGTAAGGGGCATTCATAAGTGCACCAGCGTGCCTATTGTCCCTTGTCCTAATATTTCTCTCTTACTACTAGTATCATGTATATAAACACTGTTATATCTTTGCATACTACCAATACAGGTAGTTGACAAACAAACAAACAAATAAATAAACAAACAAACAAACAGACAGACAGACAAACAAACAAACAAACAAACAAACAAACAAACAAACAAACAAATAAATAAATAAATGTTATGGGTAAAAGAAAAGAAGCAAATACAATGTTATAGAGCTTGGCATTTGTTTGTTTGTTTGTTTGTTCCACAGGAAAAAAAACCAGTGTGTGTGTGTATACAGTATATTAAGAGTAGAAGGAAAGATATAGGAATAAGAGAGATATATATAGAGTATTATAGGAGAGACAAATAGGACAGGGGACAGAAGGCACACTGGTGCACTTATGCACACCCCTTACTGACCTCTTAGGAATCTGGAGAGGTCAACCGTGGAAAGTCTAAGGGTAAAATGTTGCGGGTTAGGGGGTGACAGTACAGAGTCTGGTAATGAGTTCCACGCTTCGACAACTTGATTGCTAAAGTCATATTTTTTATAGTCAAGTTTGGAGCGGTTAATATTAAGTTTGAATCTGTTGTGTGCTCTTGTGTTGTTGTGGTTGAAGCTGAAGTAGTCACCGACAGGCAAGACGTTGCAGCATATGATCTTGTGGATAATACAGTGTTCCCTCGCTTTTCGCAAGGGATGCATTCCGAGACCACCCGCGAAAGTCGAATTTCCGCGAAGTAGAGATACGGAGGTAAATACACTATTTTTGGCTATGAACAGTATCACAAGCCTTCCCTTAACACTTTAAACCCCTAAATTGCAATTTCCCATTCCCTTAGCAACTATTCAGATTATTACTCACCATGTTTATTTATTAAAGTTTATTAAAATAAATATTTATTAAAGGCAGACAAACGTTTGGTGATGACATATGACGTCATCGGGTGGAAAAAACCGTGGCATAGGGAAAAAACCCGCAAAGTATTTTTTAATTAATATTTTTGAAGAACCATGATATAGACTTTCCGCGAAGTTCGAACCCGCGAAAATTGAGGGAACACTGTACTTCGATCATGTTTAAGGCATCGTAGCTCTAGGCTTTCTAGATCCAGGATTGTAAGTCTAGTCTCATAGGGTATTCTATTTCAAGTGGAGGAGTGGAGGGCTCTTCTGGTGAAGTATTTTTGGACATTTTTGATGGTGTTAATGTCCAAGATGCAGTGTGGATTCCAAACAGATGAGCTGTATTCGAGGGTGGCTTGACTGGGAAAGTCTTCGGCTACACTCTTGAGGTGAGGATGATCAGAAACAATAATGCGACTTAATGCCGGGCAGAGGACGTGCCAAGGTTTTTGCTCTTCAGAAGATCATTGAATAATGTATGAAGATGAGAAACACAATTCATTGTGTGTTCATTGATTTAGAAAAAAGTGTAATGGCAAAGTCAATTGCCTTGAATTGTGGGATTTATGCACGGTGTGATTGCTGAATGAGATAAGAGAGCTGCGTGTGATGAAAGAAAGGAAAGCATGAGTTAGAATAAATGAAATGCTTCGCGAGTGGCTCGACATTGATCAGGGGAACAGGACAAGAATATCTAGTGATTTCTTGATTGTTTAATTCCGCCAGGGATAAATGTCTAAAGGATTCTTGTACTGATGATAAAGTTAAAGATGCTTTTGTCGCCACGATATAAAAAAGATATTGAGACTCTGGAAAGAGTGTGGAGCCGAGCATCAAAGATGGCTAGGGGACTGAAGGCTAAAACCTATGAAGAACAGTTGCAGAAATTGGGTATTCTAGTCTAGTGAAAAGAAGGAGTAGGGGAGATGTGACAGCAGTGTTACAATATTTGAGGGCTGTCAGTCTATTTTGGAAAGCAGCCGAAGAAGCAATGGATGGAAACTAATCCAGGAGAGAATTAACCTAGAACTAAGGAGACATTTCTTAATGGTGAAAAGAACCAGTGGAATGACTTCTTTCAGAAGTTGTGAATAATAATAATAATAATAATAATAATAATAATAATAACAACAACAACAACAACAACAACAACAACAACAACCATTGGAATTGACAAAATCCCCATCTGTCAATTGCAAAAGGCCGCTTTACTGGGATCGGCAAACATAATTCGCCGCTACATCACGCAGTTCTAGGTGCTTGGGAAGTGCCCAACTGGTGATGAAATACGAAATCCAGCATAGTGATCTTGTTTGCCGTGTTGTACTGACATAATAATAATAATAATAATAATAATTATTATTATTATTATTATTATTATTATTATTATTATTTAGATTTGGCCTTCTCTGGGTCCCGTCGATGAAACATTGTTGTCTGGCTGGACCAAGGGGAAGAGCCTTTTCTGTGGTGGCCCCAACCCTCTGGAATGAACTCCCCCCGGAGATTAGGACTGCCCCCACCCTCCTTGCCTTTCGCAAACTCCTCAAAACCCACATCTGCCATCAGACATGGGAAAACTAATTCCCCTGGGCCTTTTCTGCTTTATGTATGGTCTGTATGAGATGTATGATTGTTTTTTATATTAAAGGTTTTAAATTGTTTTAATGTATTGGATTTGTACTGTTTCTTGTTGTGAGCCGCTCCGAGTCTTCGGAGAGGGGGGGAATACAAATCTAATAAATAATAATAATAATTTTAAAAAATAATGTGTATGTACACACACAGATGCACACACACACACACATGCACAGTTCTTCTAAAATTATACACATTCAACCTCATTTACTGCGATAGGAAAGACATACCCAGAGCCCAGAAGGGAAAAAAAGAAAAAAAAATCAAAATTTTTCTACTGGTACTGCATACCTGACCAAATTTTTCAGAAACATAGAAGACTGACGGCAGAAAAAGACATCATGGTCCTTCTAGTCTGCCCTTATACTATTTCCTGTATTTTATCTTAGGATGGATCTATGCTTATCCCAGGCATGTTTAAATTCAGTTCCTGTGGATTTACCAACCATGTCTGCTGGAAGTTTGTTCCAAGGATCTACTACTCTTTCAGTGAAATAATATTTTCTCATGTTGCTTCTGATCTTTCCCCCAACTAACTTCAGATTGTGTCCCCTTGTTCTTGGGTTCACTTTCCTATTAAAAACACTTCCCTCCTGAACCTTATTTAACCCTTTAACATATTTAAATGTTTCAATCATGTCCCCCCTTTTCCTTCTGTCCTCCAGACTATACTATTCTACTGGTTCTGTGCATCTGACTGTCCGTAGGAGCCCATCACTGATGGCAATGATGCTGTATAGTTGACCGAAAACTCCAGCAGTTGGTAGGAAACATCAGGTAGATAACACAGTGTGTGTTAGATTCTAATATTCATGTATCGAAAGCCAAGGTAGCAGTGTTTGACAGGGAAAGGTGAGGGAATCACAAATGAAATAAATCAATTAATTAGTATTCCATACCAGGATATTTAGTGATACTGAGAAAGTAAATACAGTGGCACCTTTACTTAAGAACTTAATTCGTTCTATGACCAGGTTCTTAAGTAGAAGCAATTTTTCCCATAGGAATCAATGTAAAAGCAAATAATGCGTGCAAACCCATTAGGAAAGAAATAAAAGCTCGGAATTTGGGTGGGAGGAGGAGGAGGAAGAAGAGGAGGAGGATAGTCGGTGCTGAAGGAAGAAGGGGAGGGGAGGGGAATCAAAAAAATCCAAAACTTTAAGGCATTTTTTTTTTTTAAAAAAAGAGGGACTCTGAGATGGCAAGGGGGAGCTCCCCTCTCCTCTCATTCACTCGCTTTGTAGCCGGCTCCTTTCCTTCACTGTGGTGGCTCCTCAGTTTGGCTGAAGCCAAGTTGATCTGGCCAGGGCAAAGTACCCCCTTTTGCCTTTCTGCACCCAGACGCTCCAGGAGGCAATCTTGCGCTGGGTGTATGGGAGGCAGCGCGAGAGAGTCACCACAGCAAAGTGGTTTATTCCTTCTCCAAGCGCCCAGAGAAAGGAAAATGTTTGTTCGCTCTGGGCTGCCAAAGCCTCCTTAAGCGAAAGGCTCCTTGGGCAGCCCAGAAGAGCATAGCTAGAGGTACAACAAGCAGGAAGAGGGAGATTATGATCCCGCTATATAGAGCGCTGGTGAGACCACAGTTGGAATACTGTGTTCAGTTCTGGAGACCTCACCTACAAAAAGATATTGACAAAATTGAATGGGTCCAAAGACGGGCTACAAGAATGGTGGAAGGTCTTAAGCATAAAACGTATCAGGAAAGACTTCATGAACTCAATCTGTATAGTCTGGAGGACAGAAGGAAAAGGGGGGACAGGATCGAAACATTTAAATATGTTAAAGGGTTAAATAAGGTTCAGGATAGAAGTGTTTTTAATAGGAAAGTGAACACAAGAACAAGGGGACACAATTTGAAGTTAGTTGGCGGAAAGATCAAAAGCAACATGAGAAAATATTATTTTACTGAAAGAGTAGTAGATCCTTGGAACAAACTTCCAACAGACGTGGTAGATAAATCCACAGTAACTGAATTTAAACATGCCTGGGATAAACATATATCCATCCTAAGATAAAATACAGAAAGTAGTATAAGGGCAGACTAGATGGACCATGAGGTCTTTTTCTGCCGTCAGACTTCTATGTTTCTATGTTTCTATGAGATGGCCAGGATTAAAGGGGGAATGGCAGGAAACTGGCCGGGCCTTCGTGCCACTCTTAAATTTCCTGGGAAATTTTTCCTGGCTTGGGTTCTTAAGTAGAAAATGGTTCTTAGGAAGAGGCAAAAAAATCTTGAAAACCCAGTTCTTATCTAGAAAAGTTCTCAAGTAAAGGTGTTCTTAAGTAGAGATATCACTGTAGAGGGATGTTAATATATGTAAATGTTCATACAAAAGTAAGTAGTAACATGAGGATTGTTGTGCGAAATGGCAGGAATTTATTTGGGCAGGAAAAAAGCAGGTATAAAACTCAAATTTTTGGAAGACAACAGGAAGAAAGGAGGATTTGGTTTCCCAGACTGGGAACTATATTAACATGAGATGGGTAAAAGATTGGATCCAGCTGAAAAGTAAGAGAATACTAATGATAGAAGGCCACAATCTTCAATGTGGGTGGCATGCCTTCCTTTGGATATTTAGTAAGAAACCTGCCTTTCTTTGGATATTTAGTAAAAAAGCTCTTTGTTATCCACCTGGGAAAGAATAAAAAGAAATTGAACTAGAACTTTGAGAAGTTGAAATATTTCAGGAGGTGATGATGGCAAACTCCCTTACTTTTTAAAAATAGTTTTATAGATTTATATACATTAAATAAGACACAAAAACAAAACACTATAACAGTAAAACAAAACAGTTACATATATCATACCTCTAGATGTTTTTTATATGTGCGTGGTATTCATACTGATGAATAATTCTTACTTCTTTACTAGTTTAATATAGCCCTATAGTTTTTTCACCTCTAAATGTGACATTCTATCGTATTCTATGTTATATATATTGTAGAACATCCTATAATATAATAACTCCATTACTTTTATTGCCAAGAAAATCATGTGGGAAATTACATTGTCAGTGAAATCACCAACTCCAAGCTCAATTCTAAGGAGATTTCATTGTGGCTCCGTTTTTGGTGCTTGAGGAAGATCTGTTAAAATAGTAGGGTGCAATTATAATAATATACTTTTTAATTACAGAAATGCGCAGCTCATGATGTCCTTTCTTTTTCTTTCTTTCCTTTTTACAAAAATCAATTTACATTTAAATATAACCGTACCGTACATAGGACGGTCGGAACAGAACAGCTGACTCTTGAGATTTTCTTGAGAAGATGGGGAAAATTCGAAGGACTGCTAATAGCAGGGATTAGTGCGTCTCATTGAAAAGGCATCTATTTTACCGGAGGAAATATAATGAAACCCTGTGGATATCTTCATTGGAAGAACAAAGCCCAACTTTCTACTAGGAGGAGGAAAAATTCACATGGCTTAATAGCAACACTTTCATTTCATTGGAGCCAAAGCTCTTATTAGTCAGTGCTAGAAATACCCAGGATGCTTTGGGGTTTAGTCCATGTTTTGCCTAGCCCAGTGGGGGATAGGAATTACATGCTGAGTGTGAGCAAGAGCAGTTGCTTTATAACCCTGGTTCATGATCTTCTTCAAGAAGAAGCAAGCGAGAAGTGCTGAAAGAACCGGTGATCCCCTCTACCCAAAATATTATTATTATTATTATTATTATTATTATTATTATTATTATCATCATCATCATCATCATCATCATCATCATCATTATCATTATTAATTAGATTTGTATGCCGCCCTTCTTCTTAGACTCAGGGTGGCTTACAACATGTTAGCAATAGCGCTATTTAACAGAGCCAGCATATTTCCCCCACAATCCGGGTCCTCATTTTACCCACCTCGGAAGGATGGAAGGCTGAGTCAACCTTGAGCCGGTGATGAGATTTGAACCGCTAAGCAAGTAAGCAAGTAAGTAAGTAAGAAGGAAGGAAGGAAGAAAGGAAGGAAGAAGTAGGTAGGTAGGTAGGTAGGTAGATAGGTAGATAGGTAGGAAAGAAGGAAGGAAGGAAGGAAGGAAGGAAGAAATAGGTAGGTAGGTAGGAAGGAAGGAAGGAAGAAGTATGTAGGTAGGTAGGTAGGTAGGAAGGAAGGAAGGAAGGTAGGAAGGTAGGAAGGAAGGAAGAAGTAAGTAAGTAAGTAAGTAAATAAGTAAGTAAGTAAGTAAGTAAGTAAGTAAGTAAGTAAGTAAGTAAGTAAGTAAGTAAGTAAACAAACAAACAAACCCCTGCTCAGGCACGAAACTCAATACTCCTCGCATCTACACACAAACTCTTTCAACTCCTACCCTCAAAATGATGCTATAGAGCCCTGCACACCAGAACAACTTGAACACAAGAGCAGTTTTTTCCTGAACGCCATCACTCTGCTAAACAAATAATTCCCTCAACACCGTCAAAGTATTCACTAAGGCTGCATTACTATTACTATTAATATTCTCATTGTTCCTATCACCCATCTCCTCCCACTTATGACTTATCACTGTTTGCATCCTTACAATTTATACTGATTGTTTCTTAGTATGATTTGATTACTTATTTGTACCCTATGACTATCATTAAGTGTTGTACGTTATGATTCTTAACAAATGTATCTTTGTTTTTATGCATACTGAGAGCACCTGCACCAAAGACAAATTCCTTGTGTGTCCAATCACACTTGGCTTATAAAGAATTCTATTCCGTTCAGATAACTGGTTGTCCAGTTTCTTCTTATAAACTTCTAGAATCTGTTCCATTGATTAATTGTTCTCATTTTTAGGAAATCCCACCTTAATTCCCATTGCTTCTCTTCTTGATTAGTTTCAATCCATTGTTTCTTGTTCTGCCTTCATGTGCTTTGGAGAATAAGTTGACTCCCTCTCCTTTGTGGCAGACCCTGAAATATTGGGACATTACTATCATATCATCCCTTAATCGTTTTTCGCTAAACTAGGCTTATCAAATTCCTGCAACTGTTTTTGATATGTTTTAACCTTCTTATAATTAACCAAATTATCTTTGTTGATCTTCTCTGCAGTTTCATAATTTTTTTTATATCACGGTGCTCAGAATTGGATGTAGTATTCCCAGAGTGGTCTTACTAAGGCTTTACAAAGCAGTGCTAGTACTACATGTGATCTTGATTCTGTCCCTCTGTTAATGCAACCCAGGATTGTGTTAGCGTTTTTGGCTGCTGCCTCAATATTTATTTATTTATTTAATTTTTTTATTTTAATTATAATACAAACAAAACAAGACATATAGACACACTTATATATATACAAATTAAATTTGCTTTAATTTAATTTTGGTCGCCAGACAAAATCTTTCTGCACTCAATGTGCTGTCATCCTCAATGTGATCATTGTTGTTTGCAATCAAACCATTGTAAAATGGATAGTAGGGTTATTATACCCTTTCTCCTCTCCCCCCACCTTCCATTAGACTGTTGGGTGCCACCTAGTGAAGTGATCCATTAATAGATTTTGCCCAGCATGATCTGTCCCTAGGTTGACCCTTCAGATTTTCCAATGGTGTTCCCATCCCTTCTACATAAATACAATTCTTCCACTTGCATCTCCACCATCCAACAAAGTCTATCTATCTATCTATCTATCTATCTATCTATCTATCTATCTATCTATCTATATCTATCTATTTATTAGATTTGTATGCCACCCCTCTCCGCAGACTCGGGGCGGCTCACAACAATAATAAAAAACAATGTATCACAAATCTAATATTAAAAAGTCTCTAAAACCCCCTTATTTACAAAGCCAGACACACATACAAACATACCATGCATAAATTATATAGGCCAGGGGGAGATGTCTCAATTCCCCCATGCCTGACGGCAGAGGTGGGTCTTCAGAAGCTTTCAAAAGGCAAGGATGGTGGGGGCAATCCTAATCTCTGGGGGGAGCTGGTTCCAGAGGGTCAGGGCCGCCACAGAGAAGGCTCTTCCCCTGGGCCCCACCAGACAACATTGTTTAGTTGACAGGACCTGGAGAAGGCGAACTCTGTGGGACCTAACTGGTCTCTGGGATTCATGCAGCAGAAGGCAGTCTGGTCCTTCCATTTCCTTCCATTTCCCCCTCATCAATCATTCAGTCATAACTTCTTGGAAGCAAAACATCATCTTCTTCCTCCTCCTCAAGGACAAAACAACCCGGTTAATTTTGCGGTTATAAATCAAAGTCTACCTGTAATTTCTGCCGTTCCTGCACTCTGGATTCCATGATATATAAAACATCAAATGACCGGAGCAAAGAAATAGGCTTTATTACAAGGTTTGTCCTGTTGTCAGTGGTCCTCGTCCAACTCTGATAATGATAGATTCTAAGGAGGATGAGCCAGGCCCATCTTGGTACCCTGGGCCAGTGTGTTGCCAGCAGATGCAGAGAGTGAGAGTGAGGGAGAGATAGACATGGATGAATCTGGGGGGCCACCAGAGGTGGCAGAAATGCCATTGACAGTAGGTTCTGTCTTAGAGGAGGAGGAGGAAGATTATCAGCCTTTGTTAGATGCCTGCTTTAGAAGAATAAGAAAAAGACAAGAATACTTGTATGGGAAAAGGAAGTAGTCTGTAGTTTGTTAACTCTAGGGAATTGTTGGCCACTCCCTATAGGTAGATAAGGGTGGAGTATGGATAATTTGGGATGGAGTTTCAATGTTGTGCAATGAAATCAATTGACATATGAGATTTCAGCCAGGTTACACTAGCCAACTGTTATTTTTCTGCTAAAATCTGTAAAAGTGCCCTGTCTGCGGAGATAATAACTATCACCCAGTCTCCAAACTTCCCTTTATGGGGAAGGTTGTTGAGAAGGTGGTGGCACTCCAGCTCCAACGGTCCTTGGAAGAAGCCGATTATCTAGGTCCCCAGCAGTCGGGTTTCAGACCTGGTTACAGCACGGAAACTGCTTTGGTCGCGTTGATGGATGATCTCTGGCGGGCCCGGGACAGGGGTTTATCCTCTGTCCTGGTGCTCCTTGACCTCTCAGCGGCTTTAGATACCATCAACCATGGTATCCTTCTGCACCGGCTGGAGGGGTTGGGAGTGGGGGGCACTGTTCCTCAGTGGTTCTCCTCCTACCTCTCTGGCCGGTCGCAGTCGGTGTTAGTGGGGGGACAGAGGTCGACTCCGAGGTCTCTCCCTTGTGGGGTGCCTCAGGGGTCGGTCCTCTCCCCCCTGCTATTTAATATCTACATGAAACCACTGGGAGATCATCCGAGGGCATGGGGTGAGGTATCATCAGTACGCTGATGATACCCAGCTTTACATCTCCACCCCATGTCCAGTCAACGAAGCAGCGGAAGTGATGTGCCGGTGTCTGGAGGCTGTTGGGGCCTGGATGGGTGTCAACAGACTCAAACTCAACCCGGATAAGATGGAGTGGCTGTGGGTCCTGCCTCCCAAGGACAATTCCATCTGTCTGTCCATTACCCTGGGGGGGGAATTATTGACCCCCTCGGAGAGGGTCCACAACTTGGGCGTCCTCCTTGATCCACAGCTCACATTAGAGAACCATCTTTCAGCTGTGGCGAGGGGGGCGTTTGCCCAGGTTCGCCTGGTGCACCAGTTGCGGCCCTATCTGGACCGGGACTCATTGCTCACAGTCACTCATGCTCTCATCACCTCGAGGTTCGACTACTGTAACGCTCTCTACATGGAGCTATCTTTGAAAAGTGTTCGGAAACTTCAGATCGTGCAGAATGCAGCTGCGAGAGCAGTCATGGGCTTACCTAGGTATGCCCATGTTTCACCAACACTCCGCAGTCTGCATTGGTTGCCGATCAATTTCCGGTCACAATTCAAAGTGTTGGTTATGACCTTTAAAGCCCTTCATGGCATTGGACCAGAATACCTCCGAGACCGCCTCTTGCCGCACGAATCCCAGCGACCGATTAGGTCCCACAGAGTGGGCCTTCTCCGGGTCCCGTCAACTAAACAATGTCGGTTGGCGGACCCCAGGGGAAGAGCCTTCTCTGTGGCAGCCCCGACTCTCTGGAACCAACTCCCCCCGGAGATTAGAACTGCCACTACTCTCCCTGCCTTCTGTAAAGTTCTTAAAACCCACCTCTGTCATCAGGCATGGGGGAACTGAAACATCTCCCCCAGGCATGTACAATTTATGTATGGTATGTTTGTGTGTGTGCTTGTTAGTATATTGGGGTTCTTTTTAAACTTTTTTAAATATTTAAATTTGTTACGATTTGTTTATGCCTTATTGTGAGCCGCCCCGAGTCCACGGAGAGGGGCGGCATACAAATCTAAATAATAAATAAATAAATAAATGCTGGGAAGCTGTAAAAGTAAGTCTGTGAAGCTGGCGAATCCTTATCTCATGAAGGAATTTGCAATAAGCTTTGATCTTTGGCAGCAGCCTAGTCGCGGAACTGTTGTCTTTTAATTACCCTCACTGAGAAGCTGTCAAACTGAGCTCACATGCATGAATTTGGCTTGTTTGTTTGTTTATTTGATTTGATTTGATTTGATTTGATTTGATTGGATTGGATTGGATTGGATTGGATTGGATTTGTCACCCCTCTCCGCAGACTCGGGGCGGCTAACAACAGCAATAAAACAGTATATAACAAAATCCAATACTAAAAGTTAAAAACCCATTATATAAAAACCAATCATACATACAGCCATACCATGCATAAAATTGTAAAGGCCTAGGGGGAAGTGTATCTCAGTTCCCCCATGCCTGGCAGCAGAGGTGGGTTTTAAGCAGCTTTCGAAAAGCAAGGAGGGTGGGGGCAATTCTAATATCTGGGGGGAGTTGGTTCCAGAGGGCCGGGGCCACCACAGAGAAGGCTCTTCCTCTGGGTCCCACCAAGCGACATTGTTTGGTTGACGGGACCTGGAGAAGACCCACTCTGTGGGACCTAACTGGTCGCTGGGATTCGTGCAGCAGAAGGCGGTTCCTTAGGTAATCTGGTCCGGCTTGTATAAATGAGACTTTATATATAAAAAGATTGATTTGAAATATCAGCGTGTGGATTCCTCCTTTGTTTGCAAGCTCTGTAGGCCTGGGATAGACCAGGACCCCATCTCCCCAGAGATTCGTATAGGTTCTATACCAACTTTTTCTAAACATGTCTTTGAAAAACAAACTTTTCCCCCCAGGTTTTTTGGTTAAGGCAGATGGCCTTCTCCTTTTTTAGCATTCTATACACTCAACTGTTTATAAGTTAGTTGAAATTCTTCTTCCAAGATCTACATTGTTGTTTTCCTATTATTTTGTTTCTTTTCATTTTGGATATTTGCCCTGTCCAGAGCATTACACCACTGGGCAACTTTCTAAATTCAATAAATAAATAGCTTATATTATTTTAAAAGCCTGCATCACCTGGGGAAACTTATGCAATAGAAAATATTAAGGACATTTGTGTTAAGAAAACCGTTGTTGTTTTCCAGGGAATGTGCATTAAGAACAATGGACATTGGGGAAAATAAGAAGGCTGCAAAATCTAGCAAAGTGATTAACAACTCAGGATTTAAATTAGCTAAGGTATTTGTGCTTGAAATCAAGGAACAAAGTTAAATCGCACTACAGTTCAGAATCAATGTATTATTGGGCAGAAGGGAGCAATCAAAGAGAAAGATCAAAAGTCCCAAAGTAACTGTTATGGGTTGAACTCAGAACACTTGCAAGTTTGAGCTCTTACCAAGAGTTGTTCTGTTCTGTGTCTTAAGTGCAAGAAATTCTCAGTACACCTCATTTAATTTCAGTTTCAAGTACCACGCAATTATGGAGTAAGAGTCTACCAGTTGAATAGAAACATAGAAACATAGAAGACTGACGGCAGAAAAAGACCTCATGGTCCATCTAGTCTGCCCTTATACTATTTTCTGTATTTTATCTTAGGATGGATCTATGTTTATCCCAGGCATGTTTAACTTCAGTTACTGTGGATTTACCAACCACATCTGCTGGAAGTTTGTTCCAAGGATCTACTACTCTTTCAGTAAAATAATATTTTCTCATGTTGCTTTTGATCTTTCCCCCAACTAACTTCAGATTGTGTCCCCTTGTTCTTGTGTTCACTCTCCTGTTAAAAACACTTCCCTCCTGAACCTTATTTAACCCTTTGACATATTGAAATGTTTCGATCATGTCCCCCTTTTCCTTCTGTCCTCCAGACTATACAGATTGAGTTCATTAAGTCTTTCCTGATACGTTTTAGGCTTAAGACCTTCCACCATTCTTGTAGCCCGTCTTTGGACCCGTTCAATTTTGTCAATATCTTTTTGTAGGTGAGGTCTCCAGAACTGAACACAGTATTCCAAATGTGGTCTCACCAGCGCTCTATATAAGGGGATCACAATCTCCCTCTTCCTGCTTGTTATACCTCTAGCTATGCAGCCAAGCATCCTACTTGATTTTCCTACCGCCCGACCACACTGCTCACCCATTTTGAGACTGTCAGAAATCACTACCCCTAAATCCTTCTCTTCTGAAGTTTTTGCTAACACAGAACTTACCAAGACTTGTTCTGTTCTGTGTCTTAAGTGTAAGAAATTCTCAGTATACCTCGTTTAATTTCTATTTCAAGAGCCAAGCAATTATGGATTAAGAGTCTACCAGTTGAATAGAAACATAGAAACATAGAAGACTGACGGCAGAAAAAGACCTCATGGTTCATCTAGTCTGCCCTTATACTATTTCATGTATTTTATCTTAGGATGGATATATGTTTATCCCAGGCATGTTTAAATTCAGTTACTGTGGATTTACCAACCACGTCTGCTGGAAGTTTGTTCCAAGGATCTGCTACTCTTTCAGTAAAATAATATTTTCTCATTTTGCTTTTGATCTTTCCCCCAACTAACTTCAGATTGTGCCCCCTTGTTCTTGGGTTCACTTTCCTATTAAAAACACTTCCCTCCTGAACCTTATTTAACCCTTTAATGTATTTAAATGTTTCGATCATGTCCCCCCTTTTCCTTCTGTCCTCCAGACTATACAGATTGACCATCCTGCCTAAGACACTACTCCACAGTGGATTTCTAGATTCAGGAGTGGGGTTGCAGATGGGGCTTGTCAAAGCCCGGGTTCAAGGCTTGAGCACCGCATGATGGGATGAGCCCCATATCAGAACTCCACCTTCAGAAGCCCACCAAACCCAGCAAACCAAAGACCAGTAGATATGAAGCTGAAGTCTTCAATCAAACAGCAGCAGGGTGTCTTTCACAAATATATTTACTTCTTATTTACACTACTATCTGTATTCTACCTTACTATACATATATCACTACTACCTTTACAACTATCTCAATTACATCAACTCACAGGAACCGACAGAGAGCAACCTTGACACTGCTTCTGAGTGGTCTAACACATGGCAACTCCAAATCTCAACTAGCAAATGCTCTGTCCTACACATTGGGAAGAAGAATCTGAACTCCAAATACGAACTGAATAATCAAATTATCACAGATAACCCCCACTCGGTTAAAGACCTTGGTATACTAATAACAAAAGATTTAAGTGCCAAAGCCCACTGCAATAATATAGCCAAGAAGGCTTCAAGAGTTGTAAACCTAATCCTACGTAGCTTCTGCTCTGGAAATCTCACACTACTTACCAGAGCTTACAAAAGGTTCGCCAGACCCATCCTCGAATACAGCTCATCTGTTTGGAACCCATATCGCATCTCAGACATCAACACCCTTGAAAATGTCCAAAGATACTTCACCAGAAGAGCCCTTCACTCCTCCACTCAAAATAGAATTCCCTAAGAGACTAGACTTTCAATCCTGGGCCTAGAAAGTTTAGAACTAAGACCCCTTAAACAAGATCTAAGTATTGCCCACAAGATCATATGCTGCAATGTCCTGCCTGTCGGTGACTACTTCAGCTTCAACCGCAACAACACAAGAGCACACAACAGATTAAACTTAATATTAACCGCTCCAAACTTGACTGTAAAAAATATGACTTCAGTAACCAAGTTGTCGAAGCGTGGAACTCATTACTGGACTCCATAGTGTCATCCCTTAACCCCCAACACTTTACCCTTAGATTATCTACGGTTGACCTATCCAGATTCCTAAGAGGTCAGTAAGGGGCAAGTACAAGTGCACTACAGTGCCTTCCGTCCCCTGTCCTATTGCTCTCCTATATCTCCTATACCTTTCTTCTATTCCTATATCTCTTCTTCTATTCTTTCATTGATATGTTCTATTACTATACCTTCTTTTCTATTCTTTCTTAGATATATTTTACTATGAGTATCTCCTCTATAACCTTCATCATGCATTTTACTATGTGTATATAGATATATACCCACTAAAACCCTCATTGTGTATTGGACAAAATAAATAAATAAAAATAAAATAAATAAATAAATAAAAAACAACAGCAACAGCAGGGAAATCAGCAGCAAGCAAGCAAGGCAGCCAGCACAAAAGCTCTTACATATTTATATATCTCTCCCCCAATCAGGTTGCTGCATACACAATTAACTCAGAATGACTCAGCATTCTCTTCGTAGTCCTTCCTTCTGCATTAGGATATTACCCCAGGATACTGCTTAATCCTGACACCCCTATTACCTGCCTCAGCTCCTATCCACCTAGTAGCTTGAAAGCCTGCAAATGTGAGCAGATAAATAGGCACCACTTCAGTGGGAAGGTAACAGTGTTCCATGGCCACATGACCACAGATGTGTCTTCAGACAAGACTGGTTCCTTCAGCTAAGAAATGGAGGTGAGCACAGCCTCCTAGATTCAGACACGAATGGTGAGGGGAAACTTTTACCATTACCTTAGATCAGTGGTTCTCAACCTGGGGGTCGGAACCCGTTTGGGGGTCGAACTAAAAATTCACAGGGGTCGCCTAAGACTATGGGGAAAGACAAATTTTCCATGGTGTTAGGAACTAAAGTTTCTATTCTGGCACCTTGGAACATATTTTTAAAATCCGACCAATCAGGTGTTTACAGTGGGGGCGTCCCTCTGACCTTCCTGCCAATCAGCTTGAAGCTGTGCTGGGAGAATTGGCGCTAGACTTATGGTTGGGGGTCACCACAACTTGATGAACTGTGTTAAGAGGTCACGGCATTAGAAAAGTCGAGAACCACTGCCTTAGATTCAGAAGATGTTCAGGAATTTGGTTTTAGAGTTCTGGATAGCAGGGAAAATGTCCAGAATAGTTGAAGTGTCTTTACCATCAACTGGTGATAGAGTCTGACTTTTTCACATTTAGAAAAGAATAGAATTCTTTATTGGCCAAGTGTGATTGGACACATAGGAATTTGTCTTTGGTGCATATGCTCTCAGTGTACATAAAAGAAAATATACCTTTGTCAAAAAACATTAGGTACAACACTTAATAATTGTCATGGGGATCAAATAAGCAATGAGGAAACAATCAATATTAATAAAACTCTTAAGGATATAAGCAACAATTTACAGTCATACAGTCAATGGGAGGAAATGGGTGATAGGGATGATGAGAAAAAACTAGTAGTAATAGTAGTGCAGACTTAGTAAATAATTTGACAGTGTTGAGGGAATTATTTGTTTAGCAGAATTATGGTGTTTGGAGAAGAAACTGTTCTTGTGTCTAGTTGTCTTGGTGTGCAGTGCTCTGTAGTGACGTTTTGAGGGTAGGAGTTGAAACAATTTATGTCCAGGATGCGAGGGGTCAGTAAATATTCTACCTTATAGCAATAGCAATACCATATATATTCCCTTTCAGAGTGCTTTATAGCCCTCTTTTAATCTGTTTAAAAACTCAGCATTTTATCCCCAATAATCTGGGTTCTTATTTTACTCACCTCAAGGATGGAAGGTTGAGTCATCCTTTAGCCTGGTGAGAAACGAACTGCCCAACTGCTGGCAGCCGACAGACAGCAGAGGTACCCTGCAATACTGCCTTCTAACCACTGCACAACCACCACACAGTTCTTCATTTCCTCAGCCAAAGATTATTTAAACTATAATGGAAAAAGCTACAGAGTAAATGAAAGATGCCCAGATTGTGGGATCCATCCATCTATCCATCCATCCATCCATCCATCCATCCATCCATCCAGCTACCTATCTACCCATCTACCCATCTACCCACCCATCCATCCAGCTACCTATCTACCTATCTACCTATCTACCTATCTACCTATCTACCTATCTACCTATCTACCTATCTACCTATCTACCTATCTACCTATCTACCTATCTACCCATCTACCCATCTACCCATCTACCCATCTACCCATCTACCCATCTACCCATCTACCCATCTACCCATCTACCCATCTACCCATCTACCCATCTACCCATCTACCCATCTACCCATCTACCCATCTATCCATCCATCCATCCAGCTACCTATCTACCCATCTACCCATCTACCCGTCTACCCGTCTACCCGTCTACCCGTCTACCCGTCTACCCGTCTACCCGTCTACCCGTCTACCCGTCTACCCGTCTACCCGTCTACCCGTCTACCCGTCTACCCATCTATCTATCTATCTATCTATCTATCTATCTATCTATCTATCTATCTCTCTCTATCTCTCTCTCTGTCTGTCTGTCTGTCTGTCTGTCTGTCTGTCTGTCTCTAGAGAGTCTTCTCTATGTCCACTTCTAATTTATGTATCTGTCTTCTAAGGTACCAGCTGTGCCATGCAATGACTGCTAGTGGAAATTTGATTTCCTCTTTTTCCCTGCAACTATTAATTCCATCTTGCCAAATGAACCGTGTGAGGCTTCCTAAAATATGTTCACATAAGTTTGAGCAGATATTTTAGTGAAGGATTGTTTAGCGAATACCCTTGGGTGAAAACAACCTTACAAGAAAGTTGCTGTCACATTTATTGCAGACAACAAGAAACAGAAATATGTACCGATCCCGGTTTCAATCTCTTTAGCAAGATATTAGCAAATACAAGGGTAGCACCATGAGACTTGGGCTAAGGATATAATAATTGGGTAACACATTAATATAGTTTCGGTGATGTACCCCCCTTTGACAACCCATTTTCAGCATCAATCAAAAGTCGTTGAATTCTCCAAGGTTCTTTATCAAGCTAGATAATATGAAAGGAATGAAAACAAGAGAGAAAAGATGAAACTAGAAGAGGGAGGTGAGCAAAACTTTCGATTTTCTAACAGCAACAGAGAAACTGGTGGAGAAAAAGGATCTCTGGCGAAGTTAAATCCATCAACATTGCTTGGTGAAGCTGGTTCGTCCTCATTAAGCATGTAAAATAATTCCACTGCAATCTCCAGTGGGAACAAGTGGGGATGTTCTGCTTTCGGTTGACTTCATAACAGGAGAAATGCATGCTTCTTGGAACTTCTGAGTAAAAAAAGAGGCTAAATTAATCTAATACATACATTAATTACTAAAGAAACATAGAAACATAGAAGATTGACGGCAGAAAAAGACCTCATGGTCCATCTAGTCTGCCCTTAAACTATTTTCTGTATTTTATCTTAGGATGGATATATGTTTATCCCAGGCATGTTTAAATTCAGTTACTGTGGATTTACCGACCACGTCTGCTGGACGTTTGTTCCAAGCATCTACTACTCTTTCAGTAAAATAATATTTTCTCACATTACTTCTGATCTTTCCTCCAACTAACCTCAGATTGTGCCCCCTTGTTCTTGGGTTCACTTTCCTATTGAAAACACTTCTCTCCTGAACCTTATTTAACCCTTTAACATATTTAAATGTTTTGATCATGTCCCCCCTTTCCCTTCTGTCCTCCAGACTATACAGATTGAGTTCATGAAGTCTTTCCTGATATGTTTTATGCTTAAGACCTCCCACCATATTTGTAGCCCATCTTTGGACCCATTCAATTTTATCAATATCTTTTTGTAGGTGAGGTCTCCAGAACTGAACACAGTATTCCAAATGTGGTCTCACCAGCGCTCAATACAGCGGGATCACAATCTCCCTGCTTGTTATACCTCTAGCTATGCAGCCAAGCATTCGACTTGATTTCCTTACCACCTGACTGCACTGTTCACCTATTTTGAGACTGTCAGAAATCACTAACCCTAAATCCTTCTCTTCTGAAGTTTTTGCTAGCACAGAACCGCCAATACAATACAAAGATTCAGCCGGGGTGGCGCAGCAGGTTGAGTGCTGTACTGCAGGCCACTGAAGCTGACTTGTAGATCTGAAGGTCAGCGGTTCAAATCTCATCACCGGCTCAAGGTTGACTCAGCCTTCCATCCTTCCGAGGTTGGTAAAATGAGGACCCGGATTGTGGGGGCAATAGCCTAGCTCTGTGAAAAAGTGCTATTGCTAACATGTTGTAAGTCGCCCTGAATCTAAGGAGAAGGGCGGCATAAAAATTGAATAAATAAATAAATAAATAAATAAATAAATTTCTTTTGCCCAAGTGCATTATTTTACATATGGAAACATTAAACTACAGTTTCCATTGCTTTGACCACTTATCTAGTAATGCTGAATCATTTGCCATATTACATTTGCCTCCAGAACCATGGTGGCACAGTGATTAGAATGCAGTATTGCAGATAAACTCTGTCCACAGCCTGCAGTTTGATCCTGACTGCCTTCAGGTTGACTCAGCTTTCCATCATTCCAAGGTCAGTAAAATGAGGAGCCAAATTATTGGGGACAATATATGACCTTATAAAGTGTCCAGAGAGTGCTACAAAATACAATCGGGCAGAATATAAGTCTTAAGTAGTGATGGGCGAATTGAACTCGCACAATTCAGGTCCGTACTGAATTTTGCGGTTTTCGGTATGCTGAACACGAACACGAAATTTTTTCAAACATCGGGCAAAGTTTCGGGTCGTGTTCGGCATTTGGAGCTTTGACGTCACCGGCAGGTTGTTAAGGACGCCAAGGTGATCACTTCCTGGATTGCATGGAATCCAGGAAGTGATCACCTTGGCGTCCTTAGCAACCTGCCGGTGACGTCAAAGCCCCGCCCCCAGAATTTCTTTGTGGGAGGGATTCCCCATTCGTGTTCGAGTTCAGTTTGGGTTCGGCCGAATTTTGCATAAAGTTCGTTCGAACTTGCTGAACCCGAACACTGTTGGGTTCGCCCATCACTGGTCTTAAGTGCTGTTGCTATTGCTAAATAAATTAAGACGGAACACATTTTTGCCTTGAAAGGATTCGGGTTTTGTCCCATTTTATTCTAGATTTGGGATTCCCACTGAGACAATTTTTGTGTTCATCCAGGTAAATATAACAATGCTTTCTATCTTCCTGTTATAAGGTTCTGGCAGGTTTTCTTTTTAAAAAAACAAATTTATTTTTCATAACCATTTTTCTAAGACTGACATGGCACGAAATTAATTAGCGATGACTGAAATTGCTCATCAAAAGGAAGGATGAAAGACAAGAGGCAATATTTCTTTTATCTTGTTTTCCACGATGTTAATTTGAAACTCGTTACGGCTTCGCTGACTTATAATTGAATGATTTCTTTTTTAAATAGCCACTTCAGTTAATTCCCACAGCGCTGATTAAGTAGACGGAAAGACCTATAATGGCATGTCTGTCTGTGCTAGAGCAGTTGACTCAGAAATCTGGTTGATTATTTCAATCAATGCATTGGAAGGAAACTTAGCCATGCTTAAAACAGGCTCATGGAAGTCAGTTGGCGGGTTTTGTCACAACTGACAAGAGGCATGGGGATTCTAGAGTTTGTTGAAGGTTGTTTTTAAATCATGATTAGAAAAACTTTTGGTAACCAAGTCAGTTCTGAACAACTAAAGAAGGAAACCAATGGCTGTTTGTTTGTTTGTGTTTGTGTTTGTGTTTGAGTTTATTGGATTTATATGCCGCCCTTCTCCAAGGACTCAACGTGGCTTACAACATATAAAAAGACAATATATATCGAAATCCAAATCCAAAATTCAGTTACAACTAAAAAACTAAAGAACCAATGAAAATATGTACATAATCATTCAATCAACAAACACGCTATACATTCATCGGCCAGGGGAGAGAATCTAATAACCCTCATCACCTCGAGGCTCGACTACTGTAATGCTCTCTACATGGGGCTACCTTTGAAAAGTGTTTGGAAACTTCAGATCGTGCAGAATGCAGCTGCGAGAGCAATCATGGGCTTTCCCAAAAATGCCCATGTAACACCAACACTCCACAGTCTGTATTGGTTGCCGATCAATTTCCGGTCACAATTCAAAGTGTTGGTCATCACCTACACTTCATGGCACCGGACCAGGGTATCTACGAGACCGCTTTCTGCCGCATGAATCCCAGCGACCAGTTAGGTCCCACAGGGTGGGCCTTCTCCGGGTCCCGTCAACAAAACAATGTCATTTGGTGGGCCCCAGGGGAAGAGCCAGGGTCCACAACTTGGGCGTCCTCCTCGATCCACAGCTCACATTAGAAAACCATCTCTCAGCTGTGGCGAGGAGGGCGTTTGCCCAGGTTCGCCTGGTGCACCAGTTGCGGCCCTATCTGGACCGGGACTCATTGCTCACAGTCACTCATGCCCTCATCACCTCGAGGTTCGACTACTGTAATGCTCTCTACATGGGGCTACCTTTGAAAAGTGTTTGGAAACTTCAGATCGTGCAGAATGCAGCTGCGAGAGCAGTCATGGGCTTACCTAGGTACGCCCATGTTTCACCATCACTCCGCAGTCTGCATTGGCTGCCGATCAATTTCTGGTCACAATTCAAAGTGTTGGTTATGACCTTTAAAGCCCTTCATGGCATCGGACCAGAATATCTCCGAGACCGCCTCCTGCCACATGAATCCCAGCGACCGATTAGGTCCCACAGAGTGGGCCTTCTCTGGGTCCCATCAACTAAACAATGCCAGTTGGCGGGTCCCAGGGGAAGAGCCTTCTCTGTGGCGGCACCGGCCCTCTGGAACCAACTCCCCCGGAGATTAGAACTGCCCCTACTCTTCCTGCCTTCCGAAAACTCCTTAAGACCCACCTTTGCCGTCAGGCATGGGGAAACTAAACATCTCCCCTGGGCACGTTAATTTATATATGGTATGCTTGTGTGTGTGTTTGTTATTACATGGGGTTTTTCTTAAATCGTTAAATATTTCAATTAATTGGATTGTTGTGACTGTTTTGCTTGTTGTGAGCCGCCCCGAATCTACGGAGAGGGGCGGCATACAAGTCCAACAAATAAATAAATAAATAAATAAATAAATAAATAAATAAATAAATAAATAAACAAACAAACAAACAAATAAATAAATAAATAAATAAATAAATAAATAAATAAATAAATAAATAAATAAATAAATAAATAAATAAATAAATAAATAAATAAATAAATAAATAAATAAATAAATAAATAAATAAATAAATAAATAAATAAATAAATAAATAAGAGCCTTCTCTGTGGTGGCCCCGGCCCTCTGGAACCAACTCCCCCCAGTGATTAGAATTTCCCCCACCCTCCTCGCCTTTCGTAAGCTCCTTAAAACCCACCTCTGCCGTCAGGCTTGGGGGAACTGAGATATTCTTTCCCCCTAGGCCTTTACAATTTATGCATGGTATGTTTGTTTGTATGTATGTTTGGTTTTACAAATATAGCGATCCCTCGATTTTCGCGATCTCGATTATTGCGAAACGCTACACCACGGTTTTTCAAAAAATATTAATTAAAAAATACTCCATGGTTTTTTTTGCTATACCACGGTTTTTCCCACCCGATGACGTCATACGTCATCACCAAGAGTCACTTCTCTGTCTCTTTCTCTTTCTTTCCTGTCATTCTCTGCTTCAATCATTTTCTCATTTCTGTTTTTTTCTCCCCTTTTTTCTATCATTTCTCTCTCTCTTCCTTCCACTCTTCTCTCTCTCTCTTTCTTCCTCTCTCTCACTGTCTTCCTTCCTTTCTCATCTTTCTTTCTCTCTCTCTTTCTCTATCTTGCTTCTTCCTCTCTCACACTCTGTTCCTCCCTCTCTCATCTCTTTCTTTCCTTCTCTCTCTTTCTCTATCTCTCCCCCTCTTGCTCTCGAGCGACAAACGGCGGCCGGCGGGCGGGTGAACAAGCGAGCGGCAAACGGCGGCCGGGCAGACGGTTGAACAGGCGAGAGGCAAATGGCGGCCGGGCGGGCGGGTGAACATGTGAGCGGCGAGCGAGCAGCCGGGCGGGCGAGCGGCGAACGGCGGGCGGGGGCTGGGGGGCGGGGGCAGCTGGCATTCAAAGCAATCTGTCAGCTTCCGCACTCTCGTCGCTCCCCGCTTCCACCATCTGCGCATGCGCGGCCATGGAAAAAAGGCGCGCATGCGCAGATGGTGTTTTTACTTCCGCACCACTATACTGCGGAAAATCGATTATCGCGAGAGGTCTTGGAACGTAACCCTCGCGATAATCGAGGGATCACTGTAAGGGTTTTTTAACTGTTTCAGTATTGGATTTACATGCTGTTTTGTACTACTGTTGTTAGCCGCCCCGAGTCTACGGAGAGGGGTGGCATACAAATCCAAAAATAATAATAATAATAATAATAATAATAATAATAATAATAATAATAATAATAATAACCACCCCAAACTTGGTGGCATATGTGAGTCTTTAGGCTCTTGCAGAAGGCGAGAAGGGAGGGGGCAGTATAAATCTCTGGAGGGAGCTGATTCCAGATGGCTGGAGCCCCCACAGAGAAGGCTCTTTCTCTAGGTCCTGACAAGCGACATTGTCTAGTTGACGGGACCTGGAGAAGGCCAATTTTGTGGGACCTAACTGGTCACTGGTATTCATGCGACAGAAGGCAGTCCCGCAAGTAATCTGGTCCCATGCCATGTAGGGCTTGATTGATTGATTGGTTGGTTGGTTGGTTGATTGATTGATTTCTATGCCGCTCTTCTCCTGAGACTCAGGGTGGCTTACAACATGTTAGAAATCTACATAAAAACAGTACAGTGATACCTCGTCTTACAAACCCCTTGTCATACAAACTTTTCGAGATACAAACCCGGGGTTTAAATTTTTTTTGCCTCTTCTTCCAAACTATTTTCACCTTACAAACCCAAGCTGCCGCCACTGGGATACCCCGCCTCCGGACTTCTGTTTCCAGCGAAGCACCCATTTTTGTGCTGCTGGGATTCCCCTGAGGCTCCCCTCCATGGGAAACACCACCTCCGGACTCCCGTGTTTTTGCGCTGCTGCAGGGAAATCCCAGCAGGGGAATCCCAGCAGCACAAAAATGGGCGCTTCACTGGCAAGGGAAGTCCAGAGGTGGGTTTCCCAGCGAGGGGAGCCTCAGCAAAATCGCAGCATCACAAAAACACGGAAGTCCGGAGGTGGGGTTTCGAGGACTTCCATGTTTTTGCGATGCTGCAATTTCCTTATTGGGGAAGGTACATAGAAACATAGAAGATTGATGGCAGAAAAAAAACCTCATAATCCATCTAGTCTGCCGTTATACCATTTCCTGTATTTTATCTTAGGATGATCTATGTTTATCCCAGGCATGTTTAAATTCAGTTCCTGTGGATTTACCAACTACATCTGGTGGAAGTTTGTTCCAAGCATCTACTACTCTTTCAGTAAAATCATTTTTTCTCACGTTGCTTCTGATCTTTCCCCCAACTAACCTCAGATTGTGCTCCTTTAGTCTTGTGTTCACTTTCCTATTGAAAATACTTCCCTCCTGAGCCTTATTTAACCCCTTAACATATTTAAATGTTTCGATCGTGTCCCCCTTTACCTTCTGTCCTCCAGTCTATATAGATTGAATTCATGAAGACCTTCCACCATCTTTGTAGCTCATTTTGGATCCGTTCAATTTGATCAATATCTTTTGTAGGTGAGGTCTGCAGAACGGAACACAGTATTCCAAATGTGGACTCACCAGTATTCTATAAAGCAGGATCACAATCTTCCTCTTCCTGCTTGTTATATCTCTCGCTATGCAGCCAAGCATAGTACGTGGGGGGAAAAAATACATGATTTATTTTAAGGAATCATTTGTTTGTCCATGGTGGTCTACCAAGTGTGGTAAATAAATATAAACTTAAATCTACCTAATAGACCATATGCAGGGTTTGTAATGACTGTTGTAATGAGTCATGGGAATTTTTTTCATCCCGTATATACTCTGCAAGTCTGAAAAGTTAATTTTAGCTCGTGAAATTTGTGCAAATTTTCAGATACTTTCAAGGATGGAAAGAAAGTGTTTCTTTCTGCCTCTTAGGAATAATAAATCTTTTTTCCTCCTTGGTTGGTAAATCATTTTGATAATGTTCAACAATCAACACCACACCATAAAAGGTCTGGACTACCAATAGAATACTATCAATATCATGACCGTCCATAAACACTTTTCTCCTGCCTTAGTACATTTTCTCACATCAAAGCTATTTTTAAATCCAGGATTTACATGTGATTAAAAATCTATGTAATTAGTAACCAAGGCAACAGGGATAGTTTTCATAACAAGCCCCTCCTTTTCGAAGGGCAGCCCATAAGGAAACTACTAATGGCACATAGCGTGCAATTTTATATCGAAGTGTGTGAGAAAATAAGGAAAATTAATATTACCAAGGCAATCATGGGAGGCTGATTGGAGAAGTTGGATAATAACCCCTTCATACCCTCTCTATGCTGTTTAGTCTACTCTTATCTGAACAAAGAAGCCAATTAAAAAAGAATTCCAGTGCAAAATCTGTAAATTTTAGGATTTTTAAAGGAATGTACGAGATAGAAACGTAGAAGTCTGACGGCAGAAAAAGACCTCATGGTCCATCTAGTCTGCCCTTATACTATTTCCTGTATTTTATCTTACAATGGATCTATGTTTATCCCAGGAAGGTTTCAAGTCAGTTACTGTGGATTTACCAACCACGTCTGCTGGAAGTTTGTTCCAAGCATCTACTACTCTTTCAGTCAAATAATATTTTCTCACGTTGCTTTTGATCTTTCCCCCAACTAACTTCAGATTGTGTCCCCTTGTTCTTGTGTTTACTTTCCTATTAAAAACACTTCCCTCCTGAACCTTATTTAACCCTTTGACATATTTAAATGTTTCGATCATGTCCCCCCTTCTCCTTCTGTCCTCCAGTCTATACAGATTGAGTTCATTAAGTTTTTCCTGATATGTTTTATGCTTAAGACCTTTCACCATTCTTGTAGCCCATCTTTGGACCCGTTCAATTTTGTCAATATCTTTTTGTAGGTGAGGTCTCCAGAACTGAACACAGTATTCCAAATGTGGTCTCACCAGCGCTCTGTATAAGGGGATCACAATCTCCCTCTTCCTGCTTGTCATACCTCTAGCTATGCAGCCAAGCATCCTACTTGCTTTCCCTGTCGCCTGACTGCACTGTTCACCTATTTTGAGACTGTCAGAAATCACTACCCCTAAATCCTTCTCTTCTGAAGTTTTTGCTAACACAGAACTGCCAATACAATACTCAGATTGAGGATTCCTTTTCCCCAAGTGCATTATTTTACATTTGGAAACATTAAACTGCAGTTTTCATTGCTTTGACCATTTATCTAGTAAAGATAAATCATTTACCATATTACAGACGCCTCCAGGATTCATTCATTCATTTGATTTTTATGCCACCCTTCTCCTTAAACTCAGCGTGGCTTACAACATGTTAGAAATGGCACACTTTTTAACAGAGCCAGCATATTGCCCCCCACAATCTGGGTCCTCATTTGACCCACCTTGGAAGGATGGAAGGCTGAGTCAACCTTGAGTTGGTGATGAGATTTGAACTGCTGACCTGCAGATCTACCGTCAGCTTCAGTGGCCTGCAGTACAGCACTCTACCTGCTGCGCCACCCCAGCTCTTCATGCCCCCATGCATACCGACAAGAGGTGCCACATGGGCCAGGAAGAATGTGCAAAGGTGCAAATGAATGTGATAGTGATGCAGCATGAGTTGGGGAGGGTGCATCGTGATGCACAAGCTGTTCTTGGTGAGTGGGAGTTGTTGCACACGTTGTGGCATGAGGTGACGAGAGTCAGCAGGAGTGAAAGCGGGTGGGAGCTGTAACATGATGATGTTCACCCATCCTTTTTGAAGAGGACCTTAACATGTTGTGGGGCTGTGTCCACGATGGGGCTGCAGGTGGAATTTGGGAGGGGAATGTCAAGTCGTGCGCATGAATTGGATTAAAGTGGGGGAGAGGTAAGCATAGTCAGCCTCACTCTAACTCCCCAGATTCCATCTTGATCCAATAGTAGCAGTGATGGGCTCCTATGGGTGCTGTCAGGTACGCAAAACCGGCAGAAAAATTTTGGCCAGGTATGCAGAACTGGTAGAAAAAAATTGAATTTCTTTCTTTTTTTCCCGTTCTGGGCTCTGGGTATCTTTTTCTTATCACAGTAAATGTGGTTGAATGTGTATAATTTAGAAGAGGGGTGACATACAAATCTAATATATTATTATTATTATTATTATTGTTGTTGTTGTTGTTGTTGTTGTTGTCGTTATCGTTATCGTTATCGTTATCATTATCATTATCATTATCATTATCATTATCATTATCATTATCATCATCATCATCATCATTATTATTATTATCATCATTATCATTATCATTATCATTATCATTATCATTATCATTATCATTATCATTATCATTATCATTATTATTATTATCATCATCATCATCATCATTATTATTATTATCATCATTATCATTATCATTATCATTATCATTATCATTATCATTATCATTATCATTATCATTATCATTATCATTATCATTATCATTATCATTATCATCATCATTATTATTATCATCATTATCATTATCATTATCATTATCATTATCATTATCATTATCATTATCATTATCATTATCATTATCATTATCATTATCATTATCATTATCATTATCATCATCATCATTATTATTATTATCATCATTATCATTATCATTATCATTATCATTATCATTATCATTATCATTATCATTATCATTATCATTATTATTATTATTATTATTATCATCATCATCATCATCATTATTATTATTATCATCATTATCATTATCATTATCATTATCATTATCATTATCATTATCATTATCATTATCATTATCATTATCATTATCATCATTATTATTATTATCATCATTATCATTATCATTATCATTATCATTATCATTATCATTATCATCATTATCATTATCATTATCATTATCATTATTATTATCATTATCATTATCATTATCATTATCATTATTACAAAGTGAGCGAGTGAGAGGAGACGGGAGCCAGTGTATGGAAGGCGCATGCTCCTCCTCCCCGCCTCAGAGTCCCTCTTTTTTTTTTAAGCCTCAAAGTTTTGGATTTTTTTGATTCTCCTCACCTCACCTTCTTCCTTCGGCAGTGACTCTCCTCCTCCTCCTCCTCTTCCTCCTCCTCCTCCTCCCACCCAAATTCCGAGCTTTTATTTCTTTCCTAATGGGATTGCACGCATTATTTGCTTTTACATTGATTCCTATGGGAAAAATTGCTTCTACTTAAGAACATTTCTACTTAAGAGCCTGGTCACAGAACAAATCAAGTTCTTAAATAGAGGTACCACTGTATCTTGAACTAAATAAGAGTTTTAGCAAAAACTTCAGAAGAGAAGGATTGAGGGGTAGTGATTTCTGACAGTCTCAAAATGGATGAACAGTGCAGTCAGGCGATAGGGAAAGCAAGTAGGATGCTTGGCTGCATAGCTAGAGGTATAACAAGCAGGAAGAGGGAGATTGTGATCCCCTTATACAGAGCGCTGGTGAGACCACATTTGGAATACTGTGTTCAGTTCTGGAGACCTCACCTACAAAAAGATATTGACAAAATTGAACGGGTCCAAAGATGGGCTACAAGAATGGTGGAAGGTCTTAAGCATAAAACGTATCAAAAAAGACTTAATGAACTCAATCTGTATAGTCTGGAGGACAGAAGGGAAATGGGGGACATGATGGAAACATTTAAATATGTTAAAGTGTTAAATAAGGTCCAGGAGGGAAGTGTTTTTAATAGGAAGGTGAACACAAGAACAAGAGGAGACAATCTGAGGTTAGTTGGGGGAAAGATCAAAAGCAACATGAGAAAATATTATTTCACTGAAAGAGTAGCAGATCCTTGGAACAAACTTCCAGCAGACGTGGTAGATAAATCCACAGTAACTGAATTTAAACATGCCTGGGATAAACATATATCCATCCTAAGATAAAATACAGAAGATAGTATAAGGGCAGACTAGATGGATCATGAGGTCTTTTTCTGCCATCAGTCTTCTATGAATGAATGAATGAATGAATGAATGAATGAATGAATGAATGAATGAATGAATGAATGAAAGTGTGTAGGTCAGGAAGGCTGCATGGGGCAAGTGGGAGTGTGAAAGAGGTGCCAAGCAGGTGTGTGGCACAGGTGAGGAAGTTTGAGCAAGGGTGTGCAGGAGATGCCATGCGAGCTGGGAAGAGCACCAACCTAATCTACAAGTAGCCCAGGTTCAAATCCCAGACAAGCATAAACACAAAAATAGTTTGTCGAGAAAGCGACTGCCTGCAAAGGCTCCTGGATTGGGGCTGAAAGGCAAAAGTTGAGCAGTGTGCTCTGTCCCATAAATGGGTAGACCCGTTTGCCCTGATTAAAAACACAAGGCAAGATAGAAAGCAAGATTACTATTTGATAACGCATACAGTATATTAACATCAGCAAGGTTTGTGTTTGCACAAACCTGGAAAAAGGAAAATATACCCAATGAAGAAATAGTGATTAGGATAATGCTAGATTGTGCCAAAATTAAGCAAATTAACATATGAATTACAGAATAAACAAAATAAAGGCTATTGCACAGTTTGTGGAAAACTATATAGTTGGATGGAAAAGAAAAAAGAAGCGAATTAACATTTAAGAAAAAGAAAGAATCGTTGAAAACAGAATTATAATATATTAAGTTGATTCACCTTGTGCTTGTTTTATGTTTGTAAGTATGTTTGTATGTTTACTTCTGTTTTGTTTTGTCTTTTACTATTAAAATAAGTAAATAAAATTTAAAAAAGAAAGAAAGATCTCCAAGTGGATTAGAGAACAAACAAAAGTATACGATATCACCAAGAGAGTAAAATAATTGCAATGGAAATGGGCTGGTCACATAGCAAGAACAACAGATGGCTGGTGTATTTGTATTGGTATTGGTATTTATTAGATTTGTATGCCGCCCCTCTCCAAAGACTCGGGGCGGCTAACAACAATAAAAAAGACAATGTGAACAAATCTAATATTAAAAATAATCTTAAAAAACCCAATTTAAAGAACCAATCATACATACAAGCATACCATATATAAATTCTATAAGGGGGAAGGGAAAATTTCAATTCCCCCATGCCTGATGACAGAGGTGGGTTTTAAGGAGCTTGCGAAAGGCAAGGAGGGTGGGGGCAACTCTGATATCTGGGGGGAGCTGGTTCCAGAGGGTCGGGGCCGCCACAGAGAAGGTTCTTCTCCTGGGTCCCGCCAAACGACATTGTTTAGTCGACAGGACCCGGAGAAGACCCACTCTGTGGGACCTAACTTGTCACTGGGATTCGTACAGCAGAAGGCGGTCCCGGAGATATTCTGGTCCGATGCCATGAAGGGCTTTATAGGTTATAACCAACACTTTGAATTGTGACCGGAAATTGATCGGCAACCAATGCAGACTGCGGAGTGTTGGTGTAACATGGGCATTTTTGGGAAAGCCCATGATTGCTCTCGCAGCTGCATTCTGCACGATCTGAAGTTTCCGAACACTTTTCAAAGGAAGCCCCATGTAGAGAGCATTACAGTAGTCGAACCTCGAGGTGATGAGGGCATGAGTGACTGTGAGCAGTGAGTCCCAGTCCAGATAGGGCCGCAACTGGTGCACCAGGCAAACCTGGGCAAACGCCTCCCTCGCCACAGCTGAAAGGTGTTTCTCTAATGTGATCTGTGGAACGAGGAGGACGCCCAAGTTGCGGACCCCCTCTGTGGGGGTTAATAACCACCCCCCCCCCCAGGGTTATGGACGGACAGAAGGAATTGTCCTTGGGATGCAGAACCCACAGCCACTCCATCTTATCCGGGTTGAGTTTGAGTCTGTTGACACCCATCCAGACCCTAACAGCCTCCAGGCACCAGCACATCACTTCCACTGCTTCATTGACTGGACATGGGGTGGAGATGTATAACTGGGTATCATTCGCATACTGATGATACCTCACCCCATGCCCCTGGATGATCTCACCCAGCGGTTTCATGTAGATATTGAATAGCATGGGGGAGAGGACCGACCCCTGAGGCACCCCACAAGGGAGTAACCTCGAGCCCAACCTCTGACCCCCCCACTAACACTGACTGCGACCGACCGGAGAGTAACAAAGCAGTCACAGAATGGATCATATTGGTTGGAAACCCGCAGAAGAGGCCCTCATTCTGCAATGGATAGACAACGGCTACAATGATGATATATAATATATTTTAATAGTATTTTTGTATCTTATCTAGCGACCTTTAGATGGAGGAGGGAAAGGGAGTGGCTGGTACAAAGCCATGAGCTTCATTTGCTTTTCATGTGTCCTGTTTGTCTCCCAAAGCTTGCATGGTTCGTGCTACTTGTCCTCAAGGTTGGAAAGAGCCAACACCATATATTGCTGAAGTTCCTTGCGTTCCTCTAAGTTATGCTGCAACTTCTCCAACAACTCAAAGTAGGAGAAGAGGGAGTCGCGTGGCCAAAGGACCTGCTCGTCTTCATCAGCAGCGTAGAGTCCTGGTAGGTTCTTGTAGATGTAAGTCTCCCAGTCCAATATTTCATCATGGGTGAAATCTGGATAGTCTGCATTTTGGATTAAAGTGGGGTCCATGGCGAACCTCTCTTTGAACGTAATGTCTTTGTCCATAGATGTCCGGATCTGGCTGAACCTCTTTTCCATGATCTCCATTTTGAATTTGTCAGCTTGTGTCTGAGTCTCTATCTGTCTCACCTCTTCACTCAGGTCACTTCGGATGTTCTTTAAATTGGTGGTCATAATGGCAACAAAGAGATTCCTGAAAATAAATGCCCCAATCAGAAGCCATAGGCAGATAAACAAACCACTGATCACCTTGTTTATTTCTGGGACTTTCCACAAATCTTGCAACAGAGCGTACCAGTGGTCCATGGTGAAAAGAATGAAGATGGTCACGAGAGCATTGGGCACGTCCATGAAAAACATGCTGTAGGTCAGGTCCGTCCTGTCCGAATGGGTGTAACTCTCAAAAAAGAAGATGCCGGACACAGCAAAGACATAGAAGAGGAAGACAAGGAGGACCAAAATAAAGGCCATGGCTTTTAATGCTTTGGCAATAGCCATGATAAGAACTCGGACTTGTCGGACTCTAGGAAGGAGCTTTAGGCTGCGCAGTACACGGCTTAACAGCAGGAGTCGGTGAGCTGTCACACTCTGGTTCTGGTTAATTGCAAATATCACTTCTGGAATAAGGGAGATGATGGTCACTATAAAATCGAAGATATTCCAGGGATATTTCCAGTACCTCTGAAAGCTCACTAACCAATGAAACCCAATCTCCGTCACAAAGACGTACAAAACGATCCAGAGGATGGCCTCCACGGCCCTGTTGATGTTCACATAGGTGGGTCCCCTGTTCCCTTTTATCACTATGGAGACCATGAGGGCTAGCATGTTCAAGATGATCAGGAAGATGACAAAACCCTGGAAGGTGGGGCTGTGCAGAACGGAAGACACCCACATCTTAAAAGGGGGCCAGCGGCTGCAGCGTACTTCGATACGGTTGCGCCAGCGCGTCTCCTGAGTCACCATGACATTCCGGATGGGGGCGACGTGGAAGCGGACCAGTTGGTGATGATCCATGAGCATCAGTTTCTTTCGCTTCTTGGAATCCAAGAAATCTTGGATGTTGTACCGGGGCACCGCGTGGCTCAGGCCCTCAAAGTGATCAATCAGGTAAAAGGTATAGATCAGTTTAGAGCGGATGGCATCCGCACGGGGATCCACCTGGAAATCAAATTTCTCTTTGGGGGTTTTCCTAGGTTGCCCAAAGGGCTGCATGACACTTGCTTGCTGCTCCGGCTCCATACAGAGAAATCTAGAAGTTCTTCAGTTGCTTCAGCAGTGATCTCATAGTGGAGAAGAAGAATGACTCCAACATTCTATCGGCCAAGAAAAAGCTGCCTTGATATTGTTCTGTCTGGGTGCCCCCAGACTTCAACACCAACTGGAAAAAACAGCCAGACACACTGGTAAAAGCAAAGGCACTTTATAGTTTGAAAAATAAACACAGAGAAAAACCTGTTCTTCCCAACAGGCAGGCTATGAGGCGTCACAGCAGAGTCCTGACGGCCAGACAATACAGCAGACTTCTTGCTGGCACACACCACTGTAGAGAATAAGACCCACGCCTTTCCCCCCAAGGTTTCAGTCTTCAAGGCCACAAGCCAGAATCAGAGATGCCAAAGATCACAGCCAGGTCCCAGGACTCCCAAAGATAATACTCCACAATACAGGAAGGGTGGGTCTGCCTTTTTAGCCTTTCTGGGGAGAACCACACCCAAACCCAGCTGTTGCCTATTTAGGGCTGGAAATACCTGGCTAATTGTCCCCTTCGTTGTGCTGCTCTTCTCTGCCTGAGATCGATGATGGCTTGTGCATTTTCATCTAAGGACTCCAGGCTGCTTGCTGGGGAGAGCTCCACCCCGGGGGACTCAGGCTGTTCTCCCTCTCCCTTGGCCTGATATTCCTCCTCCCCGTCTGCCTGGGCCTCCTCCTCCTCCTCCTGTTCCTCATCCTCCCCCTCTGAGCATGGAGCCGGCAGAGGGTCAGCTGTTCCCTGAGGAGCCTCAGACGGAATCACAACAGATATCAGTAGGACAGTGACGGTGAACTTCTGGTACGGGTGCCACAGGTGGCACATGGATCCATACCTGCTGGTACATGAGCCATTGCCCTAGCTCAGCTCCAACGTGCATGTGTGTGCTGGCCAGCTGATTTTTGCCTGGCACAGAGGTTCTAGGAGAGAGTTTTTGGCTTCCAGAGAAATATAGAAACATAGAAGATGGATGGCAGAAAAAGACCTCCTGGTCCATCTAGTCTGCCCTTATACTATTTCTTCTATTTTATCTTAGGATGGATCTATGTTTATCCCAGTCATGTTTAAATTCAGTGACTGTGGATTGACCGACCACGTCTGCTTTCAACTCTCCTCCTCCTCTTCTTCCTCCTCTTCCTCCCACTCAAATTCCGAGCTTTTATTTCTTTCCTAATAGGTTTGCACGCATTATTTCCTTTCTACATTGATTCCTATGGGAAAAATTGCTTCAACTTACAAACCTTTCTACTTAAGAACCTGGTCACGGAACAAATTAAGTTCTTGAGTAGATGTACCACTGAACTTTTAGGCTGATACAAAATACAGTAGCAGCTCAGAGGCACTAGGGGGAGTACAAACATTGCATACAAACATAATTTAGAGTGTTGGATTTTCCTGCACTGACTTGTGAATCTCAGAAGGAAGAAGGGTGTGTGCGAGCGTAGGAGTTTTACTATTACAGATGCTGCTTACATCTTGCTTAAAAGCTTTTTTCGTTTTCAAATTCCATTATGAAGCCCATTAGTTAATTAAGTGATGCTACCAAAGTCTTTGAGTGTCTGAATCTGCCCTTACTCTGCCAGCTGTCACTGGGGATTTACCTCCAAACAGTGAAAGGCTGCAAAAAATTTTACTACCACAATGTGGGCATGGCTTATTGTGTGAGTGTGGCTTGATGGTCATGTGACTGGGTGGGAGTGGCTTACCGACCAAGATAAGTTTTCAAACAGGTGTTTAGACTCCTTTTCAGTTGATTAAATCACATTATTTGAATAGCCACATAAAGGACAAATGATAGACAGCATTATTTGTTGAGGAGCAAGGTAACATTTTAAGGTTTGGTAGTTCAGTATGATAACACATTAGGCAAGTAGCTCAATTTTCTTGAATTGCTATAAAAGTTCAGTTCTATCTAGATAATGATTAAAATGATTAAAGTGTTTATGGATAAAACATACTATATAATTATTTCCTATTTTAAAAGTAATTAAGGATCATACTAAGGTACTAGAGAAGGAAGGGCAATAAAAAAACCTATTAAGTATTCGATAAATATTCTTCTGCCACATGAATCCCAGTCTTCTGCCGGAACCATCTTCTGCCACAGAAATCCCAGCGACTGATAAGGTCCTACAGTGTTGGTCTTCTCCAGGCCCATCGACTAAACAATGTTGTCTGGCGGGCCCCAGGGGAAGAACCTTCTCTGTGGTGGCCCCGGCCCACTGGAATCAACTCCCAACAGAGATTAGAATTGCCCCCACCCTCCTTGCTTTTCGTAAATTGCTTAAGACCCACCTATGTCGCCAGGCATGGGGCAATTGAAATATGCCCCCTCTGGGCTTATATAATTTATGTATGGTAGAGTTGTGTTGTATGATTTTAATGATGGGTTTTAGATATTTTTAAATATTAGATTTGTTATATTGTTATTATTATTGCTGTGAGCCGCAATTATTATTATTGTTGTTATTGTTGTTGTTATCATCATCATCATCATCATCATTATTATCATCATCATCATTATCAGTGCAGAAACTTACTACCTGCACTGCGCCCCCCCCCCCCTATGGGGGAAGCAGCCCATTAGGTCAGCGGTTCAAATCTCATCACCGGCTCAAGGTTGACTCAGCCTTCCATCCTTCCGAGATGAGTAAAATGAGGACCCGGATTGTGGGGGCAATAGGCTGGCTCTGTTAAGAAGTGCTATTGCTAACATGTTGTAAGCCGCCCTGAGTCTAAGGAGAAGGGCGGCATGAAAATTAAATAAATAACTAAATAAATATTACTGCCTCTAATACATAGCTACAGTCATGGAATTTGGAAAACAAATACAAAATCAAGGTAACCCAGTATTCAGAAAATGAATTCCTCACAAGACCAAGCCAAATTTGTCTTTTAATGCCCGGTATATTAAAGCAACCTTTGGAGCACAATTTTTTTAACAGCCCCATTTGGTTAGTTCCCTCCATGCTTGCAAAATTAGTCTTTGGAGGGGCAGGCTAATTTTTATTTGACTTGAGCCTCTTGCAATGTTTTCCTCTTTAATTTTTTTGTTTTCCAAAGAAGGAGAAAATCGGGTGATATTTTCATGGCAACGTCTAATCTGGATAGGTTGGAAGATTTTGATGAAAGAGAACATATGCCCTTCAAGAAGGACGTGAGATATTTTAGGGAGGGGGAAAAAAAAGTAGGACGCATATACAAAATTCATGAAGAACTTGGTCACTGACAACAAGCTGAAAACAGTTGCCAGGAGTGTGAGTGTCGGCTTTTTGAGGCAATTCACCAAAGTTATGAATGAATCAAGAATCTGAATAGAGCTGGAAAGGACTTTTCTGGTTCAGAATTCTGCAGGAGTTCTCAAGCAGGGGACCCTATATCAGTGATGGAAAACCTCAGGTGTGAAAGAGCGTATGCGTGAGATATCTGCAGGACCATCTTCTGCTGCATGAAGCCCAGCAGCCGATAAGGTCCCACAGAGTTGGACTTCTCCAGGTCCTGTCGACTAAACAATGTCGTCTGGCAGGCACCAGGGGAAGAGCCTTCTCTGTGGCAGCCCCGGCCCTCTGGAATCAACTCCCCCCAGAGATCAGAACTTCCCCCACCCTCCTTGCCTTTCATCAATTGCTTAAGACCCACCTATATCGCCAGGCATGGGGGAATTGAGACATCTCCCCCGGGCTTAGAGAGTTTGCCCCCGGAGGCGGAGTAAAGACGCTGAGACATGGATTGTGGATTAATTAAGAGTCATTTATTAATTAACATATTTAAATAACTTTAAATAACTTTAAATAAATTTCAATAAATTTGAATAAACAAATTTGAATATTTAATTCAAAACAAACTAAGGACCTGCAGAGCAAAACTAACGGGGCGGAAATTCCTACCATAACATTCTTTGGCAACATTGGGCAATAACTCCTTGCTGATCCAGGTGAAGGTACCACCTTCACCTGGATCCTAGCCACGCCTCTGCGTGTGGGAGGAGATCACCCTCCAATCCCCGTGGGACATTGGATCCGGTGATTCCCATGGACATCCTCTCTCCAATCCCTGACGTTGCTCAAACCTCTGGTTCCTGGAGAGAGGCGGTCCATCACCCTTTAATGATGCCCTGAAAGGAGCATGCGCAGTTGCATCTAATTGCCCATTTCCGCCCCAAACCTGCCACGGAGGGGGGGTCAGATCTCAATCTTGGCCCCCCCGACCCCCACCCAGCCTCCTACACCAATTCCTGGAGGCACCTCTGCAGGTCCGACAGGAAAATGGCGTTCCCCTCCTCTGAGAGGTGAACGCCGTCGGCTCGGTAGAGCCAGGGGGTTCCAAATTTTATATGGGGATGCTTCACTACACACACCCCCAACTCCCTAACCACCTTCCCAATGGCCTGGTTGACCCTCAACCTGGCCTTGTTAATGGCTTTGGGTGAAACAGCATCCCGCCAGACAAGTCTGGGAAGGATCTCAGACCACACAAGACGTGTGCCTGGATACGCGGCTGCGATGGCCCGAAGGTCTTCACGAGCCTGGATGCTCACCGACAAGCCGCTCAAAACACCGAGATCGTTGCCCCCGAGGTGGATCACCAACAACTCGGGGGCTCCCTCGGATCGACACCGTCCAAAAAACATGGGGCAAAGCCCCTCCCAGCGCATTCCCCTGCGGCCCATCCATACAACGTCCATCTTCGAGCCCAGGGAAAGCTGCGATCCGACAGGAGACCGTGAAGCAAAACGGCCGGCCCAAAACACGAAACTGTGGCCCATGAGCCAAACTGCGGGCCGGGAACCAGCAACAGCTGAAACAACAAACAGAAAATTAAAACGGCCAAAACGGGTCCCTATCGGGGGGGCCTGACGTATGTACGAAAGGCTGCAGACCTCCAACGGCCTATGGCCATAATGTGGCGATCTGCCAAACCAGCAGTGGCGGCTGCGGTAGTCGCGCCTATACGAAACGAGTGGGTGCCGAACCTGGAGGGGTCCGCGCCCACTTGTTCAAGGGCCCGCTTAGTAACCGCCCAGAATTGGTACTTAGTCAAGGGGGCCCCATTACAGTGACAAAATAAAAATCCCGGGGTTTCCCCACGACTAGCACAAAAAGCAGTTAGAGCCGACACCGGGCAAACGGCACCATCAGTCGTTGGTGCTAAAACAATCTCCACGCCGTGACCATGCTGGTCCGTCTTGGACTGTCGCAGGCGTATGGAGACCCCACTAGTTCGTAGCTGCACGTCGCTCCGCTGGAGCGCGCGCATGCTATTGTCCCGAACAGAGCTGGCTAAAACTTCGCTCACCCGAAAAGCCCCGAAAAAGAGCGTAGTCGCTGCCGCATGGAAAAGGCAGGCTTCATAGTGTGAAGTGCACAGCCTGATCCATGTGTGGCTTAAGGCCGACAGCTGTAATATGGATAAGGGCTGCCGGGCATCAGCCGCTGGTGTCAGCCGTTCCCGGGACCACCCTTCTAACATTCTCCTAACCCGAAAGTCACTACACGTGTCAGGGAACCCTTGAGCCTTGGCGATGAATGCCAGGCCTGCCAACTTGCCCCTAATGGTTTTCACGGTCAGACCACGTTGGTGTAGCAGCACGCAGTGCTCTAACAACTGGTCGACCGGTGCGGGCCACATCTGCCTATAGCCCTTACTAACCCTGAACTCCATAAACTCCTTACCTGACTGGAGGTACGCAGCCCGGGTGCTTGGGGCTATCGACAGCCCAATGGCCCGATTTGCCTCTTGCCTCCATGGTTCTGCAGCCCCGCCAGGCTCCATAAGTGTCCTGGCATCTGTTCTGGTGTGCGTTGCGCCCAGGGCGCCAATGCCCGGAACCTGGCAAGCTGTCCACGGGATAAAGCATCAGCCGCGCCGTTCTCCAACCCCGGCACATGGCGTGCCAAGAACAGTGCGTTCAGAGCCAAGGCTTTACTGACGAAAAATCGGACCAGGTGCATTACCCTCTCATTCTTTGAAGACAAAGAATTTACCACGTGGACAACCGCCAGGTTGTCACACCAGAAATGAACCACCCGATTGGCGAGCTGACTGCCCCACAGTTCAACCGCCACCACTAAGGGAAAAAATTCTAAGAATGTGAGATCCCTACCTATACCGGCCGCAGCCCATTCGGCCGGCCATGTGGAGTGGCACCACTTCCCTCCTAGCATCACCCCGAAGCCAAGGGAACCCGAGGCGTCGGAGTGCAATTGCAAGTCTGCTTGGAGAAGCAAATCTTGCCGCCAGAAGGAGATCCCATTAAAATGGGCCAGGAAAGTCTGCCACACCCGCAAGTCTTCTCTGGCCCCCACACTGAGCCGCACATGGTGATGGGGCGAGCTCAGACCCTGCATGGCGGAATACAGTCTGTGTAAAAACGCCCTACCGGGAGCAATTACCCGGCAAGTGAAGTTAAGCAGCCCTGTAAGCTCCTGGAGTTGCTTGAGGGTCACCTTCTTCAGGCTGGCTACCTCCTCCAGTTTGAGCCTCATCTTCAACAGCTTGTCCTCCGGCAGTCTGCAAGACTGCGTGGAGGAGTCTAGCTCTATACCTAAGAAGGACATCCTAGAGGATGGCCCTTCCGTTTTCTCTGGCGCTAGGGGCACCCCTAAATAAGCACATAGCCCCTCAAATGCCGCCATTAGGGCTTGGCATTGAGGTGTGCCCGCCGGGCCCGCCACCAGGAAGTCATCTAAATAGTGTATGACCGACCTGGACCCAGTTCGACTCCTGAGCGCCCACTCGAGGAAAGTGCTAAAGCTCTCAAAGAGAGCGCATGAAATCGAACACCCCATGGGGAGAGTTCGATCCATGTAAAAACCTCCCTCAAAGCAGAAACCCAGGAGATCGAAATCGTCGGGGTATATGGGCAGGAGCCTAAAAGCGGACTTAATGTCGCTCTTGCCCATTAGTGCCCCGACTCCGCAAGCCCGGACCATAGCTACTGCCACGTCGAACGAGGCGTAGCGGACTGAACACAGCTCCTCCGGTATGAAGTCGTTCACCGACTCCCCCCGGGGGAAAGAAAGATGGTGAATCAACCGGTACTCACCTTGGGCTTTCTTGGGTACCACCCCAAGGGGGGATACCCTTAAATTCGGGATGGGAGGGGAGGGAAAGCGGCCCAGGACCCTCCCTTCGTCTACCTCCTTCTTAATCTTTATCCTAACCAACTCCTCATTACCTTGAAGTGACCTCAAATTCTTTGCCATAAAGGCCCTACGGGGACCCACCCCAGAGTTCTTAAAGAACTCAGATCTGTCATTGCTACCCCCCTGACTGATTTGTTTAACCAATCCTTGTTAACAGGAGATGTTCCTGAGGATTGGAGAATGGCAAGTGTTGTGCCTATCCACAAGAAGGGCAGTAGAGAAGAAGCTGGTAACTACAGGCCAGTTAGCTTGACATCAGTTGTCGTTAAAATGATGGAGACTCTACTGAAAAAGAGGATAAATCAGCACCTAAAAAACAATAACTTATTGGACCCAAATCAGCATGGCTTTACTGAAGGCAAATCATGTCAGACTAATCTCATTGATTTCTTTGACTATGTCACAAAGGTGTTGGATGAAGGTGGTGCCGTGGATATTGCCTACCTGGACTTCAGCAAAGCCTTTGATACGGTTCCACATAAAGAGCTGATAGATAAATTAGTGAAGATTGGACTTAATCCCTGGATAGTTCAATGGATTTGCAGCTGGCTGAAGCATAGACACCAGAGGGTTGTTGTGAATGGCGAGTATTCTGAGCAGAGTCAGGTTACAAGCGGTGTGCCACAAGGGTCTGTTCTGGGTCCTATTCTTTTTAATATGTTTGTGAGTGACATAGGGGAAGGTCTGGTAGGGAAGGTTTGCCTATTTGCCGATGACTCTAAAGTGTGCAATAGAGTTGATATTCCTGGAGGCGTCGGCAATATGGTAAATGATTTAGCTTTACTAGATAAATGGTCAAAGCAATGGAAACTGCAGTTTAATGTTTCCAAATGTAAAATAATGCACTTGGGGAAAAGGAATCCTCAATCTGACTATTGTATTGGCAGTTCTGTGTTAGCAAATACTTCAAAATAAAAGGATTTAGGCGTAGTGATTTCTGACAGTCTCAAAATGGGGTGAACAGTGCAGTCAGGCAGTAGGGAAAGCAAGTAGGATGCTTGGCTGCATAGCTAGAGGTATAACAAGCAGGAAGAGGGAGATTATGATCCCGCTATATAGAATGCTGGTGAGACCACATTTGGAATACTGTGTTCAGTTCTGGAGACCTCACCTACAAAAAGATATTGACAAAATTGAACGGGTCCAAAGACGGGCTACAAGAATGGTGGAAGGTCTTAAGTATAAAACGTATCAGGAAAGACTTAATGAACTCAATCTGTATAGTCTGGAGGACAGAAGGAAAAGGGGGGACATGATCGAAACATTTAAATATATTAAAGGGTTAAATAAGGTCCAGGAGGGAAGTGTTTTTAATAGGAAAGTGAACACAAGAACAAGGGGACACAATCTGAGGTTAGTTGGGGGAAAGATCAAAAGCAACATGAGAAAATATTATTTTACTGAAAGAGTAGTAGATCCTTGGAACAAACTTCCAGCAGACGTGGTAGATAAATCCACAGTAACTGAATTTAAACATGCCTGGGATAAACATATATCCATCCTAAGATAAAATACAGAAAATAGTATAAGGGCAGACTAGATGGACCATGGGGTCTTTTTCTGCCGTCAGACTTCTATGTTTCTATGTTTCTATGTTTCTATGACCCTGATAAGGAATTCTGAAGCATTCACTAAAGCCCTGCAGGATAGCAGCCGCCCTCTCGGGCGGGCGATATCCCCGCAAGAGTTCAGTCAAGAGCTCAAGCCTGACCGGACTGGGGCTCTTGAGTCGCAGGAACGGCGGGCCTGTTCTTGTCCCTGCCGTTCCTGTTTTTCCCGGGACGCGGGCACATGTGCGTGGCGTGGGAACCTCCGCACTTCCCGCAGGCATGTCGGAACTTACAGGAGGAGCGAGCGCAAGAGCCCTTGGCGCCGTACTCAAAACAAAGCGGGGTGGTTCGAACACCCTGCCCCGCAACCGTGCGGGGCGCAGCCGGCTCCTCCTCCATTAAATGACCACTATCGGTCCTTTGACCCGACCCGCTCTTGCGGGTCACCTGAAACCATAGATCGGGCACCTCCCGATCCCAGGGCAGAGAAGGGTCAAACGCCACCCTCATCCGGAACGCCTCGTCGTAGTTCTGCCAGGCATCCCCTTTGACCTCGAAGTGCGCCATGGCAATGAGGTCAATGTACTTAAGGAGCGCCGTGGCCCTGCCCGGCTCCTTCTGTATGATAACGGTGGCATAGGTCAGGAAGGCGTAAAGCCAAGACCTGAAAGACCTAGGTACCTTGACCTTCTTGGCCCGATCGGTACAGGCCTCCTCATCCCTTTCCTTTTTGGGAACTTCCCTATTTAATAGGGTGTAGAGATCAATATATTCCCCCCTCCAAATCTTGTCTCTAATTGAGGGGTGCAGATGGTATCCTAAAGGAGTCGAGGGAAGGCCCACAGGTACCGCCCCCATGGCAGCCGCCATGGGGTCGGTCGAGGTGGCCACGCTGTTATTGGCCAGCCCCGCAGAAGACACGGCCGCCGTAAGGCTGGCCAATCCAGGCAAAACCACAGAACCACCCACCCCCGAGGGGGCTACCTGGACCCCTGCCACCCCAGTCGTGCTAAGCAAAGACCCCGTGTTCACCACTGGCGCCCCGGCTGGAACCAAAGTCGGCGGTGCGGTCGCCCCCCAAACCTGGGAGCAGACCATGGGCGTGCTGGACCCCAAAGGAGGGCCCAAGCCGGCCGGCCCTGCCGGGGGGGTTAAGGTGGGTAACCCCTGAACAACCGGTGCGGGTGCAATGGAAAGAGACTCACCCCTGCCATCCAATGGGGCCCCGAGGGCCCCGGCCGCAGAACTGGCATCCCGTGCCACAGGGTCGCTCTGGTCTGGAGCTTCTTGCGCATGCCCAGCGACAGGAGGGGCTCCCAACGCCACTGAGGGCCTGGATCCACTGCGTGCCCCGAAGGCGGCTTCCCAGCGGGCGTCCATGCGGTCCAGGCGATCTAAGAGAGCAGAGAACGCTTGAGCAGATACCACGGGTTCCTGGCCTCGAGGGGCCAGGGCGGCAGGAGGGGGTGGCACCTGGGGGGTAGGAACTACAACCCCCGCCTCCCTAGCCCGTAAAGATGGGACCCTGGCCCTCCGAGAGCGATGGCCCTGCGGAGCCTGCTTGGCTACGCGCTTCCTGGGGCCCATACTAAACAGGCCACCTAATCACAAACCGAATACAAAAATAAACCCCAAAATTTGGCCTATTCCCCCTCAGCCACCCGGATGGGAGGTACTGAGGTCCTAAAACCCTGGGCAAACCCCACCAAAGGGAAGCCCAAAGCCTACCAGGGACCGTAGGGAACCACTAGGTCACCCTACCTAATCCCACCACCCCCAAAACAAGGCCCACTGGCCTCACAAAAACCCCTATGCCCCCTAACTAAAAAAGGGAGGGGGTTGTCCACCCCTTCAGAGGGTTCTAGGCTGGGGTGGGTGGGCTAGCTTTCCACCCCCGGGGGAAGGGGCCTACCTACAACCCCCTTTACCCCGGGCACCAACCTTTCCCAAAACCAAAACAAAAGTACCCAGCAAAAACAAACAAAATTCCTGAACCAAGACTCAGAGGCAAAAGCCTCTGAATCAGCGACTGCCTACCGGGTGAGGCCTTCGGGCCCTGCCGTGACCTACCCCCACCCCCCTGGAGAGTAGGCTACCCTACTCTCCGCTGTAAAAGCAAGAAATAAATGAGTCAGGGGCCCGCAAGCCCCGGACCCTGTAACCTGCCGAGGCCTCGATAGGCCCCGTCCTCCCACAGAAGTGATCCGCTGCCGCCACCGCCGATCGCCGTCCGACACAGCCGGCACCAAAGCAGGCTGTTTGCAAAGCTGTTTGCCTTGTTTGCAAAAGGAAAAACCTGTTTGCAAAAGGAACAAACAGTGCGGCCGCTTTTGCAGATCGCCCTTTAAATAGGGCGATCTGTGGGCCCGCCTTAGCCAGCCGGCAGCGCGCTCTCATTGGCGCGCTGCCAAAACCCGAACTTCCGGTTTCCGAAGAACCCGGAAGTTCGCAGCTCGAAAGAGCTGATTCATCGTCGCCCCCGCCCCTGAGGCAACTCCGGCCGACGGTTAAAACCGTTGGCCGGGTATTTATGTATGGTATACTTGCGTTGTATGTTTTTAAATGACGGATTTTTAGATACTTTCTTTTAATATTAGATTTGTTACACTGTATTGTTTTTATTACTGTTGTGAGCCATCCCAAGTCTGCGGAGAGAGGCGGCATTCAAATCTAATTAATAATAATAATAATAATAATAATAATAATAATAATAATAACAACAACAACAACAACAACAACAACAACAACAACAATGGCCAGCTGGCTATGCCCCTGAAATGGTCCTCCGTTCAATGTTCCATGCAAGTATCTGGCAAAAAAAATCCTGTGTGCATGCACAGAGGGTCATTTCCCCGATGTGACATAGGACAATGTGTACTTCTGACATGATACAAACTGGTAGAGAAGGTAAGTAGAATTCGCCCGTTACTGATCCATTCATTGGATTTTCTCCAGGATGACCATACATATTTTCCAGTGAAGTTCCCATTCATTCTACAGGATCAGCAAACAAACATAAACCTTTAAGTCCTAAAAAAATAAGAACAAAGAGGATGCATTAGTTTTACTTCCCTATGAGCACTGCACACCAAGACAACTAGACACATGAACAGTTTTTTCCCGAACGCCATCACTCTGTTAAACAAATAATTCCCTCAACATTGTCAAACTATTTACTAAGTCTGCACTACTATTACCACTAGTTTTTCCCCATCATTCCTATCACCCATCTCCTCCCACTTATGACTGTATGACTGTAACTAGTTAGTATCCTTAAGATTTTTATTAATATTGATTGTTTCTTCTTTGCTTATTTAACCCCTATGACAATTATTGTGTTGTACCTCATGATTCTTGACAAATGTATATTTTTTTAATGTACACTAAGAGCATGTGCATCAAAGACAAATTCCTTGTGTGTCCAATCACACTTGGCCAATAAAGAATTCTATTCTGTTCTGTTCTGTTCTATTCTATTCTATTCTATTCTATTCCATTCCATTCTACCCTACCCTACGCTACCCTACCCTACCCTACCCTACTCTACTCTACTCTACCCTACCTTATTCTATTCTATTCCCATTCTATTCTATTCCCATTCTATTCTATTCTATTCCCATTCTATTCTATTCTATTCTATTCTATTGCCTACCAGTTGAGTAAATACAATGAAATACATCTCAGGCATCTTATATGCTACATTTTAGCCTTTTTTTATTTATTTATATTTATTTATTTATTCATTTGTCCAATACACAATACATATGGAAGAGAATAGACATGAAGTAATATATATAAAGATAATATGTAAAAATAGAGGAGAAGATATATGAAAGGAAGAAAATATATATGATATATGAGATAAAGGAAAGACAATTGGACAGGGGACGAAAGGCACACTAGTGCACTTATGTACGCCCCTTACTGACCTCTTAGGAATCTGGAGAGGTCAACCGTAGATAATCTAAGGGTAAAGTGTTGGGGGTTTTGGGGATGACACTATGGAGTCCGGTAATGAATTCCACGCTTCGACAACTCGATTGTTAAATTCATATTTTTTACAGTCAAGTTTGGAGCGGTTAATATTAAGTTTGAATCTGTTGCGTGCTCTTATGTTGTTGCGGTTCTATTCTGTTCTTGCTTGAAAATGCTTCTGATTGCTTCCCTCTGCAAGCTAACAGTTTGATAAGCCAAATCTCTGGATTCACTTGACTTATTGCCCATTATGTAGGTGAGTTTTACAGTTTAGTAGGCTCTTTGGAGAATTTTAAGCCCATGTCTTTTAAAATGGTTATAATGATAGACATGACCAATCACAAAAACATTAATTTTCTCATTAATTTACCTTTGTCTCCTATTCTGGGTAAATGGACTATTTTTTTTAAAAAAAGGTGGGAATTTTTGGGAAATTCATCATTTCTGTTTTTATAAGAAAGCCTATGAAGGTTCTATCAAGCTCAGCTGTCTTTCTAATAATACTTCTGTGTCGGTGCTTTGCTGTGCTGCGTGCAAGGTTCTCATTAATTAATTAGAATTAATTCATTTAATTAATTCTTCATTAAAAGAATCTAAACATAGTTCAAACCAGGAGGGGCACTATGTTCCCTGCCTAATGGAAAACAAACAAACAAAATGTGCTGCCTTTTATTTAATTACAGACTTCTAAGCATGCCCAGAAGCTGGTAACTGATTAGGTCAAAATGACCTTGCTACTTTAGCTCCATCAATTAGAAGAACAGTGTCGCTTCATTTTGAGGGGCTCCTTAGACCGAAGTTCTTGTGAAGCAAATCTAACAAAATGAAATTGAATGATGAAAAAAGTCAGGTTCTACATTTAGGCAAGTAAAACAAAACACACAGGTACAGTATATGTGGTACATTGCTCAACAGTAGTAATTGTGAGCGGGATCTTGGAGTCCTAGTGGACAACCATTTAAATAGGAGCCAACCGTGTGCAGCAGCTGCCAAAAAAGCCAACATAGTTCTAGGCTGCATTAACAGAGGGATAGAATCAAGATCACGTGAAGTGTGAATACCACTTTATAAGGCCTTGGTAAGTCCACACTTGGGATACTGCATCCAGTTTTGGACGTGACGATGCAAAAAGGATGTTGAGATTGTAGAAAAAGTGCAGAGAAGAGCAACAAAGATTATTAGGGGACTGGAGAAGAATGGTTGCAAGAACTGGGCAAGGGGGGGCATGATAGTAGTCTTCCAATATCTCTGGGGTTTTCACAAAGAAGGAGGAGTCAACCTATTTTCCAAAGCACCTGAGGGTAGAACTAGAAGCAATGGGTGGAAAATAAACAAGGAGAGAAGCAACTTAGAACTAAGGAGATGGGATTTGTGCAGAAGAAGACAGTCGCGGAGATATTCTGGTCCGATGCCATGAAGGGCTTTATAGGTCATAACCAACACTTTGAATTGTGACCGGAATATCCAGCCACCATATCCTTTGGCGGCCTGGTTTCATTTCACCACTAGGCCTTCCCAACATAATTGCTTTCTCCAGTACGTTTCCTGCACGACATGGCCAAAATAAATGAGATAGAGGTTTGTGATTTTGCTTTACAGTCACACCAGTGCTTTTGATATATTTGAATAAAATGTCATGTAGGTCTTTAATGGTAGGACCTTCTATGGGAGACAGTGTTTTTATCTGTGGTATTATTCAATGAGGGTGCACTTCAACAAATGGAAACTAATCAAGAAGATAATCAACCTAGAACTAAATAGAAATTCCCTATCTGTTAGGACAATTAATCAGTGGAATGACTTGCCCCTAGAAGTTGTGGGTGCTCTAGTACTGGAGGTTTTATTTATTTATTTGTTTGTTTGTTTGTTTGTTTATTGTTAGAGTTGGAAGGGACCATGCGGGTCATCAAGTCCAACCCCCTGCCTAAGCAGGAACCTTATAGCATCCCAGCCAAATGGCAGTCCAATTTCCTCTTAAAAATGTCCAGAGTATTGGAGTTCACAACGTCCGCTGGTAGGTTGTTCCACTGGTTGATCGTTCCGACTGTCAGGAAGTTCTTCCTTATTTCCAGGTTGAATCTCTCCTTGGTCAGCTTCCAGCCGTTGTTCCTCATCCGGCCCTCTGGTGCCCTGGAGAATAAAGTGATCCCCTCCTCTCTGTGACATCCCCTTGTATACCTGTAGACTGCTATTATGTCCGCTCTGGCCCTCCTTTTCTCTAGGCTATCCATGCCCAGTTCTCGCAGTCTCTCTTTGTAAGTCTTGGTTTCTAGACCCCTGATCATTTTGGTTGCTCTTTTCTGCACCTTCTTCAGAGTTTCAATGTCTCTTTTGAAGTGTGGTGACCAGAAGAAGAGATCAGAGAACAATTTGTCTGAAATGACCTAGAGTCTACTGCTTAAGAGGTGCTTGGATTTGAACACCTCCAAGGTCCCTTCCAAGTCTCTTAGTCTGTTATTCTTCCTAAAACTGCATAAAAACTTCCTAATTAGACTTCAACTGATTTTTTTAACCACCAGCGCAGAATCTTAAAACATTTGCCTGTGCTGCTGAATGTACTTTTCTTCATTTCCATTTTGTACTTTGCGGTATTTTGTATAAAGAATGAGACAATTGGATTTTATCTTTCCCTAAAATGGGATCGTCCATTGTTTTTTTATTGCGTCTTCACTCCCTTTATCCCAGAGAATCTCAGCAGTAGGAAGATATTAATTTGAAGGTCTTCAGTGCGCTCCTTCTATCTACAGTGTGGTGTTTCGACATAATTGTTTTATTGATTTTGGTGTGAGCTGCCTAGGGTTATTGTATACAAAATAGGAAGCCATGTACATTTGATGAATACATAGCACATTTCCTCTCCAGAGTAACCCTTCATGTACAATCCATGGACTAGCAACTTTACTTCCTCTTTCTAACTTCACGGTCTGCCAGTAAACTACCGGCTTCTTTTGGTGGTTGGTTTAATAGCTGGAGCAGTGAACGGTTGTGCAATTTATTTATTTATTTTATTTATTTATTGGATTTGTATGCCGCCCCTCTCCGCAGACTCGGGGCGGCTAACAACAGTAATAAAACAGTATATAACAATAATCCAATACTAAAAACAGTTAAAAACCCATTATATAAAAACCAATCATACATACAGACCTACCATGCATAAAATTTTAAAGGCCTAGGGGGAAGTGTATCTCAGTTCCCCCATGCCTCGCGGCAGAGGTGGGTTTTAAGCAGCTTACGAAAGGCAAGGAGGGTGGGGGCAATTCTAACCTCTGGGGGGAGTTGATTCCAGAGGGCCGGGGCCGCCACAGAGAAGGCTCTTCCCCTGGCTCCCGCCAAGCGACATTGTTTGGTTGACGGAACCTGGAGAAGACCCTAACTGGTCGCTGGGATTCGTGCAGCAAAAGGCAGTCCTTGAGGTAATCTGGTCCGGTGCCATGAAGGGCTTTATAGGTCATAACCTATAAACATCTCTGACTCCATTTGGACGCTGGCTGCACAAATTTCCTAACACATTTCCTTTCCAGAACAATGCTACACATACAATCCATGGTTTAAGCAACCTTTCTTCTCCCTTTTCATTACTAACTACATTTTATTTGCCAGTTAATTTACTGGCTTCTTTTGCAGGTGTGTTGGGCAGGTTTTTAAACTCTTTGTGAATTTGGTCACTGGGTTTCTATCCCATTTCTGCTCCAAAAGCTGAGCAATCCATTTATTCTTACATGAGGAAGAAACCTGAAATAATGTTCTCAGATGACCTCATGAGCCCCATGGATTAACAGGATTTTGAAACTTGATTCTTCTCATCATAGATCTAACACGAAGAATTAGATTTGAAGAGCAGGCAATCTGGTGCTGTCTGGATATTTTGAATTACACTGGTGTCTTGGTATTCAGTAGCTTTGAAACTTATCGAATTTTGTACTCAATGCATTTTGACATGAAACTTTTGTCCTGATGGTCATTGTTTGCTTGCTACTCAGCACACAAGGTAGAATTTGTCGGTGTTGGGCTACATTGTGACTCACTACAATATTCCTAATGGGGAAAATTTGTTTGGTACTCATAGTGTTTCGTACTCATTGTGCCTCCCAGAACCAACATACACAAAACAAAACAAGCATAAAACGTATACAATATCAACACAATTGAGAGAGTCCGGAAATATTAGGTAGGTAGGTAGGTAGGTAGGTAGGTAGGTAGGTAGGTAGATAGATAGATAGATAGATAGATAGATAGATAGATAGATAGATAGATAGATAGATAGGGATGGATGGATGGATGGATGGATGGATGCATAGATAGATAGATAGATAGATAGATAGATAGATAGATAGATAGATAGATAGATAGATATCAAAACAAGCATAAAACGTATACATCAACACAATTGAGAGAGTCCAGAAATATTTCACAAGAAGAATCCTTCACTCCTCTTCTCACAACAAAATACCTTACTCCGCCAGACTTGAAATTCTTGGTTTAAGAATTGTCGTCTCCATTCCGACTTAATTATAGTTCATAAAATCATATACAAAAATGTCCTACCTGTTAACGACTACTTCACCTTCAACAGCAACAACACACAAGCACAAAATCGATTTAAACTAAATATCAACTGCTCCAAACTTGACTGCAAAAAATACGACTTCAGCAACAGAGTAATCAACGCCTGGAATGCACTACCTGATTCTGTGGTTTCTACTCCTAACCCCAAAACCTTTAACCTTAGACTGTCTACAGTTGACCTCTCCCCCTTTCTAAGAGGTCTAAGGGGCGTGCATAAGCGCATCACTGTGCCTACCGTCCCTGTCCTATTGTCTTCTTTTGTTACTTTTTATCATTACTTATCTAATGTTTTATTTGTACAAATTATCACCCTATAATTGTTTGACAAAATAAACAAACAAACAAACAGACAGACAGACAGACAGACAAACAGACAAACAGACAAACAGACAAACAGACAAACAGACAAGCAGACAAGCAGACAAGCAGACAAGCAGATAAACAGATAAACAGATAAATAGATAAATAGATAGATAAATAGATAGATAAATAGATAAATAAAATATATCCACCCTGCTCTTTTTAGAAGTTGTTTAGAGTAAAATTTTACACACATAAAATTTCTAGAAACAATATATACTGTTATTTACCTACTACTTCTTTTACAAATGTTCAATATATTTGAATATTCTCTGTCATTATCTACTGATTAACCATTATTTATTTTTCCCTTAATCTTTTGTCCTTACCAATTGTAAAACTTGTCCGAGACTTTATAATATTCAGTATCTTCTTGATATTTTAAACTTCTTGTCATCATGTCCATTTTGGTGCATTCTACAATTTTCTTAATTAATTCTTCTTCTTGTGGGATTTCTTCCCCTTTTCATCTTCCTGCAAAAATTATTCTAGCCGCCGTTAGGATATGTATTATCAAATATCGAATTTCTTTTGCATAGTGTTTAGAAAATATACCTAGTAAGAAAAATTCTGGGGCCTTTTTTATTTCACATTTTGTAATTTCTTTTAATAATTTCCCAATCATATTCCAATATATTTTGGCTTTAGGACATGTCCACCACTGATGGTGATATGAACCAATTTCTTCTTTACCTTTCCAACATTTTGGTTGGATCGCTTGCTTCTGTGTGATTTCTTATTTGTTCCTGCAATCGAGTATTTACCTTCTAAAGGAATGGACTTGGAGTTTTAACAAATCTTTTTCAGATCCACACTGTGCTATAAATAGACCCTGATTACTAATAAACAGGCAAACACAGCCAGAAAGCTCTTGATTTCTCCTTGAAGGGAAAGGGAGAGACGTGATGTTCATTGTTGGCAAAGCCAGAATTTACACGTATTTTTTTTTTTAAAAAAAAATCCTTCTGTGTTTATTTTTTGTCCTTTCTTCTAGATTGTCCTCCTCCCACCCCAACCGCACACAAACAATTTAATTTCTCATTCGGCCCATCTTCCAACTGGAGCCAAATGAATAATTTAGAAATCTAGAAAAACAGAAAACAGAAAACAACTCAGTGGTCCATTAGAATAGAACAGAACAGGGCAGACAGGACAGAACGAATAGAATAGAATAGAATAGAATAGAATAGAATAGGGTATTTTATTACCTTTTACAAGCAGTCCTCAACTGCTCCAACAGTTCATTTAGTGACCATTCGAAGTTACAACGGCATTTAAAAAGTGACTTATGTTTTCACAGCCTTTCACAGTCACAACCTTTGAAGCTTTCCCCGTGATTATGTGATCAAAACGGTTGGCAATTGGTTCATACATATAACCATTCCTGCATCCCAGGCCAGCTGCACTGGCTTCCTATTAGTCTCTAGGCACAATTCAAGGTGTTGGTTATTACCTAAAAAGGGACCGTCTCTTGCCACATACCTCCAGAGACCAATAAGAGCTCACAGAGTTGGCCTCCTCTGGGTCCCACCGACTAAGCAATGTAGGTTGGCGGGACCGTGAGGGAGGGCCTTCTCTGTGTCTGCCCCGGCTTTATGGAACCAACTACCGCTTGATGTCCGTATTGCTCCCACCCAACTGGCCTTTCGTAAGGTCACGAAGACCTGGCTTTTCCGGCAGGCTTGGGGGCCATAAATTTACATCCTTGATGGCCAACTCTATGAATGGTGTGCATGTGTATGTGACTGCCTTATCACTTTATATCTATTTATATTGTATTTGTATTATTATTGTAAGCCATCCCGAGTCCTTCGGAAATGGGCGGCATAGAAGTCGAAGTCGAATAACTAAATCTACTTTTGCAACTTTCTGACAAGCAAACTCAATGGGGAAGTGAGATTTACTTAATAACCAGGTTGCTAACTTATCAGCTGGAGTGATTCACTTCATAATAGTGGCAAGGAAGGTTATAAAATGGGGCAAAACTCACTTAGCAAATATTGAGTCCAAAAATTTTAGACTGAATGGTGGTGATAAATCGAGGACTGCCTGTATCTTATTTTATTTTTTCTTCAATGGGGTTTTTTTTAATATAGGGCTGAAATGTCTATCAAGATTCTCAGTCATCCAGGTTATGTTTGTCTGCAAGGTGCTTTTTCAAATGGTAACAGTTTTTCCTTGAAGAGCTTTCGCTTCTCATCCAAGAAACTTCTTTAGTTCTGATGGATGGTGGAAAGTCTTAAGCCTAAAACCTATCAGGAAAGACTTCATGAACTCAATCTGTATAGTCTGGAGGACAGAAGGGAAAGGGAGAACATGATCAAAACATTTAAATATATTAAAGGGTTAAATAAGGTTCAGGAGGGAAGTGTTTTTAATAGGAAAGTGAACCCAAGAACAAGGGGACACAATCTGAAGGTAGTTGGGGGAAAGATCAGAAGTAACGTGAGAAAATATTATTTTACTGAAAGAGTAGTAGATGCTTGGAACAAACTTCCAGCAGACGTGGTTGGCAAATGCACAGTCACTGAATTTAAATATGCCTGGGATAAACATATATCCACCATAAGATAAAATACAGGAAGTAGTATAAGGGCAGACTAGATGGACCAGGAGGTCTTTTTCTGCCATCAATCTTCTAAGAAGATTCTTGGATGAGAACCGAAATGTCTTCAAGGAAAAATGAAGCAAATCCATTATGTAAAAGCACCTTTGGATTATGTGCTGAAGTGGAATATCTTATACTTCTACGGAAGAGTCTACCGAGTCTACGGAGAGGGGCGGCATACAAATCTAATAAATAAATAAATAAATAAACTTCACACACTTTAGTTACCAAATCCAGTACGGATCTGCCACAAGTTCAGGTTTGGGGAGCATTCAGATCTTTAATTCATCCTGGATTGCTGTTTTTTTGTCTCTCCATTAAAATTCCTTAAAACCCCTGCTGTTCTGTTCGCAAAAGACTATACACTTGTACTGTTTGGGTCGTATATGACCCACAGCAAAAAAGGTTTCATTTAGGTACTTAAATTTTTTGTTTTTAGAAATGTTTTTCACTGGGATACTAATTTGAACTTTTCTGAACACAACGAAAGTAAAATTGAGATGAAAAAATTAATGCTTATATTTTTATTTTGCTCGCAAAAGGCCGCCCCTACCGTTTTTGTGAAATTTTGTTCATTTTTATCTAGCTCAGGCTGCCAGGTCAATTCTTTTTTTCCCTTTTTGTGTTGGATCAATATTTTGAACATCCCTGATCATTGGAAAAATAGAAATCATCTCCATTGTACTTTCATTGTGTTCAGAAAAGTGCAAATTAGTATCCCAGCGAAAAAAGTTTTCAAAAAGACCAAATCTAAGTACCTAAATTAAAGCTTTTTTGGTCCGGGTCGTATACAACCCGAACAGTACAAGTGTCACTTTTTTTTGCACAGTCCCCCCACCTCCCAAAAAATTCTCAAAGAAAGTACCCCTTACATGATATAAAGTCATGAAGTTTCAAGTTCCAGATATTTATTTATTTGTTTGTTTGTTTGTTTGTTTGTTTATTTGTTTGTTTGTTTGTTTATTCGTTTATTTGTTTATTCGTTTATTCATTTATTCATTTATTAGATTTGTATGCCGTCCCTCTCCGAAGACTCGGGGTGGCTCACAACAGCAATAAAAACAATATAACAGTGGAACAAATCTAATATTAAAAACATATAAAACTCTATCATTACTTAAAAACCAAACAGCAACATTCATACTAAACATAAAACAAAGTATTAAAAATAGCCTGGGGAAAATGTGTCTCAACTCCCCCATGCCTGGCAATATAAGTGAGTCTTAAATAGTTTACGAAAGACAGGAAGGGTGGGGGCAGTTCTAATCTCCGCGGGGAGTTGGTTCCAGAGGGCTGGGGGCGCCACAGAGAAGGGTCTTCCCCTGGGGCCCGCCAAACGACATTGTTTAGTCAACGGGACCAGGAGATATGCAGGGAAATTTTTTTACAGGGTCTCAAACATGGCTTCGGGTCACATTCGACCCAAACAGAGCAGCAGGGTTTTGAAAATCAAGCCCGTAGCAATTCTAATATGGCTAACCCACCCAACATTTTATAGTAAGTGTGCTAGTTGAAAATATTTAAAAAAAAGAAAACTAAAAAATGAAGATAATCGAGGCTGAGATCGGTAGGGATTGGAAGGGAAATTAATTTTGCTCTCTTTGATCTCACTTAATTGGAACTTATGTGAACTGAATCGGATAGTCTTGCTCCTTTTAAACATCCATGAATTAAACAAAAGGATGTGTAACAACGCCTAGCTGCAAAAATACATCGATTGCACAGAATTCAGAGGAAACCTACCCGGATTGGCCCAGGGTGCAAACGTGTTGATTTGAAGCAGGGGTGGGTTCCGACTTCTATCGCTGCCATTTTGGTTCATCATGTGCCATGCGGGTGTGAGCACATGCGGAGTGCTAAAAACCCAGCTTCTGCACATGCTCAGAAGCAAAAAATTACAGCTGCTGCGGGTGCGAAGAAGCAAAAAACAAAATGGCAGCACCTATGGTGCCAGTGAGAGAGCTGGTTCGGAGGCGTGTCCAGCAGGCCATCACTGCCAGGGGGAGAGGAGGGGGAAGGGGAAAGGGGAGGGTGAAGAGACGGGGAAGGGAAGAGGCAAGGAAAATGGTGAGGGAAAGGAAGGGAAGGAGGAGGGAAAGAGGAAGGAGGAAGGAGGAAGGAGAGGGGGAGGGGAAAGAGGAAGTGAAATGGGAGGGAAGAGAAAGGGGGAAGAGTGAGAGAAAGGAAGGGAAGGGGAGGGAAGAAAAGGGGAGGGGAGGGGGGGAGGGGGAAGAGGGAGGGAAGGGAAATGGAAGAGGAAGTAGGAAGGGGAGAGAAAGGAAGAGAAGGAGAGGGAAGGAAAATAAAGGGAGGGGAAACGGAGGGACAGAAGAAGTGGGAAGGAGAGGGGAGAAAAGGGGAAGCAAAGGGGGAAGGGAAGAGGCAGTGGAAAGGGGGGGAAGAGGCAGGGGGAAGGGGGTAAAGGGGAGGGAAGAAAATGGAAAGGAGGGGGAAGGGGGAGGGAAGGGAAAGGGAAGAGGAAGTAGGAAGGGGGAGAGAAAGGAAGGAAAGGAGAGGGAAGGAAAAGAAAGGAAGGGGGAAAGGAGGGAAGGGGGAAGGAAGAAGGGGGAAGGAGAGGGGGAGGAGAAAGGGGAAAGGGGAAGCAAAGGGGAAGGGAAGAAGCAGGGGGAAGGGGAGGGAAGAAAAGGAAATGAGGGGGAAGGGGGATGGAAGAAAAGGGAAAGGAAGGGAAGGGGGAGGGAATGAAAAGAAAGTATAATAGACGAGGCCTTGGTTTAACAACAGGTTTAATAACAACACATGCCAGCCGTGGCAGGTACAGGCTTAAGCATAAAAACAATACACGGGCTTTTATATTCCTAGCTGCCTGAGGCAGCAGCCAATACACAAAGAGGAAACTTCCCGCTTACATTGTAACTGGGGCCGGCGCCACCAATCAGCACCCTGGATAGGTCTCGGCTCGCAGAGCTCTAGCGGCCGGTTGTTTCTATGCAGACACTTCACTCCTTCCCCTTTGGTCAGCACATACATAATCCTTAAGATATGACGGTCTCCGACAAATCCTTTCAGAGCGGCGAGGCTCCGAGACCCGAACCAAAACAGGTTCCGAGACCGGCGTTTCCAGAGTCAAATTTGGAAACGGAACACACTCTGCCTTCTGACCGTTGCTTGTGGCTGGCGTTCCCGAGTTACTGGCCTGGCTAGGAGGTCCCCGGTCAAACTCACCAGGTGGTTCGACAGCCACCCGTCCCTCATACTCACAGCTCTTATCTAGGTGTACCTGATCCAGGTGCCTGTGCCAAACTCGCCCATCCTGTAACACGACCTCGTACGAGTGGGGCCCTAGTTCCCTGCTCACCACTCCTCTTTCCCATATGGTCTTCCCGGCATAAGCCCGCACGAAAACCGGATCCCCTACGCTTACTCTTCTTCCCGCCGGGTCGGGCCACTGCACTGCTCTGGTATACCCTGGGTGCAATCTATCCAATATAATCCTTAATTTCCGTCCCATTAGAAGCTCAGCCGGGGTCCTACCAGTGGCTACACATGGGGTGGAATGCTGGCCCATTAATAAATCAGCCAACCTTTCCTTCCATGAGCCCTGAGGCATTTTCTTCAACGCATCCTTCACCGACCGAACTGCCCGTTCCGCCTGGCCATTACTGGCCAGATGCCAAGGCGAGGATAGGGCATGCCTAATTCCTGCTGATGCCAAGAATGATTCAAAGAGGACGGCGGTAAACTGCGGCCCATTGTCGGAAACCAGCAGATCCGGGAAACTGTGTGTGACGAAAAGGGCCATAAGCTCGTCTATAACCGCCTGAGCTTGGGTGGACCTTAATTGGACAACCTCCACCCATTTAGAATAAGCGTCAACGGTTATCAAAAAGGTTTGACCCATGAACGGTCTGGCCAAATCTACATGCAATCGGGTCCATGGTCCTGACGGCGGTTCCCAAACCAGGGGTTCAGCTCGGGGCGGAAATGGTCTGCTCTCTTGGCAAGCCACGCAATCTGACACCCTCTGCTTTATCTCCTTGTCCATGCCCGGCCATCACACATAATCACGAGCCAGTCCCTTCATTCTCACTATGCCAGGGTGACCCTTGTGCAGAATAGCCAGCACCTGGTTCCGTAATTTGCCAGGAATCACTACCCTCTCACCCCTTAATAAGGTGCCCCTCTCAACGGAGAATTCCATTCTACAGCACCAGAAAGGAACGAACAGCTCGACTGGGGCAGAACCTGGCCATCCCCTTAACACCCATTGTCTCACCTGGGGCAAAATAGGATCCTTTCCTGTCTCCCTGGCCACATCATAAGCGGACAGCATCAAGGGTCCTTCGGACAGAGATAAGACTGGGCACGATGGAGCGGGGTCGGACAACAATTCTTGCAGCGGGCATCTGCTGAGGGCATCGGCATGTGCTATATGGCGACCCGGTTTGTAAATTAGTGTGTAGTCATAATTAGCTAGGAATATGATCCAGCGTGACATTCGCGGGGACAATACAAGGGGACTCTGGCGATTCCCCGCTAAAAGGCCCAACAAGGGCTGGTGATCTGTGACCAGTTTGAACTTACGGCGATATAAGTACTCATGAAATCTGCGGACTCCTGCGATCAGCGCCAAAGCCTCCTTGTCAATATGCCCGTAGTTCCTTTCGGCTTTAGCAAGGGTACGGGAAAAAAATGCAATGGGGGCTTCTGAGCCATTGGGCAACCTGTGGCTAAGGACGGCCCCCACCCTGTACTGTGAGGCGTCGCAGGTAAGGGTCAGTGGCAAACTAGGGGAGTATTGTGCCAGTACATCATTAGAAACGAGGATCCTTTTAACTGCCCCAAACGCGGCTTCCTCCCTGGGACCCCAATGCCAGCTAGATCTATTGTCCAGCAACCAGTGTTCCCTCTAATATTTGGGGGGGTGGGCGGAAAAGTATAGTATCTGAGCAGCAGTCCCTTTGGGACTGGGCGGCACAGAAATAATAAATAAATGAATGAATGAATGAATGAACAAACAAACAAATAAATAAAAAACCCACCCTGTTTTGCCTCAGAGAATTTCAAAATAAAATACTGTACTGTGTGTCTATAACAGTGAGCTCATAATAGGGCAACTCTATCAATATCAAAATGGCATTTAAATAGTTGAGCTAGTTTCAAACTAGATTTTGTTTTCTTTCTCTCTTCCTTACTCCCATTCTTTTTCTTTCTCTTTTCCTTCCTCTCTTTTTTCTATCTGTTTCTCTCTTTTCCTCGCTTCCTCTCGCTCTCCTTCCCTCTCACTCTTTCTCTCTCGGTTTCTGGGCAGGTTTGAAAAACTGAGTTGATGATGATTTTTAAGTGAGCAATTGCTCACTGCTCAGCTTAGAGGGAACTATGCCAGCAACCTGTGTAATGGTTCGGCCACCGATGCTTTATGCGGAATAAAAACCGCATAAAAATTGAGCAGACCCAAGAACGCCTGAAGCTCTGCCTTTGACTGGGGTCTGGGGGCCTCCTGGATTGCCCTCGTTTTCTCGGGGGTTGGGTGGATACCTTTCCCATCTACTTTGAATCCCCAAAACTCCACCTCCGGCACCCCAAAAATGCATTTTTGTGGTTTCAATTTCAACCCCGCCTCTTTAAATTTGGTTAAAACACATCTAACCCTAGATAATAATTCCTCTATGGAACTCCTTGACACCAGAACATCATCGAAGTAGGGTACAGTCCCATCTAGCCCATATAATAACCGTTCCATTAACCCTTGAAAGATACCTGGAGCAATGGAGACTCCGAATTGGAGACGGTGGCATTTAAAAAAAAACCTATGGGTGATTATTGCCTGGGCCTCAGCTGTAAGGGGGTCCACGGGGAGTTGCTGGTAAGCTTGAGAAAGGTCCAGCTTGGCAAAGACTTTGCCGCTTCCCAAAATGGGAAGTAATTGCTGCACCACTGGCAATGGATAGGAGTGATGCGCTAATGCCCGGTTCACAGAACATTTGTAATCCCCGCATAACCTAATGCCCCCATCCCCCTTAAAGGCAATAACTAGCGGGGTCTCCCATGCTGCTTGGTCCACCGGTTCCAAGACTCCTTGCGCGATCAGCCGGTCCAGTTCAGCGTCCACCTTCGGCCGGAGAGGGATCGGAACCCGGCGAGCCTTCAGACGAACAGTGGGTACTTGGGGGGTCAAGACTAAAAGAGATGGGAGTTCCCGTGTAGCAGCCCAAAGTGTTATCAAACACGGAGGGAAACTCCTTAGCAAGCCTGTCAAATTCAGAAATTCCATTAACCACATTTACCCCCGAAATAGATAAGCCCAAAGACTGAAACCAGTCTAAGCCCAACAAATTGGAGAAAGGTCCATCAACCACAATTAAAGGTAGCTTGCCCACAAAAGACTTAAAACGGACATTAAAACGACCCTCCCCCAAGATCGGGATCGACGCCCATTGGTAGTCTCTCAACGTAGAATTGCAGGGCTGCAAACGACCCTTGCTCAGTCTCGGAAAACAACGCTTAAGGGTGGCCCACGAAACCAAAGAATGCGCGGAGCCAGTGTCCACTTGCATTGAGCACCAGGCGTCTCCGAGGCGAACCTCCACCGAAATCTTTTCCGCGGAGCCCGACGTCTTCCGGACATACGAGGTTGCTTGACGCGGAGAGCTGAAGACAGCATTACAATCATCCCTACGGGTTGAAGAAAATTTTCTTTGCCAACGGGCATTGAAGTTTTGAGACTCCCTCTGATCCCTAGGCACTGCAGGTGGGGATCTGCGGAAACGGCAGACCCTCGCAATGTGGCCCCTGGCCCCGCAACGTCTGCAAGCGGCATCCCTAAAAGGGCAATTTGACCTGAAGTGGCTTCCCCCGCAGCCTCGGCACGGTGATAAAGGAGGATGGGGATGGGCAGCCGGCGGCTCGCGGCTGCGGTTAACCGCTAGCCGGCAAACCTCTTCTTCCTCCGGGTCACCAGAATCCTCCTTCTCAATAGGAACCTTCGGCTTCTCCGGGGGACTGGGCCCCTTATTTGTGACATTTACGTAGCTGTCCATGGCCGCAAGAGACTGGGTGGACAGCTTGAAGGCTCAGGCTTCCGCGAGAGCAGCTTGAAATGTTAAATCCCGGGTGGCCAGGAGACGCCGCTTAAGGCGTCCATCCCTCACCCCAAAAACTAATCTATCCAGCAAATAGTCATTAAGATCCGAGAACTCGCAGTAGAGAGCCGCCCGGCGGAGAGCGGCTACAAAGTCATTGATGGATTCCCCCTCAAGTTGATTCCTCTGATAAAACTTATATCTCCGCGCACAGCGGGAAGGGGAAGGGGCGTAGTGGTCTTGCAAGGTAGAGAGGAATTGCTCCCAAGGCACGTTATGTATAGTAACAGGGGCGAATAAAGCCCGTGCCGTTTCAAAAATCTCAGGCCCGCAAAACCCGAGAAAATAAGACCTCTTACGGTCTCCAGAGATCTCTGTGTAGCCATTGGAGATTAGAAAACAATCGAACCGGGCGACATATGAGTCCCACGTCTCCCCTTGAGGGTCGAAAGGGGGAAAGGAAAGTTGAACAGACATCCTCACTTACTGTGCTATACTCAAACAGAATCCGCACACATAGGCTCGACTCTCGTCGCCAGTATAATAGACGAGGCCTTGGTTTAACAACAGGTTTAATAACAACACATGCCAGCCGTGGCAGGTACAGGCTTAAGCATAAAAACAATACACAGGCTTTTATATTCCTAGCTGCCTGAGGCAGCAGCCAATACACAAAGAGGAAACTTCCCGCTTACATTGTAACTGGGGCCGGCGCCACCAATCAGCACCCTGGATAGGTCTCGGCTCGCAGAGCTCTAGCGGCCGGCTGTTTCTATGCAGACACTTCAGAAAGGAAGGGGAAAAGGAGGGAATTGGGAAAGAGAGGGGGAGAGGAAAGGGAAGCAAATGGGGAAGGGAAGAGGAAAGGGCTATGGGTGAGGGAAAGGAAGGAAAAGGAAGAGGGAAGGGGAGGTAAGAAAAGGGTGAGAGGAGGGGGGAAAGAAGGGGGAAGGGGAAGAAGGAGAAGGAGAGGGAAGAGGGAGGGGGTAGAGGGAGGGAAGGGAAGAAAAGGGGAGGAGAAAGGGGGAGGTAAGATGAAGGAGGAAGAGGAAGGAAAGGGAATGATCCACCACCTGCATTAAATCCACATGTGATGTGTATTTAAATGATCACAAATTTCAATTAGCTTGTGACTTGCTACTGCTGCTATACTTTTAATGCTTTAACAGATTTCAGAATTTTTATTCCATTCTCTCTCTCTCTCTCTCTCTCTCTCTCTCTCTCAAATAAAACACCTCCTATTCTTCTTCATGTGATCATTTCAGACATTTTCAAAATTGTCCATTACCCTTTGGGGCAAAAAGGCAATTCCTCTCCATTTTAATACATGAAATCCATGCATGAATTTAGCTTTAATCTCATTATCTTCGGGAAACTTTGGAAGCCTCTGAGGGACAAAATAAATAAATTTAAAAAAAACTGGGCCGGATAAGTTCTCAAATAAATGAATCACCTAGCAAATTCTTCCATTTTCCAAATTGTACAATGTGGGGAAAGGTACAGTGCAGTTCTGTGCTTTTCTCCCGGGAATAAAGATTCATTGAGTTTAATGTGATTTAATCATAAATTAATGTTTATACGACCGCAGTGAGTATTTCTCTTCCAAGAGATTCCCCTCCCCTTTCATCTATTTCTCCTTATTTTCGAGATCCAGACAGCAATTTTAGGTTTTCTGGGTCATTCAGATAAGTAACATAATTGTATTAATGGTAAAGTAGCTTTCACATTAGTTTGAAAGGAGATAAATTAATTAGGAACTCTCTCTTTAGAGTCTTCACTCTAGCACAAATGTACTCTTCGCTTAAGGAAAGAAGCCAGAACATTGCAGCCTTTGTTGGCACTATGAAAATATTAGGAATATTTGCCACTATTGCAAACATTAGGAAAACTTGGCTTTTTACAAAGGCTATTTTTTAAAAAGAAGAAGCTTATTTATTTCTTTTTATTTGTTTGTTTATTTTGTCAAGTAAGTATTGGTGATATACTAGTATACTGGAGCGATTAATATTAAGTTTAAATCTGTTGTGCGCTCTTGTGTTGTTGTGGTTGAAGCTGAAGTAGTCGCCGACAGGCAAGATGTTGCAGCATATGACCTTGTGGGCAATACTTAGATCTTGTTTAATGCATCTTAGTTCTAAACTTTCTAGGCCCAGGATTGAAAGTCTGGTCTCACAGGGTGTTCTATTTCGAGTGGAGGAGTGAAGGGCTCTTCTGGTGAAGTATCTTTGGACATTTTCGAGGGTGTCAATGTCTGAGATGCGATATGGGTTCCAAACAGATGAGCTGTATTCGAGGATGGGTCTGATAAAATAGAGATAGAGCCAAGCAATGTAAAATTGAGTGAAGGGAGATGAACCCACCATTTTAATGAACTGGGTTGACCCCATTAAGCCACGATACGATCTGTTTGCCTGGATGTCGCCCATTCTTTGAATTCAGCATCAGCGTGCTATACCGATTCATGTTTTCTGTGCCTCTCTCTCTCTCTCTCTCTCTCTCTCACACACACACACACACACACACACACACAGACACAAATGGCCTGGTTTGACTCTTCCCTTGCTGTGTTTGTGGTGGCGGGTATTGCAAATGGTGCATTTGATGATGCCAAGGGCTTTGTTGAAGAGAAAACAAAGCCGGCAACTGGCAAAAAAGCAGCGAGGACCGGGAGAAGATTATTATCTTCTAAGGTTGAAGCCCTCTGTCATTTTTGCACAGCTGCGGCTCCAAGCCCGGCGTTGAGTCAGTGGGAGTCACCAAGGCGCTCGTCCCTTTTATTCAGCAGATAAAACCCCAATAATTAAACTGCCAGCCAGAGTCATCAAGTGTTTTTGAGGGGGCAATACAGTCACTAGAAGTCTCGAGCTGGGGTGACTCTTTGCCAAACTAAGGCTATAATTTGCTTTAGTTTTATTTGAATCACTGTGTGCTTCTATTAAAAAAGTCCCTTGGCAGACTATATATATACACACATACATACATACATACTGTATATTTATTTATTTATTTTATTTATTTGTTTTGTCCAATACACAATAGTACACAATGAGGGTTATAGAGGATATAATCAGGTAGAATGTATTAAAGGGGGAATAGAGGAGAAAATAAAGGAGTGAAATATAACTATGAGAGAATAGCAGAAAAAGATATAGGGATAGAAGGGAAGATATAGGAGATATAGGAGAGACAATAGGACAGGGGACGGTGCACTTATGTACGCCCCTTACTTCATAGCCGACAAAGTATATTCTGTATGTGGCACATATTTTTTCTGAATTTTTTGAAAATTAAGGGAGACTGGGATAGATCTATTTCGGCCTTGTTCTGGCCTCATCAGCTAGCCATACCCTCACACTGGGATTCTTTGCCTTATAAGGCAATGGCTGCAAGTTCAAATCCCAGTGTGACGGTATGGCTAGCTGATGAGGCCGAAATAGATCTATCCTAGTCTCCCTTAATTTTCAAATTCAGGAAAAACATATGACATGTATGTATGTATGTATGTATGTATGTATGTATGTATGTATGTACATACTCTCTCCCCTCGTACAAGATGATACAGGAGGAGAACCTGTGGTCTAGAGGTTAAAAGCTACGGCCTTATAGGCAGACTGCCCAGGTTCAAATCCCGGCAAGGGTATGGCTAACTGATGAGAGCTAAATAGCGTGAAATAGATCTATACTAGTCTCCCTTCATTTTCATTATCAGCAACAATATGTTACACACACACGTCTCTCTGTTTGTGTGTGTCTGTGTATATATGTATATTTGTATGTAGGTGTGTAGCAAGACAAATATGGTGTTTGCAGTAGTTGGAAAAGGATGTAACTTTCTCCATGTTTTAAAATAACCCACACATTTTCTGGAACCCCTTCATCTTTTGTTCTTGGCGGTTTCTGAAAAACAAAATTGCCAGGGGGAATCCTGGTTTTATCCTCTTTCTCTTTCTCTCTCTCTCTCTTCCAGAGAAGCCGTTTTGAAAAATGAACTTTGAAAAAATGAGGATTTTTTTTCCTGGTTTCTAAAGTAAAAAATTATTCGGCGGTGCGACTACTTGGGATAAAGAGCGAAAAGCACAATCATCCCCTTGTAATAATAATAATAATAATAATAATAATAATAATAATAATAATAATAACAACAACAACAACAACAACAACAACAACAACAGAGTTGGAAGGGATCTTGGAGGTCTTCTAATCCAACCCACTACTCAGGTAAGAAACCCTGAACTACTTCAGATAAATGGTTGTTGAATCTCTTCTGAAAAACATCCAGTATTGGTGCATTTACAACTTCTGGAGGCAAGCTGTTCCATGGATTAATTGTTCTAACTATCAGGGAATTTCTCCTTAGAGTAGTTCTCTCCTTGATTGGTTTCCATCCATTGCTTATTGTGGGAGAATAAGTTGACCCATCTTGTAGCTCCTTAGATATTATTATTATTATTATTATTATTATTATTATTATTATTATTATTATTATTATTATTATTATGTCAGTACAACACAGCAAATGAGATCACTATGCTGGATTTCATATTTCATCACCAGTCGGGCGCTTCCCAAGCACCTAGGACTGTGCGATGTAGCGGCGAATTATGTTTGCTGATCCCAGTAAAGCAGCCTTTTGCAATTGACAGATGGAGATTTTGTCAATTCCAATGGTTTTCAAATGTCCGCTGAGATCCTTTGGTACTGCGCCCAGCGTGCCAAGTACCACTGTGACCATTTTCACTTATGCCAGAGTCGTTGCAGCTCAATTTTTAGATCTTCGTATTTCTTCTCCTCAATTCTGCTGTCCCCTGGGATTGCGATGTCGATGATCCATACTTTCTTTTTCTCCACAATCAGGATGTCTGGTGTGTTATGCTTCAGAATTCGGTCAGTCTGAAGTCGGAAGTCCCACAGTAGATTTGCTTGCTCATTTTCGACCACTTTTTCGGGCTTATGATCCCACCAGTTCTTTGCCACTGGTAAATGGTAGTTCTGGCACAAGTTCCAGTGGATCATCTGTGCCACAGCATCATGTCTATGCTTGTAGTCAGTCTGTGCAATCTTTTTGCAGCAGCTGAGTATGTGATCGTTTGTTTCATCTGTTTCTTTACAGAGTCTGCATTTTGGATCGTCTGTTGATTTTTCAATTCTGGCTTTGACAGCATTTGTTCTAATGGCCTGTTCTTGTGCCGCCAGATATTATTATTATTATTATTATTATTATTATTATTATTATTATTATTATTATTATTATTATCATCTACTTATATCTGGCTTATATCTGACTTATATTATCTACTTATATCTTATATCCAACTCCTGGAATATGCAGACTTGAAAATTTCAAGAAAAATAATATCTTGGGCTAGTTAAGACACTGCCTTAGGAAGAAATAGGTACGTACTACCATGCTTGGTGGACATGCCCAAAAGCAAAAGAATACTGGAATTTAATAGAAAAATGGCTAAAAGAAATAACCCAGCAAGAAATGAAGAAAACACCAGAATTCTTTTTATTAGGTATTTCAAATAAGAAATATAAAAAAGACATATATTATTTAATAATCCACATTTTAGCAGCAGCTAGGATAGCTTTTGCCCAAAAATGGAAAGACTTTGAGACCCCAAAAGAATCAGATATGTTTTAAGAAAGTTTTAGAATGCGCTGAGCTTGATATGATGACGAGAAGGTTGAAAAATCAAGAAGAATCAGAATTTTATGAGGTTTGGCAAAAGGTATACATCTGGTGGGTTACAAAGAAACAGAGATAACCTTATTTTTATACTATTTTAAATATATTTCTATCTAGTAGTTATATTGTATTAGACAGTGATTATTTACAATATAAAGATAAACTCCTTTCTTCTTCTACCATTTTTCTTTTTTTTTCTTCATAGTTCATTTTAAGTTACAATTTTAAAATTTCTATACAGTGATCCCTCGATTAGCACGGTCTCGATTAGCACGAAACGCTGCAACGCGGTTTTTCAAAAAATATTAATTAAAAAATAGTCCGCGCTAGTTCTCTCTCTCTTCTCTCCCTGTTGCCGGCGTGGTATATGAGAGAGAAAGAGAGAGGCAGAGGTCGGGCACATTACCGGGAGGTGGAGGCGGCGTGGGGACGCTGGGTGCCGGGGACACCGAGGAGGGGGTGGACGTGGCCTCTCAGCTGCAGAGCCGAACAAGGGCGGAAGCAACGGCGGAGTCCGGCGCTGGGGCCATGCGGGGCCGCTCATCCAGGGGGGCGTGGACTGGCAAGTCGCCTCCTTTCTCTTTCTTTCTCTCTCTTATACCACACCGGTAACAGGGAGAGAAAGAGAGAGAGCGGAGGGCACCTTGCCGGTCCACGCCCCCCTAGATGAATGGCTCCGCATGGCCCCAGCGCCGCCCAGGCAAAGGGGAAACCCCAAGATCGCTTGCCGCTTGCCGTATTGCAGCGAAGGAGGCGAAGCAAGGCTCCAAGCTGCAATACGGCAAGCGGCAAGCGGCAAGCGATCTTGGGGTTTCCCCTTTGCCTGGGCGGCGGGAAGACCAAGGGAAGGTTCCTTCAGCCGCCCAACACCTGATCCGCTCCGCAGCGCGGCAGCAGCAAGGAGCCGAAGATGGGGTTTCCCCTTTGCCTGGGCAACGGGGAAACCCCATCTTCGGCTCCTCGCTGCTTCCGCGCTGCGGAGCAGATCAGCTGTTGGGCAGCTGAAGGAACCTTCCCTTGGTCTTCCCCGCCGCCCACATGCAAACTCCACCATCTGCGCATGTGCGGCCATGAAAAAAATGGCGCGCATGCGCAGATGGTGGTTTTTACTTCCGCACCACTATAACGCGGAAATCGATTAGCGCGGGAGGTCTTGGAACGTAACCCCCGCGCTAATCGAGAGATCACTGTATATGTTTTAGATGTGTTTCTAGTTATTATCTTATAATTGGTATATCTAAGTATTTTATAAACAATGATAGAGTTAGTTTTTTTTCTCTCACTCTCTTTTTTACTTATTACAAATATAATGATGACTTCTACTTTGAGAGGAGCGAATGTTGCTCCACTAAATGTTATATGAAATGTATGTTTTGTCTGTCTTTGCAATTTAATAAAAAATATATTTTAAAAAAAGACACTGCATTAGTGAACGAACTGCACTAAAACTTTATTTATCTCCTTGCAACAAAGTGACTGATTTGAGAAATGATGGACTTGCTTATATCACTTTGCCTAACTTCTCCTAATTCTTCCAAACTTCAATTAGAGTCTGTCTTTTGTGGCTCCCCTAAGAACATAAATGCAGACGATTTATGTTAGGCTAGATCAGTTTATTCCTTAGCTGCCTTTTTTTTTAAAAAAAAATGGCATGTCAAGAAGAATTCTACTGGGGTTTTTTCCCTAGAAGAATAAGCTACACATACTGTAATTCTAAAGCATGATTGTTGTTTGGAGGCTAAGGAGATTAATCCGGACTCTGCGGAAATTTAGGGACGAAGAAAAGGGTCAGAAAAAGTCTCCGCTAATCCTAGATATGTGTGTTGGAAGGTTATTTTCTCTGAACTTTCTCTCTTTGCTTCCTTGCACCATCAGAGATACAAGATAGCTTCTGATGTGATGCTATATATCTCTGATGCAAGGATGAAATCCTGTAAGTTCTGATAAAACCTGGAGAATTGGTAGCAGAAATTTTGAGTAGTTCAGAGAACCAACAAATACTACCTCTGCATTCGCTGGCTGGGGAATTCTGGGAGTGGAAGTCCAAATATCTTCAAGTTGCCAAGGTTGGGAAACACTGATCTAGACCAAAGAAGACTCATCCAGCAACTGTTGCCCTTGTAACCTTCCACCAAACAGTTAGGACGAAAAGCGGGAGCTATGGCACCGATGCATCACGGGCCCCCTTCTGTTCTCTATTGTACTGCCAGGTGCCGATATAAATAACACAAACCCTCTAAGCCAATTTAAGCCTTGTGCAAACATGCACACACATTATTATTATTATTATTTATTTCCATTTCCGGTCACAATTCAAAGTGTTGGTCATGACCTTTAAAGCCCTACATGGCAATGGACCAGATTACCTCCCGAACCGCCTGCTACCACACGAATCCCAGCGACTGATAAGGTCCCACAGAGTTGGCCTTCCCCGGGTCCCGTCGACTAAACAATGTCGTTTGGCGGGCACCAGGGGAAGAGCCTTCTCTATGGCGGCCCCGGCCCTCTGGAACCAACTCCCCCGGGAGATTAGAACTGCACCCACCCTCCCTGTCTTTCGTAAACTACTCAAGACTCATTTATACCACCAGGCATGGGGGAGTTGAGATAGCTCTTCCCCCTAAGCCATTACAAGTTATGAATAGTATGTTTGTGTGTATGTTTGGTTTTATAATAGGGGTTTTTAGTTGTTTTTTATTATTGGATTGTACATGTTGTGTTTATTATTGTTGTTAGCCGCCCTGAGTCTGCGGAGAGGGGCGGCATACAAATCCAATAAATTATTATTATTATTATTATTATTATTATTATTATTACTACTACTACTATTACTACTACTACTACTACTATTACTATTACTACTATTATTATTATTATTATTATTATTATTATTATTATTATTTATTTGATTTGTATGCCACCCCTCTCTGTAGATTTGGAGCGGCTCACAGCAATAATAAAAACAATGTACAGTAACAAATCTAATATCTGCAGAGAGGGGCGGCATACAAATCCAATAAATAAAATAAATAAATAAATAAATTTTAAAAACCCTTATTTAAAAGCAAAATATACACACAAACCTACCATACATAAACTATATAGGCCTGGGGGAGATGTCTCAATTCCCCCATGCCTGACGGCAGAGGTGGGTTTTAAGGAGTTTACAAAAGGCTAGGAGGGTGGGGGCAGTTCTAATCTCTGGGGGGAGTTGGTTCCAGAGGGTCGGGGCCGTCACAGAGAAGGCTCTTCCCCTGGGGCCCGCCAGACGACATTGTTTAGTCGACGGGACCCGGAGAAGGCCAACTCTGTGTGACCTAACTGGTCGCTGGGATTCGTGCGGCAGAAGGCAGTCCTGGAGATATTCTGGTCCAATGCCATGAAGAACTTTATAGGTCATAACCAACACTTTGAATTGTGACCGGAAACTGATCGGCAACTATACATACAAAACCTCCCCCTCACAATTGGGAAGCTGGGTATACAATTCACATTACACAAGGTGACACTTTCCAGTCCAGAAAGAAAAAAAAAAGGAGGAAGGAAGTAGGTGGTATGGAAAGACAACTGATTTTGCGATGCAATTTTTCAAGGAGATAAACTTTTTCTTCTCCCAATGACACTCCCAAACAGTGGCCATTTATCAATAAGTGAAAGAGATTTATTGGGACTTTTTGTGGGTTAAGGTAAAGGAAGGAGGGGAAGGGACAAGGATAAGTTTCTACGCCAATGTAAAGGATGGTGTTTGAAAATGATGCCCAGGGGTAGCTCAGCTAAATTTTAAAGCTTCTCGAGACACTACAAAGAAGAAAAGATCCTGAGCGTAGATGAGATCATCTTTCAAAGAAGAAGGGCAGTCAATCTATTCTCTAAAACAGTGTTTCCCAACCTTGGCAACTTGAAGATATTTGGACTTCAACTCCCAGAATTCCCCAGCCAGCGAATGCTGGCTGGGGAATTCTGGGAGTTGAAGTCCAGATATCTTCAAGTTGCTAAGGTTGGGAAACACTGCTCTAAAACACTAAAAGGCAAGACAAGAAACAATGGATGGAAAGTAATCTGTTATTGTATTGTATTCTATTCTATTCCATATTTCATTATTCTATTCTATTCTGGAACTGATGGGTTTCAGTCTTTTTGTCATTTGGGGCTGGAGAGTTGGGTTAATTCTTCTGGAAATATGTAACATGTGAATATTAATCATAACAGAACTTAGAGTTCAGGCAGGGGAGTTAGATATTGCCAAGACTGAGATGATATCCTAGATAGCTCTTTCCTGTCTGAAAATGATTAGGAGACTGGAGGCTAAAACAATATAAATAAACACCCAGAAAGTCAAGGAACAGGTAAAAACTGCCTGTTTTCACCTCCCCTGTCTCCCGAAGATAGATGACAGACAGATAGACAGATAGGTGATAGAGAAAGAAAGAAAGAAAGAAGGAGGGAGGGAGGGAGGGAGGAAGGGAGGAAGGAAGGAAGGAAGGAAGGAAGGAAGGAAGGAAGGAAGGAAGGAAGGAAGGAAGGAAGGAAGGAAGGAAGTGTTGTGGTTGGCTCTGGCCCAGCTCCTGCCCCAGGGAATGTGGAGGTGGATGCAGGGGAAACTTCAACATGTCATAGGCCTGTGTTATTGCTGACAGAGTCAGGTAGTTCAGTTTCCTTGGACGAAGAAGAAGGTGGGGGAGACTTGGAAGGGGGGCTTGGCACACAGCCCAGGAAGCCAAACTCCATTATCTTCGGTCGATTCGGATGCGGAAGTCTTGGACCCACACAGGCGCAGAGTTATACGTAGAAGAGACCAATTGAGGACATATTACAGGAGATAAGAGAGGCCACCTGTGTTTGGGTGGGGCTCCAGTAATTAGTGCTGCTGATATAAATAGCAGCGTGTGGGTTTGGCCGTTGTAGAAGATTATCTGATCGTTGTTCTTCAGGACTGCCTTGCTGTTTCCGGACTTTGTTTGTTGATTTTTCATGACTTTGAAACCAAAGCAGAGCAAAGTGTGTGTGTGTTTCACTTCATGGAAGAAGAAGGGGTGTGAAGTTTCTTCATAGCTGCAAGCTAAGTACTTAAGGACTGATTAAGGGAATTGTACAGACCAACAGGTTGTTTTGGGACGAGTGCTCTTTGCAATACAAAAAGAGTGCTTAGTTTATTTTGAATTTTGTGATAAAGAACATTGTTTTGAATTTTCAAACGTGTGTGTGTCTGAAATTTGTACTCTTGTATTTTCGGGAGGCTCATACCAGAGAGCCCATCAAAACAGGAAGGAAGGAGGGTGAGCGTCAGGCTGAAGCCAGAATGCTTGGAGGTCTTGGCCTGCCACATTATGTTATATTCTTTTGGGAATTCTTCTTGCTGTGGGAAGTTAGGAGGGGCATTGTATGAGGAGGTAGAGATAGATAAAATAAATTCCTTTTAGAGTTTCAAGGTCATCCTTTGTACAGCACCTGGCCAGAAGAAGAGGGGAGTGTACGGACCCAGTGACTGAAGATTAGTGGTCCATGTGATGAACTTGTGTGAGGGGGACAGGGGAATGAACTTTAAACTGGAAGTAGAAACCCTGGGGGAAATCACATTCGAGTTTCCCCAGGTGTACCAAGATGGTTCTAGGAATAAATTGCAACTTTGAGAAAGTCTTTCCCTTCAATTCTGATTTAAACTTAGGTGTTAATTGGAACATTGACAGAGGGAGGGAGGAGGAGGAGGAGGAGAAGATGGTCAGTAGCTACTACTACCACTACTTGATTATCAGTTGACTAGAATCATGTGTATAGGTATGAGCAATAAACCCACTTAAATGGAACTTAACATGTGGTCCTGATTCTTCGTACTTGACATTGTTGCAGTAAGACAACAAGTACAGTGATACCTTGTCTTACAAACTTAATTGGTTCCGGGACGAGGTTTGTAAGGTGAAAAGTTTGTAAGACAAAACAATGTTTGCTGGAGAGACGGAGTAACGACACGGACACCAGAGCTGGATTTAAAATTGGGTCATTTTTATTAACATAAATTTGCATAATTTATTCAAATACTTTGCATAAATTAGCATAAACAACTATGACCCGGAACTGGACCTGCAGGGTCAAACAAATACTTCCGGGGCGGAAATGACGTTATGCCAGTAAACATTCCTGGGCAACTCATGGGCGTATCTCGATGCAAGGTCCAGGTGAGGGCCAGGCCGTCACCTATGACCTTTTCTGCCATGCTGTGCATGAGGGGGGTCCCACCGGCTAACCCGAATCGGGGAATTAAAGGTGCAGGACCCAAAGACAGGTTCCCCCCAGCTGCTCAGGCAGAAACTCCCTCCATGAGCTTGCAGAGAACCTGTCAATCATCCCCAAAGATGCCCAAGGGAGAACGCGCGGTTGCTAAACCACCCAATTTTCCGCCCCTAACCTGCCTACCCAAATGACCAAAGGTAAGCCAATTAACCTAATTAATGCAAGCACCCCCTAACCGCACAGCCATCACCCCAGTGTGGAATGGGCGAAAAAACAGCTCAGCTAAGAGGCAGAACTGCAAAAAATTCCCATTCGGCCCCCTAAGGGCGACCCCTAAGCACACTGCAAAATAGTGGAGGGCGGGCGGGTGTCTGCTCAGAAGCTTGGTCCGGGCGAAAAGGAAGAGCCCCGGGCCTGCTCGCCCTTATATAGGGCAAGCAGGCTCCGCCCGGACCAATCAGGGCCTGGCCAATCAGGCCCCGATCTCCCGAGCGAAGTCTCGCATCGCGAGACTTCGCCCGGGATCCAAAATGGCGGCCGCCATGAGGGACCGTGTCTCCCGGTCCCTCCAGCAAAGCCTGCCTGCCGGGTAAGTCCGGCGCTGCCCTTGCTGGAGAGACGGAGTAACGACACGGACACCAGAGCTGGATTTAAAATTGGGTCATTTTTATTAACATAAATTTGCATAATTTATTCAAATACTTTGCATAAATTAGCATAAACAACTATGACCCGGAACTGGACCTGCAGGGTCAAACAAATACTTCCGGGGCGGAAATGACGTTATGCCAGTAAACATTCCTGGGCAACTCATGGGCGTATCTCGATGCAAGGTCCAGGTGAGGGCCAGGCCGTCACCTATGACATTTTCTGCCATGCTGTGCATGAGGGGGGTCCCACCGGCTAACCCGAATCGGGGAATTAAAGGTGCAGGACCCAAAGACAGGTTCCCCCCAGCTGCTCAGGCAGAAACTCCCTCCATGAGCTTGCAGAGAACCTGTCAATCATCCCCAAAGATGCCCAAGGGAGAACGCGCGGTTGCTAAACCACCCAATTTTCCGCCCCTAACCTGCCACAGGAGCGGGGGTCAGATCTCTATCTTGGCCCCCCGACTCCCCCCTCTATCTGCGCCAGCTCACGCAGAGACCGCTGCAGGTCCTGTAAGAAGATGGCGTTCCCCTGGTCAGACAGGTGAACGCCATCATCACGGTAGAGCCATGGCTGGTCTATTGATATAAGGGGATGAGGTATTACTACTCCACCCAATTCTCTAACTGTTTTACCCATAGCCCTATTCACCCGTCGCCTAGCCCGGTGAATGGCCCTAAGGGAAGAGGCATCCCTCCACACAATCCTAGGTAATATTTCTGACCACACCACTTGCGTGGTGGGCCATACCTCACGAAGCCTTCGCAGGTCTTCGCGTGCCTGGATGAGCAGCGCCAGGCCTCCCAGTATGCACAGGTCATTGCCACCTAAGTGCAATACCAGCCACCTGGGTGCGGCCACAGGACGCTGCCCACCCAGACCCCTTTGGGCGCGACTCCAGGAGCCGCCCCCCATATTGCCGGGCGCAGCCACAGAACGCTGACCGCCCAGCAACGCCGGTAGGAGACCCTCCCACCGCATACCTCTCCGGCCCATCCAGGCAACGTTGACCCACCGCCCCAGGGACAGGTGGGTCCCGATGGCGCTCCTGGCTGCCGCGCGGCCGGCCCAGAAAATCATGCTGTGGCCACACAGCAGCGCCGTCGGTTTCGTGTTAGCCTGGGGACCTGCAAGAGGACACAGACACAGAGAGGTTACCTAGCCTAAGCCCTGCCTGGGATCCTCAGCGGGCCTAACATAACCCAAATATGCCGCTGACCGCCAGCGGCCGATCTCCCGAATCCGATGGGCCGGGAAACCAGAAAGTGCCGCGCTAGTGGCGGCGCCGATACGGAACGAATGCGTTCCATAGCCGGCGGGATCCATGCCCACCTGGGCCATCGCCCTAGATACTAAAGCCCAGAATTGGAAACGGGTCAGAGGGGTACCATCACAATGCCTAAACAGGTACCCCTGACCTGACCCCCTCATACCACAATAAAGCTGTAGGGCGGCCACCGGACACACCGACTGGTCGGAGGCCGCACTAAGATTCAAGGTAACCCCTCTGCACAGCTGATCCGTTTTAGACCTCCTCACTACAAGGGACACCCCCCCTTGTCTAAAGGCCAGATCAGCGAACTGGAAGGCCCGGAGCGAAGTGTCAGCCTGAGACGAAGCCATGGCCTCGCTGACCCGAAGGGCCCCAAAAAACATGACACAAGCCGCTGCTCTAAAAAGACGGGCCTCGTACAATGAGGAACACAGACTGCCAAAAACCACGTTGATTAAAGACAGCTGCTCCACCGTCAGAGCCTGACGAGTGTCACCTGGGGCCCCCGCTTGCTCCCTAAGCCAGCCCTCCAGCATCTTCCGGATGCGAAAGTCACCCGAAAGATCAGCAAACCCCCCCGCCTTGGACAGAAAGGCGAGGCCGGCTAACCGGGACCGGATCGTCCTAACTGACAGGCCACGCTGCCTGAGTTGGACGCAAAACTCGGCCAAATGCTCTACAGGGACAGGCCAACTAAGCTGGTAACCCCTGCCCTGCCTGAACTCCCCAAACTCCTTACCTGCACGCTGGTATGCCCTGAGGGTGCCGGGCGCTACAGACAAGGAGATTGCCCGGGATGCCTCGCCTCTCCACCACTCTGGATCCCTCCCAGACTCCAGAGGTGGCTGGGGAACACTTCTGGCAATTCTCGGGCCCACGGGGCCAGGGTCCGAAACCTGGACAACTGACCACGGGACAAGGCATCAGCAACCCCGTTATCTAACCCGGGGACATGCTTAGCCAAAAACAATGCGTTTAGAGACAAGGACCGGTGCACAAAATGGCGGACAAGCCGCATGACCCTGTCGCTCTTTGAGGACAGGGCATTCACCACATGGACAACCGCTAGGTTGTCACACCAGAAGTGCACGGTCTTGTCCCTAAACTGCTCCCCCCAAAGCTCTAAGGCCACTATTAAGGGGAAGAGCTCCAAGAACGTTAGGTCCTTAACCAACGAAGAGGCACTCCATTCCGGAGGCCATGCCGACCAGCACCACTGGTCACCTAACACTACCCCGAAACCACAAGTCCCCGCGGCGTCAGAGCAGAGCTGCAACTCAGCTTCCAACAGAAGCTCGTGCCTCCAAAAAGACAACCCGTTAAATCTATCCACAAAATCCCGCCACACGCCGAGGTCAGCCCTGACCCCAGCGCAAAGGCGGGTACGATGATGGGGCAAACGGAGCCCCTTCATCGCATCATACAACCTCCTGGAAAAAGCCCTTCCAGGAACCACTACCCGACAGGCAAAATTAAGAATGCCTGCCAATTCCTGGAGCTGCTGTAGGGTCACCTTCCGGCAGCCCAGGACCTCATCAAGCTTCCGCTTAATCTTAACCAACTTCTCTAGGGGCAATCTAGAAGATTGCTCCTCCGAGTCCAATTCAATACCCAGGAAGGTAATCCTGGTAGCGGGGCCTTCGGTCTTCTCAGAGGCTAAAGGCACCCCTAATTGAGCACAAAGGGCTTCGAAGTCCCGCATCAAAGCAAAACATTGCTCCGAATGCGCAGGCCCCGCCAACAGGAAATCATCAAGGTAGTGAACGACCGTACCCAGACCACTTTGCCTCCTGAGCGCCCACTCCAAGAAGGTGCTAAAACTCTCAAAAAGAGAGCACGAGACAGAGCACCCCATGGGCAAAGCTCTGTCCACGTAATAGCCCCCCTCGAAATGGAAGCCCAACAGCTCAAAGTCGTCTGGGTGTATGGGGAGGAGCCGGAATGCCGACTTAATGTCGCATTTACCCATAAGGGCTCCCACCCCACACTTCCTAACCATGGTCACGGCTGCATCAAAGGACGCATACCGGACCGAACACAACTCGTCAGGAATGAAATCATTCACTGACTCCCCCTTTGGAAAAGACAAATGGTGAATCAACCTAAATTCACCACTCGCCTTTTTGGGGACCACACCTAAGGGAGACACCCGAAGATTCGGGAAGGGCGGCTCCGAGAAGGGCCCAAGGACCCTGCCCTCGGCAACCTCCTTCCCAATCTTCTCCCTAACAATGTCTTCATGACCAACAACCGACCTAAGGTTGTCAGACATGAAGGCCTTCCTAACACCCTGATAAGGGATCCTAAATCCCTCTGAAAAACCTAGCAAGAGAGCGGCCGCTCTCGAGCGAGGGTGGTAGTCGCCCAACCAACCCTTAAGCACCACTAAATTAATTGGGCTGGGCCCCTTTTTCCCCAGCAGGTGGGGGAGGCTTTGGGGGACCCGAGCCTTTCTTTTCAATCCCCTTCTTGGGGCGGGGGCACACGGCTGCGGAATGGTTTCCCCCACAACTTCCGCAGGCGTGACGAAACCGGCAAATGGGGCGAAAACACGCCCCCTTCGCCGCAAATTCGTGACACACGAGAGTGGCCCCTTTACCGACTACCCCCGCCACGGCCTTGGCCGGCGCGGGCGTAGCCGGCTCTTCCTCCATAAAGTGACCGCTATCAGTCCTATCACAGCCCTCCTTCCCCGACATATGTGTGGCCTGGAACCACAGGTCCAGAACCACCATATCCCAGGGCAAGTAGGGGTCATGGGCAATACGCATACGGAAGCCCTTGTCGTAATGCCTCCATATGGTGCCCCCATATTCGAAATGGGCCCTCGCTATAAGGTCGATGTACTTCAGCAAGGCAGCGGCCCTCCCCGGCTGCCTCTGAATGACCACCGACGCAAAGGTCAGAAAGGCATACAGCCACGAGCTAAAGCATTTCGTGACCTTTGTCTTTTTCACCTTCTCCCCAGGGACCACCTCCTTGTCCTGTTTAGGGACCTCCCTGTTCAAGATGGAGAACAAATCAACGTACTCCCCCCGCCAGATTGCCTCCTTAACTGACGGGTGCAGATGGTACCCTAAAGGCGTAGCGGGCAACCCGCAAGGGATGGCCCCAGGCTTGATGCTGGCGAACGGGTCCCACACCGTGGTGGCCCCCGAGCCCAGCACCCCAAGCCCAGGTGGATACATGAATGGGACCGGTGGCATAATGGCCGGTGGGGGAGGAATCCAACCCCCCACCCCCGCCCCAGGTGGGACAGGTACCCCCAGCGCCCCCACTGGCGGAGCTGGCGGAGACCAGACCTGACTACAGGTGCCTGCTGCCGCCCCCGTAAAGCTGTTGCCACCCCCCAAAGCTGGCGGGATGAACCCGGGACCCTGTATGGGCAGGAGCGGAGATGTGCCTGCATGTGGTGCAACCTCACCTGCCCCGTAAGGGGTAGAAGACATCCACGGTGGGCCCATCCTGGTTGGGCCCTGGAACGATGACCATTGCCCAGGCTGGGTCATCTGTCCAGCGTGGCCCGTCTGACCGATGCTGCCCGCCTGTCCGGTGCCCGCCATCTGTACTTCGTGGGCCACTTGCCCTGCTGGGGCCGACTCTTCTCCGGGGTCTGCGCCCCATGCTGCGGTGGCAGCCGAGGAAAGCCCCTCCGGGCCTGCCCCCGACCGCCACCTCTCCAACTCATCGAGCCGCTCCAGTACCCTGGCCCAGGAGAGAGAAGGGGACACCGCGGGTTGAGGGACTGTGGGTGTAAACCCAACCACCCCCCCCCCCACCGGGATCCCCCCCGGGGGCCCCTCTGCCGCCGCCCGAGCCCGGGCAGACGGCCTGGCAGCCCTCCTAGGCCGCACCACTGGTTGGGCCGGGAGGGCCTTAGCTGGCCGCTTCTTAGGGGCCATTACAGGAAGAATAAATCTACTTTTCACAGAAGGGATAGAGCAGAAACAAAGCCACCAACGAACCCTGCCCCGCGTTGGCAAAGGCCTGCCTGAAGCCGCAGGCCTCCGCAGAAAAAACCCCCTCAGGAGGCTAATCCCTCCTCCCCTCGGGCAACAAGGCCCGACACCAGGCCTTTATCCCAGGCCACAAGCCACCCCGGGAACACCGCACGCCCGCGGGGCCTCCCAAAGGCAGCACCCCCCACCACCCCCAAAAGGGCAATGAGGCTCCAAACCGGAGCGGAGTCCAGCCGATGCTGGCTCCGCTAGACACAGATAAGGCTCTTCGCTAGACCACAGGCCACAAAATGGCGCCTCGCACGAGGTCGCCACCTAAAATGGCCGCCGGAGCAGACGAACGAACGTCTGCTCAGAAGCTTGGTCCGGGCGAAAAGGAAGAGCCCCGGGCCTGCTCGCCCTTATATAGGGCAAGCAGGCTCCGCCCGGACCAATCAGGGCCTGGCCAATCAGGCCCCGATCTCCCGAGCGAAGTCTCGCATCGCGAGACTTCGCCCGGGATCCAAAATGGCGGCCGCCATGAGGGACCGTGTCTCCCGGTCCCTCCAGCAAAGCCTGCCTGCCGGGTAAGTCCGGCGCTGCCCTTCCCATAGGAATCAATGGAAAAGCGATTAATGCATGCAAGCCCAAAATTCACCCCTTTTGCCAGCCGAAGCGCCCGTTTTTGTGCTGCTGGGATTCCCCTGAGGCTCCCCTCCATGGGAAACCCCACCTTTGGACTTTTGTGTTTTTACGATGCTGCAGAGAAATCCCAGCAGGGGAATCCCTGCATCGCAAAAATGAGCGCTTCTCTGGCAACGGAAGTCCAGAGGTAGGGTTTCCCAGCAAAGGGAGCATCAGTGAAATCGCAGCATTGCAAAAACACCGAAGTCCTCGTAACCCCACCTCCAGACCTCTGTGTTTTTGCAATGCTGTGATTTCACTGAGGCACCCCTTGCTGGGAAACCCCACCTCCGGACTTCCGTTGCCAGCGAAGCGCCCGTTTTTGTGCTGCTGGGATTCCCCTGCAGCATCACAAAAAACACAGAAGTCCAGAGGTGGGGTTTCCCATGGAGGGGAGCCTCAGGGGCATCCCAGCAGCGCAAAAATGGGTGCTTTGCTGGCAACAGAAATCTGGAGGCGGGGCATCCCAGTGGCAGCGGTGGGTTTGTAAGGTGAAAAGAGTTTGTAAGAAGAGGCAAAAAAAATTTAAACCCCGGGTTTGTATCTTGAAAAGTTTGTATGACGAGGCATTTGTAAAACGAGGTATCACTGTACATTCATCTGAAAACCAGAGTTTCAAATAAAGTTTTCTCTAAATAAACAACTTAGAGATTGCTCGTGCTTTGGCACGCTTTAAAAAAAAACAGCACAAAAGTTAAATATTTCACACCCGAAGTTTTGTTTTGTTTTTTAAATGCAACAGATGTTGACCATGGAGAATATTCTACTTATCCTCTTCCCAAACAATACATTGCATGTACTATAAGATGTTCCAAAAGTTTCCTTCTGGTGACTAGTTTCATTTCTTAAGTAATGGAATATTACTGCGGTATCCGTATACTTAAAGTGCCAATAACTTTTCCATACATATCATCTTAATGGTGTTTCCAATTCCTATAAATAAGGAATGCATTGCCCTGGGCAGGTTAGCATGAAATTCAATTTGTGCTAATCTCTTCAGCATCAAGCGGATGTAAAATATATGGCATAATTTGAATTACGCTCACTGGATGTTCATTTGTCAGGCTTGTGACTCAGTTTTCTTTGCATTATAAGACAGGGTTTTCAATGTGTATTATAACTTGCTTTATGGCATATGTATGTAAATATGCACACATACAAAGTATATTGCTTTTGTGGACATTTGCCCCAGAATGCCTGCAGAGAACGTTTGTTTACCAAAATGAAATTTCTCTAACAAAATGAAATTCAGTGGAGAGAAAAGTAAAATCTTAGACAAAAGCAAAAATAGACATACAGACTGGGTGAAATGAGGCTTAATAGCAGTAATTGTGAGAAGGATCTTGGAGTCTCAGTGGACAACAAGTTAAATATGAGTTAGCAATGTGTGGCAGCAGCCAAGGAAGCCAATTAAATTCTAAACTGCATTAACAGAGGGATACAATCAAGGTCAAGGGAGGTACTAATATCGCTCTATAAAGCCTTAGTAAGACCACATCTAGAGTACTGCATCCAGTTTTGGACACCACACTATAAAAAAGATATTGAGACTCTAGAAAAAGTGCAGAGAAGAGCAACAAAGATGATTGGGGGACTGGAGGCTAAAACATATGAAGAATGGTTACAGGAACTGGGTATGAAAAGAAGGACCAGAGGAGACATGATAGCAGTGTTCCAATGTCTCAGAGGTTGCCCCGATGAAGAGGGAGTCAAACTATTCTCCAAAGCACCTGAGGGTAGAACAAGAAGCAATGGGAGGAAACTAATCTGCATATTAATCTTGGATGCATAGCTAGAGGTATAACAAGCAGGAAGAGGGAGATTGTGACCCCGCTGTATAGAGCGCTGGTGAGACCACATTTGGAATACTGTGTCCAGTTCTGGGGACCTCACCTACAAAAAGATATTGACAAAATTGAACGGGTCCAAAGACGGGCTACAAGAATGGTGGAAGGTCTTAAGCATAAAACGTATCAGGAAAGACTTAATGAACTCAATCTGTATAGTCTGGAGGACAGAAGGAAAAGGGGGGACATGATCAAAACATTTAAATATGTAGGTGAGGTCTCCAGAACTGAACACAGTATTCCAAATGTGGTCTCACCAACGGTCTATATAGCGGGATCACAATCTCCCTCTTCCTGCTTGTTATACCTCTAGCTATGCAGCCAAGCATCCTACTTGCTTTTCCTACCGCCCGGCCACAGTGCTCACCCATTTTGAGACTGTCAGAAATCACTACCCCTAAATCCTTCTCTTCTGAAGTTTTTGCTTCTTGACGTCTCAGCGGCTTTCGATATCATCAACCATGGTATCCTTCTGCGCTGGCTGGAGGGGTTGGGGGTGGGAGGCACTGTTTTACAGTGGTTCTCCTCCTACCTCTCTGGTTGGTCACAGTCGGTGTTAGTGGGGGGTCAGAGGTCAACCTCTAGGTCTCTCCCTTGTGGGGTTCCTCAGGGGTTGGTCCTCGCCCCCCTCCTTTTCAATATCTACATGAAACTGCTGGGTGAGATCATCCAAGGGCATGGGGTGAGGTATCATCAATATGCCGATGATACCCAGTTATACATCTCCACCCCGTGTCCAGTTGGCAAACCAGTGGAAGTGATGTGCCAGTGCCTGGAGGCTGTTAGAATCTGGATGGGTGTCAACAGGCTCAAACTCAACCCTGACAAGACGGAGTGGCTGTGGGTTTTGCCTCCCAAGGACAATTCCATTTGTCCATCCATTACCCTGAGAGGGGATTATTGACCCCCTTGTAGAGGGTTCACAACTTGGGCATCCTCCTCGATCCACAGCTAACTTTAGAATACCATCTTTCAGCTGTGGCGAGGGGGGCCTTTGCCCAGGTTCGCCTGGTGCACCAGTTGTGGCCCTGTTTGCACAGGGAATCTCTGCTCATAGTCACTCATGCCCTCATCACCTTGAGGTTCGACTACTGCAATGCTCTCTACATGGGGCTACCTTTGAAGAGTGTCCAAAAACTTCAGATTTTGCAGAATACAGCCACGAGAGCTATTGTGGGGTTTGCCCACGTTTCTCCAATACTCCGTGGCTTGCATTGGCTGCCAATCAGTTTCCGGTCACAATTCAAAGTGTTGGTAATGACCTATAAAGCCCTACATGGCATCGGACCAGAATACCTATGGGACCACCTTCTGCCGCATGAATCCCTGCAGCCAATTAGGTCCCATAGAGTTGGCCTTCTCCGGGTCCCGTCGACTAAACAACGGGACCCAGGGAAAGAGCCTTCTCTGTGGCAGCCCCGGCCAGTGTTCTCTCTAAATTTTTTTTGGGGTGGGTGGAAAAGTATAGTGTCTGAGCGGCAGTCCCTTCGGGACTGGGCGGCACAGAAATAATAATAAAATTTCCCTCTCGGCTTCTGGGCAGGTTTGGAAAACTCTGAGTTGATGATGATTTTTAAGTGAGCGATTGCTCATTGCTCAGTTTAGAGGGAACTATGGCCCCGGCCCTCTGGAATCAACTCCCTCCAAAGATTCAAACTGCCCCCACCCTACTTGCCTTTCGCAAGACTCTGAAGACCTATCTATGTCGCCAGGCATCGGGTAATTGATGTATTCCCTTTTTGGCTAGTAAGATTTATGTGTGTTTATGATTGGTTAGTATTGACTGTTTTTAAATGATAATGGGTTTTTAGCTACAGTTTTTAATTATTGGATTTGTACTTCATTGTTTATTGTTGTTGTGAGCCCCCCCCCAAGTCTTCAGAGAGGTATACAAATCTTATATTATTATTATTATTATTATTATTATTATTATTATTATTATTATTATTATTATTATCTCAATACAAAAGAGCAAACAAGATCACTATGCTGGGTTTCGTATTTCATCACCAGTCGGGCACTTCCCAAGCACCTAGGACTGCGTGATGTAGCGGCGAATTATGTTTGCAGATCCCAGTAAAGCAGCCTTTTGCAATTGACAGATGGAGATTTTGTCAATTCCGATGGTTTTCAAATGTCCACTGAGATCCTTTGGCCCTGCGCCCAGCGTGGCAAGTACCACTGGGACCACTTTCACGGGCTTATGCCAGAGTCGTTGCAGCTCGATTTTTAGATCTTCCTATTTCACTAATTTCTCTACCTGCTTCTCCCCAGTTCTGCTGTCTCCTGGGATTGCGATGTCGATGATCCATACTTTCTTTTTCTCCACAATCAGGATGTCTGGTGTGTTATGCTTCAGAATTCGGTCAGTCTGAAGCCGGAAGTCCCACAGTAGTTTTGCTTGCTCATTTTCAACCACTTTTTCAGGCTTATGATCCCACCAGTTCTTTGCCACTGGTAAATGGTAGTTCCGGCACAAGTTCTAGTGGATCATCTGTTGTTGTTGTTGTTGTTGTTGTTATTATTATTATTATTATTATTATTATTATTATTATTATTATTATCCCCTCGTGAGATTTTGCTCTCCTCCTTGAGTTTTGTCCAAAAATAATAAACGAATGATACAATAAATCTATAAACCCTGGGGGCGCTCCAACCCTGGAGTTTTTAAAGAAGAGATTATACCACTATTTATCTGAAATGGTTAAGCAGGGGCTTGGGTAAAGCCCCCACCCCCCAAAGATCCCTTCCAACTGTCAGGGTTCCAAGTAGCACTCCCAACCAATAAGACTCTGAGGCAAGCAATGTTCCTGTTGTCGAAACTCGATTCACAATGGACTTGGTGACATTCTTTCCGTTTCATTAGAGAAAACAACATCTTTGCCAAGCCAAAGTCTAATAAAATTGATGTCCCAAAAGAAAATATTTGTTTGTATTCATTGGAAAGAATTGAGCGGTTTTGAGAATTGGCAAAGTTGGTTAGTTTGGAGGTTTTCTTTTCAGGGTTTTAACGGAGGGACTTCCTGGCTTTTTTGCTAATTAATACTTGAAGTTCCTGTCAGAGTGATCCATCATTTTCTTCCAGCAGCCTTCACAAAAATTACCTGCTGCAATGCTACAGATTTTATTTGTTAGGTTGCAGCGCAAATGATGTTTCTAATTACTACTCCACCGTATAAATAGACCCTTCTCCTGCTCGGGGATATAAAAGATGATTCAAAATCGAACACAGAGAAAATATTAAGATCAGAAGATTTGGGTCTTTTGCCAAAGGAAGAAGAGAGGTTTTGTTCTACCTGAAATTTGAAGAGATTGTAAATGGCTAAGCTATTGTACAAGGACCAGAACTAGGCTCAAAATTAGACAAGTCCAGAATCCCTGAAAATGTTGGACATATGTTGAACCACAACTCTTCTTGAAGGTAGACTTCAATGGGTTCGGAACAGCTTGAAAAAACTAGCTGAAGATCAATCGTTCTTTTTGCTGACGATGTAAAACTTTTCAACACCACTGACAACACATTTACTCTCCCAAAAGACCTGGACTTTGTCTCAGATTGGTCTAGCACCTGGCAACTTCAAATATCAACCAACAAATGCTCTACCCTCCACATCGGCAAAAAGAATCCAAACCTCATATATAAACTGAATAAACAAATTCTCACAGCCAACCCACACTCAGTAAAAGACCTTGGAATACTAATATCAAATGATCTAAGTGCTAAAGCCCACTGCAACAATATTGCCAAAAAGGCTTCTAGAGTTGTTAACCTGATCCTACACAGCTTCTGCTCCGGCAATCTCACACTACTCACAAGAGCTTACAAAACTTTTGCCAAACCCATCCTTGAATAGAGCTCATCTGTCTGAAACCCATAACACATCTCGGATATCAACACCTTTGAAAACATCCAAAGATACTTCACCAGAAGAGCCCTTCACTCCTCCACTCGAAACAGAATACCCTACGAAAATAGACTAACAATCCTGGGTCTAGAAAGCTTAGAACTATGGCGCCTAAAACACGATTTAAGTATTGCCCACAAGATCATATGCTGCAACGTCCTACCGGTGAATGACTACTTCAGCTTCAACCGCAACAATACAAGAGCACGCAACAGATTCAAACTTAATATTAACCACTCCAAACTTGACTGTAAAAAATATGACTTTAACAATCAAGTTGTCGAAACGTGGAACTCATTACCGGACTCAGTAGTGTCAACCCCTAACCCCCAACATTTCTCCCTTAGACTATCCACGATTGACCTCTCCAGGTTCCTAAGAGGTCAGTAAGGGGCGTACATAAGTGCAGTAGTGTGCCTTCTGTCCCCTGTCCAATTGTCTTTCCTTTATCTCACATATCATATATATTTTCTTCCTTTCATATATCTTCTCCTCTATTTTTACATATTATCTTTAGATATATTACTTCATGTCTATTCTAGAAACATAGAAGACTGACGGCAGAAAAAGACCTCATGGTCCATCTAGTCTGCCCTTATACTATTTCCTGTATTTTATCTTACAATGGATACATATGTTTATCCCAGGCATGTTTAAATTCAGTTACTGTGGATTTACCAACCACGTCTGCTGGAAGTTTGTTCCAAGCATCTACTACTCTTTCAGTGAAATAATATTTTCTCACGTTGCTTTTTATCTTTCCCCCAACTAACTTCAGATTGTGTCCCCTTGTTCTTGTGTTCACTTTCCTATTAAAAACAAGAACAATACATCTCTTCCATATGTATTGTGTATTGGACAAATGAATAAATAAATAAATGAATGAATGAATGAATGAATGAATGAATGAATAAATAAATAAATAAATAAATAAATAAAATTGTTACTAATCACGCAAAGTGTCAGTGCCTTTTTATGGGTGCGTCTTGTACACCGAATGTAGCCCCACCCAAGATCTCAGCAGAAGTTTCAAAGATGGAAAACAGTCTTCGTTTCACAGGCATTTTTTTTCAGCCTCTGAATCCTCCATTTGAGAGGTTGAGTGGGGCTGAAACAGAGGTTTCAAAGGCTGGAAAAAATGCGTCTGAAATGGAGATTTCACAGGTTGCAAAAAGCAAGGCACAGAGCTCACAACCAATGAACCTGTTGCTAAAGTTCTCCTCTTCATATTAGAGTGTGCGGAATTGGACAAATTAACATATACATTGAATAACAAAGAATATACAGAATTTTATGAAAGTTGGAATATGTTCTACAGCTGGATAGAGGAAAGGAAGAAAATAAGGAGAGTAGAGGGACCAGGAGAAATCTGTAGTGTGTAAAGCCATAGATAGAGATATAAGGAATAAATAATAATAATAATAATAATAATAATAATAATAATAATAATAATAATAATTAAGTGTTTGTATTTTTATTATATTGTATATATAGTAGATATATAGAGAGCGCTGGTGAGACCACATTTGGAGTACTGTGTTCAGTTCTGGAGACCTCACCTACAAAAAGATATTGACAAAATTGAACGGGTCCAAAGACGGGCTACAAGAATGGTGGAAGGTCTTTGGGACCGCCTCCTGCCGCACGAATCCCAGCGACCGGTTAGGTCCCACATAGTTGGCCTTCTCCGGGTCCCGTCGACTAAACAATGTCATCTGGCGGGACCCAGGGGAAGAGCCTTCTCTGTGGGGGCCCCGACCCTCTGGAACCAGCTCCCCCCTGAGATTAGGATTTCCCCCACCCTCCCTGCCTTTCGTAAACTCCTTAAGACCCACCTCTGCCGTCAGGCATGGGGGAACTAAAACACCTCCCCCTTGCCCATGTTGTTTGTTGATTGATTGACTGTGTGCCTGTTTTTTACATATACTATTTTTATGAGATTACTAATTTTAAATTGTAATTAGATTGGTGGGCATTGGATTTGGTATTATGTACTGTGCTGTTTTTTATTATTGTTGTGAGCCGCCCCGAGTTTGCGGAGAGGGGCGGCATATAAATCCAATAAATCTTGTTTTAGGCATCGTAGTTCTAAGCTTTCTAGACCCAGGATTGTTAGTCTATTTTCGTAGGGTATTCTGTTTCGAGTGGAGGAGTGAAGAGCTGTTCTGGTGAAATATTTTTGGACGTTTTCAAGGGTATTGATGTCTGAGATGTGGTATGGGTTCCAGACAGATGAGCTGTATTCCAGGATGGGTCTGGCAAAAGTTTTGTAGGCTCTTGTGAGTAGTGTGAGATTGCCTGAGCAGAAGCTGCATAGGATCAGGTTAACAACGCTATAAGCTTTTTTGGCGATATTGTTGCAGTGGACTTTAGCACTTAGGTCATTCGATATTAGTATTCCAAGGTCTTTTACTGAGTGTGGGTTGGCAGTGAGAGATTGTTTATTCAGTTCGTATGTGTGGTTTGGATTCTTTTTGCCGATGTGGAGGGTAGAGCATTTGTTGGTTGATATTTGATATTATACTCTGGTGTATCTTATACTCCAAAAAATATGGTAAACTGAAACGCATGTGGCAATACTTTTTAATGTAATGTTCAGATGAAACTTTTAAAATTAATTTTAGGATATGCGAATTGGTTTAGAAACGGAAAGGGGAGAGAAACACCCCTCTGTGAATGATAGATGGATTTTTTTTTGCAATTTGCCGGAATAGATACACTCATAAAACACATTCATAGATGAATAAGCAATTCTCAAATAATTTGCACAGCTCATAAAGTAGCTGCAATTTATTTTGCATGCACATTAAATTTACCAAACTGGTATCAGAATCTATTTGGGATGCAATGGAAGTATTAAGGGGGGGGGGGAACCCAATCATTTATTCTTAGTTGATAGACAGAGCTGTCACAGGCACTGCAGATTTAAACCAAGGTGTGCCATGAGTTATCTCTTTTCTCAAACAGCAAGAACTGTTTTTTAATCTAATCTTGCGTAGCTTCTTCTCTGGCAATATAAAACTCCTAACCAGAGCATACAAAACATTTGCTAGACCAATTCTTGAATACAGCCAGTAATGGGCTGATGCCCCCATGAGGGCAGGGGGAACACAGTGGGAGAAGTAAGTTTATACACTATTTATTTAATACTTAATAGTTTTTATTTCCCTTCCTTCTCTCGTATGATCCTTAATTACTTTTAAAACAGGAAATAATTAATTAGTATGTTTTTACCCATAAACTCTTTAATCCTTTTAATCATTATCTAGAACTGAACTTTTGTAGGAATTAAAGAAAATTGAGCTACTTGCCTAATCTGTTGTCATACCGAACCTTGTGGGTTCAGTAAAAAACCTTAAAATGTTACTGTGCTCCTCAACAAATAATGGTGTCTATCATTTGTCCTTTTTGTGGCTATTCCAATAATGTCACTTAATCAACTGAAAAACAGTCCAAGCACCTATTTGAAAACTTATCTTGGTCAGTAAGCCACTCCCACCCAGTCACATGACCTTTAAGCCAATCACATAATTATCAAGCCACTCCCACCTGGTAACATGGCTGGTAAGCCACTCCTACACAGTCACATGACCATCAAGTCACACCCACAAAATAAGCCACGCCCGCAGTGTGGCAGTAAAAATGTTGGCAGCCATCACTGAATACAGCTCATTTGTCTGTAACCAGCACTGCATACCTGACATCAATATCATCGAGAGATTTCAGAAATATGTCACAAGAAGAGTCCCCCACTTGTCTGGTCACGACAGAATACCTTATTCCACCAGACTTGACATTTTGTGCTTAGACAATTTAGAATTACGTCACCTTCAATATGATCTAAATATAATTCATAAAATCATCTACCACAATGCTTTTAATTCATAAAATCATCTACCACATAAATATAATTCATAAAATCATCTGCCACATAAATATAATTCATAAAATCATCTACGACAATGACCAGGAATACTTTAGCTTCAACCGCAACAATACACGAGCCCACAATGTAAATCGCCCCAAACTCGATTGCAGAAAATACGATTTCAGCAATAGAGTGGTCTGTTGTGGTTAGCTCTGGCCCAGCTCCTTCCCCAAGCACTGTGGATGTGGTGGAGACATCGACATGCCGCAGGCCTGTTTTGCTCCCGGTGGAATCTGCTGAGGAAGGCTCCTCTGACCAAGAAGACATGAGTGACAGGGAGGAGGAGAGTGTGGCAGACAGCTCAGAAGGAGATCAATTATCTGTCTCCTCCTTGGATTCGGAACAAGAGTTAATGATACAGCCATGCATGCGGAGAGCGATGCATAGGCAGCAACAACTGAGAAATTATTATCAAAGAAAATGAGGCCACCTGTGGTTGGGTGGGGCTGTGGTGATTAGTGAGGCTGCTATAAATAGCAGCGTGTGGGTTTGGCCATTGTGGAGGATTATCTGATCGTTGTGTTTCGTGCCTGCCTTGCTGACTTCGACCTTTGTGTGCTGATTTTTCCCCGCTTTGAAACTAAAGCAGAGCAAAGTGTATTTCACTTTGTGGAAGAAGAAGGACTGTGAATTACCTCACAGCTGCAAGCTAAGTATCTCAGAACTGATAAGGGACTTGTACAAATTACCAGTTTGTTTGGAGACGAGTGCTCTTTGCTATACAAAAAGAGGGCTTAGTTTATTTGAATTTTCATTATAAATAACATTGTTTTGAATTTTCAAACATGTGTGTGTCTGAAATTTGTATCTGTGAATTTTCAGGAGGATTCTACCAGAGAGCTCGACAGAACAGTGGTCAATGCCTGAAATGCTCTGGTTTCTTCTCCAAACCCCAAAAACTTTAACCTTAGACTGTCTACCATTGACCTCACCCCATTCCTAAGAGGTCCAAAAGGGGCAGGCATTAGTGCAACAGCGTGCCTATTGTCCCTGCCCTACTGTCCCAATTTATTCATATCCATTCGCTGTAATCACAATCATATTTATACTTATATTGGTTATCTGGTACATGCCTGACAAATAAGTAAGTAAGTAAGTAAGTAAGTAAGTAAGTAAGTAAGTAAGTAAGTAAGTAAGTAAGTAAGTAAATAAATGAGTCCTTCGGGATTGAGCAGCATAGAAGGTGAATAAATAAAAGAAATAAAATAGATTATTAGTGTAGCAGATTGTCACCTATCATATCCACAAAGAAAAGACCCAACACCTTAATTTCATGATCTCATCTAATTGGCAGCACATTTTCTTACAAACCATTTACTGTATAATTTTCTCTCTTTTATTCTCGCTTTCCCTCTCTTAGTTGCTCTTAGGGAAATATAGAGATTTCAATTGTAAAAATTGCAGGGAGAAGCTATCCAATTGTTGTTTGCTTTATTGAATCTCGGATAAAAGATAAAAGGGATGTCTTGATTGTTATTGTTCAATAGACCAAGGTAATGTATTTATGTTAAGAAAACAGGCTAAGCAAATGGAATTTTTTTTCTACCGCCCTTGTAAGGTAGATTGTTTCAAGTAAAAAAGAAAAAGGTATCCTAGTAAGCTGATACAGAATCACTTTGAACAGCCCAACTATTTAAAAAAAATAATTTCATTTAGTGCTATATGAGCTACTCTTAACTATTTTAAGTTAATATAACCGTATTGAGGAAATAAAAAATGAAGAATGTTATCTTCATTCAGGACATGATCGAAACATTTAAATATGTTAAAGGGTTAAATAAGGTCCAGGACGGAAGTGTTTTTAATAGGAAAGTGAACAGAAGAACAGGGGGGCACAATCTGAGGTTAGTTGGGGCAAAGATCAGAAGCAACGTGAGAAAATATTATTTGACTGAAAGAGTAGTAGATCCTAGGAACAAACTTCCAGCAGACGTGGTTGGTAAATCCACAGGAACTGAATGTAAATATCCCTGAGATAAACATAGATCCATCCTGTTCTGCCGGGCTCTATGGTATGAGCCTCCCGAAAATTCAAGGGTACAAATTTTAGACACACACATGTTTGAAAATTCAAAACAATGTTCTTTATCACAAAATTCAAAACAAACTAAGCACTCTTTTTTGTATTGCAAAGAGCACTCATCCCAAAACAACCTGGTAGTTTGTACAAGTCCATTGATCAGTCCTTAAGTACTTAGCTTGCAGCTGTGAAGAAAAGTCACAGCCCTGCTTCTTCCATGAAGTGAAACACACACACACTTTGCTCTGCTTTGGTTTCAAAGTCGTGAAAAAATCAACAAACAAAGTACGGAGTCAGCAAGGCAGTCCTGAAACACAACGATCAGATAATCTTCCACAACGTCCAAACCCACACGCTGCTATTTATAGCAGCAGCACTAATTACTGGAGCCCCACCCAACCACAGGTGGCCTCATTTTCTCTTGTAATAATCCTTCAGTTGTTGCTTCCTATGCATCACTCTATGCATGCATAGATGTGTCATTAATTCTTGTTCAGAATCCAAGGATGATACAGATGATTGATCTCCTCCTGGGCTGTCTGCCAAACTCCCCTCCTCCCTGTCACTCATGCCTCCTTGGTCAGAGGAGACTTCGTCGGAAGATACCACTGGGAGCAAAACAGGCCTGCGGCATGTGGATGTCTCCCCCACATCCACCTCCACATTCCTTGGGGCAGGAGCTAACCACAACACATCCTAAGATAAAATACAGTAAATAGTATAAGGGCAGACTAGATGGACCATGAGGTCTTTTTCTGCCGTCAATCTTCTGTGTTTCTATGTTAACCAAGAAGAAGCCGAATATCTAGGTCCTCAGCAGTCAGGATTCAGGCCCGGCTACAGCACGGAAACTGCTTTGGTCGCGCCGATGGATGATCTCTGGCGGGCCCGGGACAGGGGTTTATCCTCTGTCCTGGTGCTTCTTGACCTCTCAGCGGCTTTCGATACCATCGACCATGGTATCCTTCTGCGCCGGCTGAAGGGGTTGGGAGTGGGAGGCACTGTCCTTCAGTGGTTCTCCTCCAACCTCTCTGGTCGGTCGCAGTCGGTGTTAGTGGGGGGTCAGAGGTCGACCTCTAGGTTACTCCCTTGTGGGGTGCCTCAGGGGTCGGTCCTCTCCCCCCTACTATTTAATATCTACATGAAACTGCTGGGTGAGATCATCCAAGGGCATGGGGTGAGGTATCATCAGTATGCAGATGATACCCAGCTTTACATCTCCACCCCTTGTCCAGTCAGCGAAGCAGTGGAAGTGATGTGCCAGTGCATGGAGGCTGTTGGGGTCTGGATGGGTGTCAACAGACTCAAGCTCAACCCGGATAAGACGGAGTGGCTGTGGGTTTTGCCTCCCAAGGACAATTCCATCTGTCCGTCCATCACCCTGGGGGGGGAGTCACTGACCCCCTCAGAGAGGGTTTGCAACTTGGGCGTCCTCCTCTATCCACAGCTCACATTAGAGAAACATCTTTCAGCTGTGGCGAGGGGGGCGTTTGCCCAGGTTCGCCTGGTGCACCAGTTGCGGCCCTATTTAGACCGGGAGTCACTGCTCACAGTCAGTCATGCCCTCATCACCTCAAGGCTCGACTACTGTAATGCTCTCTACATGGGGCTACCTTTGAAAAGTGTTCGGAAACTTCAGATCGTGCAGAATGCAGCTGCAAGAGCTATCATGGGCTTTCCTAAATATGCCCATGTCACACCAACACTCCGCAGTCTGCATTGGTTGCCGATCAGTTTCCGGTCACAATTCAAAGTGTTGGTTATGACCTATAAAGCCCTTCATGGCACTGGACCAGAATATCTCCGGGACCGCCTTCTGCCGCACGAATCCCAGCGACCAGTTAGGTCCCACAGAGTTGGCCTTCTCCGGGTCCCGTCAACTAAACAATGTCGTTTGGCGGGACCCAGGAGAAGAGCCTTCTCTGTGGCGGCCCCGACCCTTTGGAACCAACTTCCCCCAGATATCAGAGTTGCCCTCACCCTCCTAGCCTTTCGTAAGCTCCTTAAAACCCACCTCTGTCGTCAGGCATGGGGGAATTGACATGTTCCCTCCCCCTAGGCTTACAAAATTTATGCATGGTACGCTAGTATGTATGAGTGGTTTTAATTTGTGGTGTTTTTTTAATTAACTTAAATACTAGATTTGTTTTACATTGTATTGTGTTGCTGTGAGCCGCCCCGAGTCTGCGGAGAGGGGCGGCATACAAATCTGATTAAACTCAAACTCAAACTCAATTATAGAATTATGTTAATTGTGGAAATTCTATCAATAGGAATTTACCATCAATACAAATGGCTGTACGATCACCCTAGAGGTTACGTATTGTAGTTGTATGTTTGTTAATGCATTGTTTTATCTATTTTCCGTAGGTTTTCTATTGTGTTCTATTCTATTGTGTTGTTTTTAAATGTAAATAACTAAATTTAAATATAAATAACTAAATAACTAAACGTTGTGAGCTGCCCAGAGTCTTCGGAGAGAGGCGGCATACAAATCTAATAAATTGTTAATTATTATTATTATTAAATGAACAGCCCAACTATTACATGTCTATTTTAAGAAATTGCAAAAAACCCACCCTTATTTCCCATATGTTGTGGTTAGCTCTGGCCCAGCTCCTGCCCCAAGGACTGTGGATGTGGGGGAGACATCCACATGCTGCAGGCCTGTTTTGCCCCCAGTGGAATCTGCTGATGAAGGCTCCTCTGACCAAGAAGACATGAGTGACAGGGAGGAGGAGAGTGGGGCGGACAGCTCAGAAGGAGATCAATTATCTAGCTCCTCCTTGGATTCAGAACAAGAGTTAATGATACAGCCACGCATGAGGAGAGCGATGCATAGGCAACAACAACTGAGAGATTATTATCAAAGAAAATAAGGCCACCTGTGGTTGGGTGGGGCTGTGGTAATTAGTGAGGCTGCTATAAATAGCAGCCTGTGGGTTTGGCCATTGTGGAGGATTATCTGATCATTGTGTTTCATGCCTGCCTTGCTGACTTTGACCTTTTGTGTGCTGATTTTCCCCCGCTTTGAAACTAAACCAGAGCAAAGTGTGTGTCACTTTGTGAAAGAAGAAGGACTGTGAATTGCCTCACAGCTGCAAGCTAAGTATCACAGAACTGATAAGGGACTTGTACAAATTACCAGTTTGTTTGGAGACGAGTGCTCTTTGCTATACCAAAAGAGGGCTTGGTTTAAGTGAATTTTCATGATAAAGAACATTGTTTTGAATTTTCAAACGTGTGTGTGTCTGAAATTTGTACCTGTGAATTTTTGGGAGGAGTCTACCAGAGAACCCGACAGAACACCATATATGCAGCATCATAAGTACCATCAACTCATTTTCCTGAGCTTCAGGGAAGAACCAAAATAAATTCAAAACTCAGAAAAAAGTGTGCCAGAAAACACCAACTCTTTTGGTCTCATCAGGATGATGAGAAGGAATTTCAGCCAAGAAATTTTTTATTTTGTGCAAACTGACGCCCACATTAATTCGCATCCAGATAGATGTTCCATAATGATCTATGGCCAGTAAGCACCTCTTAAGTGATTAAAAAAAACACACAACCACTAGCATTCACAGATCAGTTACTTGCCAGTAGAAAAAAAACCAATCCAGCCCCAAATTTTCTACGTTAGGCTAATTGTATCCCCAAAATATTTATTTTATTTTATTTGTTACTAACCCTTTCAGGAAGAACCTGCCAACACGCTTCTGTTTTGAAAGGATTAGCATCACTGTGGCCAAAATAACTAAAATAAAACCCAAAAGAAAAGACCCATTTGTGTCGCCAGGCATGGGGGGGATTAATGCGCTCCCTTCTGACTAGCAAGACTTGAGTATGGTATGATTGCGTAGTATCGATTGTTTTTAATGATAGTTTGTTTGTTTATTTGTTTGTTTGTTTGCTTATTTGTTTGTTTGTTTGTTTACTTACTTACTTACTTACTTAATTACTTACTTACTTACTTACTTACTTACTTACTTACTTACTTACTTACTTACTTACTTACTTACTTACTTACTAACTTACTTACTTACTTACTTACTTACTTATTGGATTTGTATGCTGCCCCTCTCCGGAGACTCGGGGCGGCTAACAGCAGTAATAAGACAGTGTATAACAATAATCCAATACTAAAAACAATTAAAAACCCATTATAATAAAAAACCAAACATACATACAGACATACCATGCATAAAATTGTAAAGGCCTAGGGGAAAGGGTATCTCAATTCCCCTATGCCTGGCGGCAGAGGTGGGTTTTAAGTAGCTTACGAAAGGCAAGGAGGGTGGGGGCAATTCTAATCTCTGGGGGGAGTTGGTTCCAGAGGGCCAGGGCCACCACAGAGAAGGCTCTTCCCCTGGGTCCCGCCAAGCGGCATTGTTTAGTTGACGGGACCTGGAGAAGACCCACTCTGTGGGACCTAACTGGTCGCTGGGATTCGTGCAGCAGAAGGCGGTCCCTGAGATAATCTGGTCCTGTGCCATGAAGGGCTTTATAGGTCATAACCAACACTTTGAATTGTGACCAGAAACTGATCGGCAACCAATGCAGGCTGCGGAGTGTTGGTGTTACATGGGCGTATTTAGGAAAGCCCATGATTGCTCTTGCAGCTGCATTTGGCATGATCTGAAGTTTCCAAACACTTTTCAAAGGTAGCCCCATGTAGACAGCATTGCAGTAGTCGAGCCTCGAGGTGATGAGGGCATGAGTGACTGTGAGCAGTGACTCCCGATCCTGGTACACCAGGCGAACCTGGGCGAACGACCCCCTTGCCACAGTTGAAAGATGTTTCTCTAATGTGAGCGGTGGATCGAGGAGGACACCCAAGTTGCAAACCCTCTCTGAGGAGGTCAATGATTCTCCCCCCAGGGTAATGGATACAGATACAGATGGAATTGTCCTTGGGAGGCAAGACCCACAGCCACTCCGTCTTGTCTGGGTTGAGTTTGAGTTTGTTTAACTTTAGTTTTAACTATTAGATTTGTGACGTATTGTTATTGTTGTTGTGAGCCGCACCGAGTCCTTGGAGAGGGGCGGCATACAAATCTAATAAATTATTGCTATTGTTATTGTTATTGTTGTTGTTGTTGTTGTTGTTGTTATTGTTATTGTTATTGTTATTGTTGTTGTTGTTGTTGTTGTTGTTATTGTTATTGTTATTGTTATTGTTAAAAGAGCAGGGGTGGCACAGTGGTCAGAGTGCAGCAATGCAGGGTACATCAGCTAACCGCTAGCTGTAGTTCAGCAGTTCAAATCTCACCAGGCTCAAGGTTGACTTAGCCTTCTATCCTTCCAAGGTGGGTAAAATGAGGACCCAGATTGTTGGGAGAAATATGCTAATTCTGTAAGCCGCTTAGAGAGGGCTGTAAAAGCACTATGAAGGTGAATATAAGTCTAAATGCTATTGTTAAACGCTATTGTTAAAATGCAAAACCCAGTAAACCCCAACTCTCTGGTGACAATAATCAAACAAAATACTTAATGGGCTCTGAATCAGTCTAAGCAGTGATGGGATGCCAAAATTTTTACTGCCACACTATGGGCGTGACTTATTTTGTGGGTGTGGCTTGATGGTCATGTGACTGAGTAGGAGTGGCTTGCCGGCCATGTGACCAGGTGGGAGTGGCTTGACAATCATGTGATTGGCTTAAAAACCATGTGGCTGGGTGTGAGTGGCTTACCAACCAAGATAAGTTTTCAAATAGATGCTTGGACTCTTTTTCAGTCGATTAAGTATTAACTATTTAGGTTTTTTTATAGATTAGATAGATTTAATAAATTAACTATTAGTTTTTTTCTCACCATTCCTATCACCCATTTCCTCCCACTTATGACTGTAATTTGTTTCTTGTATCCTTAAGATTAATATTGTTTCTTCATTGCTCATTTGACCCCTATGACAATCATTAAGTGTTGTACCTCACGATTCTTGACAAATGAATATTTTCTTTTATATACACTGAGAGCATCTTCACCAAAGAGAAATTCCTTGTGTGTCTAATCACTCTTGGCCAATAAAGAATTCTATTCTAATTAAGGGGAGAACCAACCTAGAACTAAGGAGAAATTTCCTGACTCTGAGAACAATTAACCAGTGGAATGACTTGCTTCCAGAAGTTATGGGTACTCCAACACTGGAAGTTTTAAAGAAGAGATATTGCAACCATTTGTCTTTTTTTTATATATATATATATTTTTTTTTATTGATTTTTAACAATTTAAAATCACACAACATAAAACAGTGCGTAGTGAATTGTGAATTGTGCCCACCACCCCGACATACACACATTCCCCACCACCAAATTGGGGGTATTTCTTGTATAATCCACTTAACCCAAGAGCAATATATCTGTTTACATATTATAGAGTGATTCCAGTTTATTTCTTGTAGCTTGGTCTCGGATTCTGCTCGTCATATATCGTCTTACCTTGTCCCACCGTCCCATCAGCTGTCCCAACTCAGTTTCGTTATCCAAATTTATCCTTTTTTCCATAATTTCAAATTGAATATGGTCCACCATGTATCTATACCAATTTTGCATTGTCCATTTTGTTGCAACCATTTGTCTGAAATAATGATAATGATAATGATAATGATAATCATTATCATTATCATTATCATTATCATTATCATAGAAACATAGAAACATAGAAGACTGACGGCAGAAAAAGACCTCTTGGTCCATCTAGTCTGCCCTTTTACTATTTCCTGTATTTTATCTTAGGATGGATATATGTTTATCCCAGGCATGTTTAAATTCAGTTACTGTGGATTTCCCAACCACGTCTGCTGGAAGTTTGTTCCAAGGATCTACTACTCTTTCAGTAAAATAATATTTTCTCATGTTGCCTTTGATCTTTCCCCCAACTAACTTCAGATTGTGTCCCCTTGTTCTTGTGTTCACTTTCCTGTTAAAAACACTTCCCTCCTGAACCCTATTTAACCCTTTAACATATTTAAATGTTTCGATCATGTCCCCCCTTTTCCTTCTGTCTTCCAGACTATACAGATTGAGTTCATTCAGTCTTTCCTGATACGTTTTATACTTAAGACCTTCCACCATTCTTGTAGCCCGTCTTTGGACCCGTTCAATTTTGTCAATATCTTTTTGTAGGTGAGGTCTCCAGAACTGAACACAGTACTCCAAATGTGGTCTCACCAGCGCTCTATATAAGGGGATCACAATCTCCCTCTTCCTGCTTGTTATACCCCTAGCTATGCAGCCAAGCATCCTACTTGCCTTTCCTACCGCCCGACCACACTGTTCACCCATTTTGAGACTGTCAGAAATCACTACCCCTAAATCCTTCTCTTCTGAAGTTTTTGCTAACACAGAACTGCCAATAATAATTATCATTATTATTTATTAGAATTGTATGCCACCCTTCTCCGAAGAAATGGTATGGGGTTTCCTGCCTAAGCAGGGGGTTGGACTAGAAGATCTCAAAGTTCCCTCCCAACTCTGTTATTCTCCATGGACTTGTAAAACGAATCAACTTTTTAGAATGAGAAAATGTAAGAAAAGAACTTTTGGGAGCCAGTTGAATCGTCCTAATTTCTAAATGCCAAGTTTTAATGGAATTGCTGTTCAGAACTACTGAATTCTCCCAGCGAGTCTCTTATCTCTGTTCTTAACTCTGCTCTTAATCCCATATTTTCCCCCTTTCTCTTCCTTGGTGCTTTTCCAAAGAAGTATATATTTCCAATGTTTTAGTTCTAAACTGTCAAACCCCATGTAGCTGGCCAAACAAGGAAGCCAGGATGAAATGGATTTCAGGAAGGTATCTTTATTGCTAGTGTGGAGCAAATACAACACCTTGCAAACTGCAATAAAGTTTCCTAGCCTCCTTTATACTGAGTTAATTAAGGTGGGGTTTCTTTGGGCTGCATTTTCCCAAACGTCTCCCTACTTGGGTTGAATTGCCATTTATGAGATAATCTATCAAGTGATTCGGCCTCACCTTGACAGTCTTCTTACTATACCTCACACTAGTTTGAAGAAATTAGATTGGACTCAACGCCTCACTGGATCTTACCTAATTCTGTGGACCTCATTTATCTGTGTAATCTTAAATTCCTTGGATTACTTAGGGTATCCTATAATTACTACAGTTCAGGTGTCTTCCTGCGTGCTATTGTTCACCTAGTAGCCCATTCTCAATTGCTTGAACTCGCCTTTCTATTGCAACTCCAGATTCACATCACTTTTTCTGCAGAAACGAGACCCATGAAAGTGAGGTATTATCTGTGTAAAAACAGATATTTAGGCTGAGAGTTGTCCTCTGAGCTTGCTGTTTGGCTCCCAGATGTTTTGTTTCCAAGCTAGATAATATTTTTCAAAAGAAGACTCTTTATAAGAAGAGTCTTTCACTCCTCCTTTCACAACAAAATACCTTATTCTACCAAACTTGAAATACAGTGGTATCTCTACTTAAGAATGCCTCTACTTAGGAACTATTCTAGATAAGATCCGGGTGTTCAAGATTTTTTTGCCTGTACTTAAGAACCATTTTCTACTTAAGAATCTGAGCCCGGAAAAATTTCCCAGGAAATTTGAGAGCGGCACGAAGGCCCGATCAGTTTCTTGCCATTTCCCCTGGGTTTCTCTCTCTGGCGCAGTGTATGGGAGGCAGCCTCACGCTGGGTGTATGAGAGGCCCTCTTTTTTTTAACCCTTAAAGTTTTGGATTTTTTTGATTCCCCTCACCTCACCTTCTTCCTTCGGCAGTGACTGTCCTCCTCCTCTTCTTCCTCCTTCTCCCCCCACCCAAATTCCGAGCTTTTATTTCTTTCCTAATAGGTTTGCACACATTATTTGCTTTTACATTGATTCCTTTGGGAAAAATTGCTTCTACTTACAAACTTTTCTATTGAAGAACCTGGTCAAGGAACGAATTAAGTTCTTAAGTGGAAGTACCACTGTACTGCGATTAGACAATTTACAACTATGTCGCCTCCAATCTGATCTAACAGTAGTTCATAAAATCATACACCAAAATGCCCTGTTAGTGACTACTTCACCAACCGCAACAACACACGAGCATGTAATAGATATAAATTAAATGTAAATTGCTCCAAACTAGACTGCAGAAAATAGGACTTCAGCAATAGAGTGATCAATGCCTGGAATGCACTGACTGTGGTTTCTTCCCCAAACTCCAAAATCTTTAATGTTAGATTGTCTACAGTTGACCTCTCCCCTTTTCTAAGAGGTTTGTAAGTGGTGTGCTTAAGCAAACCATTGTACCTACCATCCCTGTCCTACTGTCCTATTGTCTTCTTTTATCATTACTTTCTACTTATCTTATGCTTATACAAACTACTATTCTATACTTGTTTGACAAATAAATAAACAAACAAACAAACAGTGGAAGTGATGTGCCGATGCCTGGAGGCTGTTGGGGTCTGGATGGGTGTCAAGAGACTCAAACTCAACCCAGACAAGATGGAGTGGCTGTGGGTTTTGACTCCCAAGGACAATCCCATCTGTCTGTCCATTACCCTGGGGGGGAGGGAATCACTGACCCCCTCAGAGAGGGTCCGCAACTTGGGTGTCCTCCTCGATCCACAGCTCACAGTAGAGAAACATCTTTCAGCTGTGGCGAGGGGGGCGTTTGCCCAGGTTCGTCTGGTGCACCAGTTGCAGCCCTATTTGGACCGGGGGTCACTGCTCACAGTCACTCATGCCCTCATCACCTCGAGGCTCGGCTACTGTAATGCTCTCTATATGGGGCTACCTTTGAAAAGTGTTCAGAAACTTCAGATCGTGCAGAATGCAGCTGCGAGAGCTATCATGGGCTTTCCTAAATACGCCCATGTCACACCAACACTCCGCAGTCTGCATTGGTTGCCGATCAGTTTCCGGTCAAAATTCAAAGTGTTGGTTATGACCTATAAAGCCCTTCATGGCACCGGATCAGAATACCTCCGGGACCGCCTTCTGCCGCACAAATCCCAGCGGCCAGTTAGGTCCCACAGAGCTGGCCTTCTCCGGGTCCCGTCAACTAAACAATGTCATTTGCCGGGACCCAGGGGAAGAGCCTTCTCTGTGGCGGCCCCGACCCTTTGGAACCAACTCCCCCCAGATATCAGAGTGGGTAAGCTCTTGTCTTCATAACCAGATGTCCTGACCACTGATTGATCTTCAATCAAGTTAGCATAGCATTAGAACTATAGCATTTAGAGTTATCTACCACTTCATAGTGCTTTTACAGCCCTCTTTAAGTGATTTATAGAATCAGGATATTGCCCCCAACAATCTGGGTCCTCATTTTACCTACCTTGGAAGGATGGAAGGCTGAGTCAACCTTGACTCAGTTGGTTTCTGATTGGTGCACCTTGGTGAGAGCTGGTCTCTTAATTAGTACATCAGCCCTCAACAACCATGAAAGCCTACCCCAGTACAATATACGGAGGGTTTGTTTTTGTTTTCTTAATTTACAGGTGTACTAGTAATAAAATGTTGAAAATGCCATCCATCTTCCTGGCTTTCTAAACAATGTAATGATTAATGAGCTAGGATCTAGCTGTGCCAAAAAGGAACTTGCATTTCTTTTCTCTGGAGGTTGGCAGAGGTTTATTCCCTGTCCAAGCGGCCAAAGAAAGGAAAATGCTTCATTCGCTTTGGACTGCCAAAACCTCCTTAAGCACCACCGAAAGGCTCCTCTGGCAGCCCTGAAAAGCCCGAGATGGCTGAGATTAAAGGGGAATGGCAGGAAACTGGCCGGGCCTTCATGCCGGTCTCAAATTTCCTGGGAAATTTTTCTGGGCTCCGGTTCTTAAGTAAAAAAAGGTTCTTAAGAAGAGGCAAAAAATCCTAAACACCTGGTTCTTATCTAGAAAAGTTCTTAAGTAGAGGCATTCTTAAGTAGAGGTACCACTGTATAACTATCATGTATCACGGATCTCATATGCTGCACTTGTATTAAACTTGTCATTATTTCACCATGTAATCATATTTTCTGTGGATTCTCCTTTTTTTCTTCCCTTTTTGTAATGAACGACAAAAACATGTAAGCAATATTATTGGTCCATCTTATTATTTTTATTTATTTATTATTTGTTTGTTTGTTTGTTTATTTATTTATTTTGTCCAATACACAATGAGGGTTTTAGTGGGTATATATCTATATACACATAGTAAAATACATGATGAAGGTTATAGAGGAGATACTCATAGTAAAATATATCTAAGAAAGAATAGAAAAGAAGGTATAGTAGTAGGATATATCAATGAAAGAATAGAAGAAGAGATATAGGAATAGAAGAAAGGTATAGGAGATATAGGAGAGCAATAGGACAGGGGATGGAAGGCACTCTAGTGCACTTGTACTCGCCCCTTACTGACCTCTGGATAGGTCAACCATAGATAATCTAAGGGTAAAGTGTTGGGGGTTTGGGGATGACACTATGGAGTCCGGTAATGAGTTCCATGCTTCGACAACTTGGTTACTGAAGTCATATTTTTTACAGTCAAGTTTGGAGCGGTTAATATTAAGTTTAAATCTGTTGTGTGCTCTTGTGTTGTTGTGGTTGAAGCTGAAGTAGTCTTTGACAGGCAGGACATTGCAGCATATGATCTTGTGGGCAATACTCAGATCATGTTTAAGGTGTCTTAGTTCTAAACTTTCTAGGCCCAGGGTTGAAAGTCTAGTCTCGTCCTACTTTTCCGAAAGGGTATAAGAATGTAACTAAAAGTGTTAATGGCCATTCAGATTTTCTTGTCTTATTTCTGAACCTTGCATGCAATAAACCTGAGTTACTCAATATCCTTGGGGTCTCCATTCCCTTGACTGGTAACTGATTTTTGCTGCAATGTTTCCATTTAAAGTGTAAGGATTGGCATTGCAGTCAAAGACCCTCATTCCAGTTTCTTTTATGGCATGAGATTCTTAGTGCATAGATCTTAAACAGGCAGCTGGAACCTGCGTTGGACGAATTGCGCTTTTATAAAAACTGAGCCATGTTTGAAGGCTGAGAGCAGAATGCGTGGGAATAACCCTGATCCCCTCGTGTGTGCGTCGTTTATTTGTCCGGCCAAATATTTTCTCAATGGGCAACTTCCAAGTGCTAATTGTGTTTGTTTTTAATGAGGCCACTCAATAGCTTTTTCCAATGGTGTTTGAGTCGCTCCATTAATCTTGCAGTTGTAGTTTCTAACCTGCTTAGAAATATTTCCAAAATCCGAGAGAAGGTCAGAAGTCCAGAGGACTCAAGCGGTAAGCAGAAAGAAAGCTTGGCTTACGGTTGGTATAATCCCCTGCCTTCTTTTCCCCCTCCCCCTTTAACTCTGGAGCTACTGAGGATGCCTGTATACATAGCTTTTAAGGATAAATTCCCTTTCTCTTTCAGTCCTGCATTTAAATTTATTCCTGAAGGAAAAGAATGACGAGTTATTATTTTATTAAAAAAATGCCGTATTTTTCAGAGTACAGTGATGCCTCGTCTTACAAACGCCTCGTCATACAAACTTTTCGAGATACAAACCCGGGGTTTAAGATTTTTTTTGCCTCTTCTTACAAACTATTTTCACCTTACAAACCCACCGCCACCACTGGGATGCCCCGCCTCCAGACTTCCGTTGCCAGCAAAGCACCTTTTTTTTGTGGTGCTGGGATTCCCCTGAGGCTCCCCTCCATGGGAAACCCCACCTCTGGACTTCTGTGTTTTTGCAATGCTGCAGGGGAATCCCAGCATTGCAAAAATGAGCACTTCGCTGGCAAGGGAAATCCAGAGGTGGGGTTTCCCAGCGAGGGGAGCCTCAGTGAAATCCCAGCATCGCAAAAACACAGAGGTCCAGAGGTGGGGTTTTGAGGACTTCGGTGTTTTTGCGATGCTGCGATTTCACTGATGCTCCCTTCGCTGGGAAACCCCACCTCCGGACTTCCGTTGCCAGCGAAGCGCTCATATTTGCAATGCTGGGATTCCCCTGCTGGGATTCCCCTGCAGCATCGCAAAAACACAGAAGTCTGGAGGTGGGGTTTCTCATGGAGGGGAGCCTCAGGGGAATCCCAGCACCACAAAAATGGGTGCTTTGGCTGGCAAAAGGGGTGAATTTTGGGCTTGCATGCATTAATCGCTTTTCCATTGATTCTTATGGGAAACATTGTTTTGTCTTACACCTCATCCCGGAACCAATTGTTTGTAAGACAAGATATCACTGTATAAGGCACACCTTTTTCCTCCCTAAAAGAGGCTGGAAATTGGTGTGTCTAATGCTCTGAGTGTAGCTTTTTTTGAAGCTGTTTTTTCAGCCCTAACTAGGTGCTAAGGATCTTCCCAACTTTTACCTTGCAGGCTTTTTCACTGTTACTCTCTCCAAAGAATGTTTTTGTAACTCTTAGTCTTTGCAGGCTTTTTTCATTGCTCTAGTTGCTCTGACATCTGGTTATGAAGACAAGAGCTTGCTCTGAATGAGCTTCTTTTCAGCCCCAAGGAGGTGATAATGATCTTCCCGGCTGTTACAGCTTGCAAGCTCTTTCATTGTTGCTGTCTCCAAATAAGGTTTTTTAAAGCCCTAATTAGGGAATAAAATAATGTTCTGAAGCTGACCAGACTAAGGACACTAGCCAGATACCTGGTAGATAGATTTTCCCCCCTATTTTCCTCCCCAAAAACTAAGGTGCATCTTATACTTTTATAGAGTAGTTAATGTACTAACAAACTTTATATTATACTGTGACGTTCCTTCAATATACCAGGGTGATCCGACATAAAAAACATATAGCCCCTCCCTGGTACAGAGCTGAAGGGATCAGGTGTTAATTCTCTGCCTTACAAGGCAGAAGCTGCCGGATCAAATCCCAGTAAGGGTGTGGCTAGCTGATAAGGCCAGAACAAGGCCGAAATGGTGCCATCCTAGTCTCCCTTAATTTTAAAATTTCATATATATATGTGTGTGTGTGTGTGTGTGTGTGTGTGTGTGTGTGTGCAACGTTTCAGTGAAATCACATTCACCATCATCAGGCTGAAGTTATAAGCTTCGTGCTGCTGTAAATATGGAATATATATATATATATTAGGGGAAGGTTTGGTAGGGAAGGTTTGCCTATTTGCCGATTACTCTAAAGTGTGCAATAGGGTTGATATTCCTGGAGGCGTCTGTAATATGGTAAATGATTTAGCTTTACTAGATAAATGGTCAAAGCAATGGAAACTACAGTTTAATGTTTCCAAATATAAAATAATGCACTTGGGGAAAAGGAATCCCCAATCTGAGTATTGTATTGGCAGTTCTGTGTTAGCAAAAACTTCAGAAGAGAAAGATTTAGGGGTAGTGATTTCTGACAGTCTCAAAATGGGTGAGCAGTGTGGTGGGGCAGTATGAAAAGCAAGTAGGATGCTTGGCTGCATAGCTAGAGGTATAACAAGCAGGAAGAGCGAGATTGTGATCCCGCTATATAGAGTGCTGGTGAGACCACATTTGAAATACTGTGTTCAGTTCTGGAGACCTCACCTACAAAAAGATATTGACAAAATTGAACGGGTTCAAAGACTGGTGGCTACAAGAATGGTGGAAGGTCTTAAGCATAAAACGTATCAGGAAAGACTTAATGAACTCAATCTGTATAGACTGGAGGACAGAAGGAAAAGGGAGGACATGATCAACACATTTAAATATGTTAAAGAGTTAAATAAGGTTCAGGAGGGAAGTATTTTTAATAGATAAGTGAACAGAAGAACAAGGGGACACAATCTGAAGTTATTTGGGGGAAAGATCAAAAGCAACATGAGAAAATATTATTTTACTGGAACAAACTTCCAGCAGACATGGTTGGTAAATCCACAGTAACTGAATTTAAACATGCCTGGGATAAACATAGATCCATCCTAAGATAAAATACAAAAAAATAGTATAAGGGCAGACTAGATGGATCATGAGGTCTTTTTCTGCCGTCAGTCTTCTGTGTTTCTATGTAAGCTGTAAACATAAGCTAACCCAGGATATATTCAGTAAAACACATCAAAATGACTTGAGATCATTCCTCCTGGAACACACCCAAGGCCAGGCCACTGGAACATCATAGTCAGGCTATAACGCAGGAAGATAAAAACACATCCTAGGGGCAAAACTACTGGAGGACAAGATGAGATTGCTATAACTATGGAGATAATTTTCATGCTGATCTTTTAGAATATAGAGTAATGTAGAAAATGACTTAGCACAAAGGTGTGCGGGGTGGAATTATTAGGTTTGGTGTCTATTGTGTAGAAAGTATAAAATGTCTGGATTGTAAAAAAATTTTTTTTGCTCTCCTTGTGCTCCATCCAACTTGGGAAGAGACTTGAAGGTCTCCTTTGCAAACACTTTTTTTTCCTCTCTCTCTCAACAAACCTTTGAATTGTGAACCAGATCCGCCTCTGTATTGTGAGTATTAAAATAATTGGCTATCTCATCTGGCATTCCTAACAAATGGGCAGAGGAAGAAACTGCAGAGTTCACCTGAGTTTGCCACTCAGTCTTAGGGACCTTTATCTGGAATCAAATCCTCGAGTGTTTGTGAAGTTGTGTTTCAAGTAAATTGCCATACACTGGGCTGGAAAAAGAAACTTATTTTGCAAATCCCTTACAGTCCTTTTTCCAGCGGGAAAAAGTTAGCACCCACCCTTCTCCTGGAGGAATGAAATATTCTAGGAAATATTTAAAAAAGGCAGAATATTATAGTTGCCTGGATGAGAAAAGACATGTTTTTAAAGACAAAAAGCAGCTCCCTGCCCCCAGCAGGTATTTGCTGCCCATTGAGCAGGACTGGACCAGCCTATCTACAAGACAATTAGACCTTCAGGTCCAGGATGATGGGATTATTTATTCATTTATTGTTAGAGTTGAAAGGGACCATGAAGGCCATCGAGTTCAACCCCCTGTCCAAGCAGGAACCCTATAGTACACCAGTCAAGTGGCAGTTCAATCTTCTCTTAAACATGTCCAGAGTGTTGGAGTTCACAACGTCTGCTGGTAGGTTGTTCCATTGGTTGATCGCTCTGACCATCAGGAAGTTCCTCCTTATCTCCATGTTGAATCTCTCCTTGGTCAGCTTCCAGCCATTGTTCCTCGTCCGACCCTCTGGTGCCCTGGAGAATAAAGTGATCCCCTCCTCTCTGTGACATCCCCTCGTATACTTGTAGACTGCTATCATGTCCGCTCTGGCCCTCCTTTTCTCTAGGCTATCCATGCCCAGTTCCCTCAGTCTCTCTTCGTAAGTCTTGGTTTCCAATCCCTTAATCATCTTGGTTGCTCTTTTTTGCACCTTCTCCAGAGTTTCAATGTCTCTTTTGAAGTGTGGTGACCAGAACTGAATACAGTACTCCAGGTGTGGTTGGACCAGGGCGTAGTAGAGTGGTATTAAGACTTCCCTGGTCTTGGAGTGTGTTCCCCTGTTGATGCAGCTTAGGATTGTGTTGGCTTTTTTAGCTGCTGCTGCACATTGTTGGCTCATATTTAGTTGATTAAGACATGAACCCTCCAGATCATAATAGGATTATCTAACTTTTTGAAAATCTAGCAGCAGGGCTCACTGCATTGCGAAATCACCTGGGGACATTACATCAGACCAAGGTTCAACCAAACAGAGAACTATGACTCCATGTGGGAGTCTGACTACAGCCAATAGAATACATATTCTTGCACAGGAAGAGTTCAAGTTCAAAGCCCAAGAAAGGGTATAAATAGCACTCACTGTCCACTCCATGTGGCCAGCTGCCAAGGATCTCAAATCCATGTGGTCCTGTCCATCAATAAACAAATCAGCCTCTATGTTTCCAGTGTGTTTCTCCCCAAAAGTTACCAATGTATGCACCGGTAGCCGTGGTAAGTCGCAACCCCCACCTGTTCCTAAGACCAGTGCTTCCCAAACTGGACAGTTTTAAGATCTATGAATTTGAACTCCCAGGATTCCTAACCAATATGGCCATTGCAAAGAATTCTGGGAGTTGAAAGTCTGCATCTCTTTAAAGTTGTTCTGATTAAGAAACCTCGGTGTAGATGCTCTTCAGAGTTCCTTATATATTATGTTATTAGGAAAATCATTCTGCAGCAGGGAAAGGAAGCCCCTTCAGCAAGAGAGAAAAACCTCTGAGAAACTGCAAGAGAGATGTCAACACAATATGATTATAATCTTCTAGGGGAGTTTTATTGCTTGTTTTAATGGCGCTAGTGCATATTATTCTGACATTATGATGATTACTATTTTCTTGCTGTTGTTTTCGAAAACCAGAGTGGTAGTTTTTACAAAAAGATTGTTCTGAAAATATCTAAAAATAACACAAGAAGAAATCCATTTAATCTCTGCTAGGAAGAAGGATTAAATGGAAGCTTTGGCTAGATCCGCGGAGCTTTTCTGATCCTTCCATAAAAGAAAGAAATGTAGTTAAATAATCTTAGACTCCATATTTTATATCGAAGATTGCAGTGGTATATTAGAAACGAATATGGTCACTGTGGCATTGAGGCTCTTCGGGAAATAAGTAAATAACCATTGGAATCCAGTAATTTTTACAGGGTTTCTTTATTTATTTATTGGATAACTTATTTATTATTTATTTATAAATCTCTGCAGACTCGCTTAAAAAACAGCCTTGTTTAGCAATGGAAATTTGGGCCCAACTGTGATCAAAAGGGAAAGATGACCTGTAATGCCCAGAATCAATATCGGAATAGGTGGGGAACGCTGCACCAGTAATGAAAATGGAGCTGTGCCTACATCTCTGGGTGACCGAGCACTTGGAGTGAGATTTAAGAACATAAGAACATAAGAAGAACATAAGAAGAGCCATGCTGAATCAAGTCAAAGCCCATCGAGTCCAGCATTCTGTGTCACACAGTGACCCACCAATTGTCCATGGGGATCTTGAGCAGAAAGAGAAGGCAAAACCCTCCCTTTCCCTTGAGCCCCAACAAATGGTACTCAAGGGAATCCTGCCTGCCTCAACCAACATAGAGACGGAACTTGGACATCCGGAACTCTATCCACCTTTTCTATCCCATGCATGATTTTATATACTTCGATCAAGTCATCCCTTAAATGCCATCTTTCAAGGCTGAAGAGACCAAGGCGTTGCAACCTGGTTTCATAAGGGAGGGGCTCCATTTCCTTGATCATTCTGGTTGCCCTTTTTTGCACCTTTTCCAGTTCCATTATATCCTTCTTGAGGTGCAGTGACCAGCATAGTTCCCTCTAAGCTGAGCAGTGAGCAATTGCTCACTTAAAAATCATCATCAACTCAGAGTTTTCCAAACCTGCCCAGAAGCCGAGAGGGAAAGAGTGAGAGGGAAGGAGAGAGAGAGGAAGAGAGGAAGAGAGAGAAACAGATAGAAAAAAGAGAGGAAGGAAAAGAGAAAGAAAAAGAATGGGAGTAAGGAACAGAGAAAGAAAATCAAAATCTAGTTTGAAACTAGCTCAACTATTTAAGTGGCATTTTGATATTGATAGAGTTGCCCTATTATGAGCTCACTGTTATAGACACACAGTACAGTATTTTATTTTGAAATTCTCTGAGGCAAAACAGGGTGGGTTTTTTGTTTGTTTGTTTGTTTGTTTGTTTGTTTGTTTGTTTGTGTATGTATGTATGTATGTATGTATGTATTTATTTATTTATTATTTCTGTGCTGCCCAGTCCCGAAGGGACTGCCGCTCAGTCACTATACTTTTCCGCCCACCCCCCCAAAAAATTAGAGGGAACACTGGTGACCAGTAGCACTAATTACAGCAGCCCCACCCAATCACAGGTGGCCTCATTTTCTCTTGTAATAATCCTTCAGTTGTTGCCTCCTATACATCACTCTACGCATGCTTGGCTGTGTCATTAATTCTTGTTCAGAATCCAGGGATGATACAAATGACTGATCTCCTCCTGGGCTGTCTGCCAAACTCCCCTCTTCCATGTCACTCACACTTCCTTGGTCAGAGGAGACTTCGTCGGCAGATTCTACTGGGAGCAAAACAGGCCTGTGGCATGCGGATGCCTCCCGCACATCCACCTCCACATTCCTTGGGGCAGGAGCTGGGCCAGAGCTAACCACAACACAGACATGGTTGGTAAATCCACAGTAACTGAATTTAAACATGCCTGGCATATACATATATCCATCCTAAGATAAAATACAGGAAATAGTATAAGGGCAGACTAGATGGACCATGAGGTCTTTTTCTGCCGTCAATCTTCTATGTTTCTATGTGTATATGTTAATACAGCGGCTAAAAAAGCCAAAACAATCCTAAGCTGCATGAACAGGGGGATACACTCCAAGACCAGAGAGGTAATAATACCACTCTATAAGGCCCTGGTCAGACCGCACCTGGAGTATTGCATCCAGTTCTGGTCACCACACTTCACAAAAGATATAGAAACTCTAGAGAGGGTGCAGAAAAGAGCAACTAAAATGATAAGGGGACTAGAGACCAGGTCATACGAGGAAAGGTTGCTGGAACTGGGCATGGATAGTCTAGTAAAATGAAGGGCTAGGGGGGACATGATAGCTGTATACAGGTACTTAAGGGGTTGCCACAGAGAGGAGGGGGACACACTGTTTTCCAGTGCACCAGAGGGCCGAACGAGGAACAACAGTTGGAAACTGACCAAGGAAAGATTTTAACCTGGAGATAAGAAAGAATTTCCTGACAGTGAGAGCGATCAACCAGTGGAACGGCCTGCCAGCGGAGGTTGTGGACTCCCCATCTTTGGACACTTTCAAGATGAGATTGGACTGCCATTTGGCTGGGGTGATGTAGGATTTCCTGCTCGGGCAGGGGGTTGAACTTGATGACCTGTAAGGTCCCTTTCCACTCTAATAATAAATTTTAAAAAATTTAAAAATAATAATAATAATACAGCACCTTAACCACTATATCACACTGCCCATGTAATTGCAATAAAAAGACTTTACAAAATAAACAACAATGGTTTTTGATAGAAAATTAAGGAGTTCCTAACAATTGCTACACATTAAACAGCATTAATAATAATAATAATAATAATAATAATAATAATAATAATAATAATAATAATAATTTATTAGATTTGTATGCTGCCCCTCTCCGAAGACTCGGGGCGGCTCACAACAAGCGATAAAACAATATTGTACAGGCACAAATCTAATATTAAGAAAAAACTAAAAACCCTATCAATTTTAAAAAACCAAACAGCACATACATACCAAACATAAATTATAATAAGCCTGGGGGAAAGGTGTCTCAAATCCCCCATGCCTGGCGGTATAGATGGGTCTTAAGTAGTTTACGGAAGACAAGGAGGGTGGGAGCAATTCTAATCTCCGGGGGGAGTTGATTCCAGAGGGCCGGGGCCGCCACAGAGAAGGCTCTTCCCCTGGGGCCCGCCAGACGACATTGTTTAGTCGATGGGACCCGGAGAAGGCCAACTCTGTGGGACCTTATCGGCCTCTGGGATTCGTGCGGTAGCAGGCGGTTCCGGAGGTATTCTGGTCCAATGCCATGTAGGGCTTTAAAGGTCATGACCAACACTTTGAATTGTGACCGGAAACTGATCGGCAGCCAATGCAGGCCACGGAGTGTTGTAGAAACGTGGGCGAATCTGGGAAGCCCCACGATGGCTCTCGCGGCTGCGTTCTGCACAATCTGGAGTTTCCAAACACTTTTCAGAGGTAGCCCCATGTAGAGAGCGTTGCAGTAATCGAACCTCGAGGTGATAAGGGCATGAGTGACTGTGAGCAATGACTCCCTGTCCAAATAGGGCCGCAACTGGTGCACCAAGCGAACCTGGGCAAACGCCCTCCTCGCCACAGCCGAAAGATGATGTTCCAATGTCAGCTGTGGGTCGAGGAGGACGCCCAAGTTGCGCACCCTCTCTGAGAGGGTCAGTAGTTCCCCCCCCCCAGGGTAATGGACGGACAGATGGAATTGTCCTTGGGAGGCAACACCCACAGCCACTCCGTCTTGTCTGGATTGAGTTTGAGTTTGTTGACACCCATCCAGTCCCCAACAGCCTCCAGGCACCGGCACATCACTTCCACTGCTTCACTGACTGGACATGGGGTGGAGATGTACAACTGGGTATAATCTGCATATTGATGATACCTCACCCCATGCCCTTGGATGATCTCACCCAGCGGTTTCATGTAGATATTAAATAGCAGGGGGGCGAGGACCGACCCCTGAGGTACCCCACAAGGGAGAAACCTAGAGGTCGACCTCTGACCCCCCACTAACACCGACTGCGACCGACCGGAGAGGTAGGAGGAGAACCACTGAAGAACAGTGCCTCCCACTCCCAACCCCTCCAGTCGGCACAGAAGGATACCATGGTCGATGGTATCAAAAGCCGCTGAGAGGTCAAGAAGCACCAGGACAGAGGACAAGCCCCTGTCCCGGGCCCGCCAGAGATCATCCATCAACATGACCAAAGCAGTTTCCGTGCTGTAGCCGGGCCTGAAACCCGACTGTTGAGGCCCTAGATAATCGGCTTCTTCCAAGGACCGCTGGAGTTGGAGCGCCACCACCTTCTCAACAACCTTCCCCATAAAGGGAAGGTTGGAGACTGGACGGTAGTTATTAAGCACGGCTGGGTCCAGGGAAGGCTTCTTGAGGAGGGGGCGCACAAGTGCCTCCTTATAAGGAGCCGGGAAGGACCCCCTCCCCAAGGAGGCGGTGACAATCTCCTGGACCCAGCTCCGTGTCACCTCTCGACTGGCCGAAACCAACCAAGAGGGACACGGATCCAGTAAGCAGGTGGCAGAACTCACAGCTCCAATGGCCTTGTCCACTTCATCAGGTGTCACCAAGTCAAACTCCTCCCAGACAGATGGACAAAGACGTTTAGCCCCAGTCACCTCGACTGACTCATTGTCAGCCGATACTGCTATGCAATTGGAGTCAAGTTCCGCTCGGATCCGAGCGACTTTATCAGCGAAAAACGAGTTAAATTCCTCAGCACTGCCCTGCAAGGGTTCCCCAACTCCCCCCTGATTTAGAAGGGAGCGGGTCACCCTAAACAGAGCAGCCGGGCGGGATTCCGCTGATGCAATCAAGGCGGCATGGTACGCGCATCTTGCCGCCTTGAGCGCCACTTTGTAAGTCTTAATAAAAGCTCTTACAAGTGTTCGGTCGGATTCGGACTTACTCTTCCTCCATCGCTTCTCTAGATGTCTCTTCTGGCGTTTCAACTCCCGTAGCTCCTCGTTGAACCATGGAGCTCTACGGGGTCTAGTGCCACAGAGAGGTCGCAGTGGTGCAATTCGGTCAAGAGCCTCCGCTGCAGCCTTGTTCCAGGCCTCATCAAGAGACTTTGCCGAGCTGTGGACGAGTGAATCTGGTAAAACCCCAAGCGCCTTCTGAAAGCCCTCAGGGTCCATCAGGCGTCTGGGGCGGAACCTCCTAATCGGTTCCGCCTCCCTGCGGGGGAGGATTGGAGCCAGGAAGTTGAGCCGCAGTAGAAAATGGTCTGACCATGACAAAGGCAATGTGTTGATTATGGTTCTGTTGCTCCATTCAGAACAAATTGAGCTTTCCCTTGTAGGTGCAAAAAAAAGAGAAATTATTTAATAAAATCTCAGATATATTCCAGCTATTTTTATCCACAGCTACATAGGAACGAAGCGTCTTTTGAGTTTTCAGTAAGAAAGCAGACTCATCGCAAACGTGCGAGATTTCCTTGTACTCGGAGCTAGTAGCAATTTGTCTTCTTGTCTGACAACTCCACAGCGGAGAATACTTAAGAATATGCACCTATTAGCTACACAGGCACTCAGTCTGCTGCTTGGCTGATCAAAGAAACCACAAATCATACTTATTCTCCAGTTATGGGCTGTAACTGAGTTAAAATAGGGTTGTCATGATCCTCTGAGAAACTGATTTTGAGATCCATCTGAAAATCTTTTCTTCCATCTGCCTGAATGTGCCTGACACAGTTCAGGTCTTTAAGAATGGGAACCAGGAGTTATTTATTTATTTATTTATTTATTTATTTATTTATTTATTTATTTATTTATTTATTTATTTTATTTATTTTGTCCAATGCACAATGAGGGTTTTAGTGGGTATATATCTATGTACACATAGTAAAATACATGATGAAGGTTATAGAGGAGATACTCATAGTAAAATATATCTAAGAAGCAATAGAAAAGAAGATATAGTAATAGAACATATCAATGAAAGAACAGAAGAAGAGATATAGTAATAGAACATATCAATGAAAGAACAGAAGAAGAGATATAGGAATAGAACATATCAATGAAAGAACAGAAGAAGAGATATAGGAATAGAACATATCAATGAAAGAATAGAAGAAGAGATATAGGAATAGAACATATCAATGAAAGAATAGAAGAGGAGATATAGGAATAGAACATATCAATGAAAGAATAGAAGAAGAGATATAGGAATAGAACATATCAATGAAAGAACAGAAGAAGAGATATAGGAATAGAACATATCAATGAAAGAATAGAAGAAGAGATATAGGAATAGAACATATCAATGAAAGAATAGAAGAAGAGATATAGGAATAGAAGAAAGGTATAGGAGATATAGGAGAGCAATAGGACAGGGGACGGAAGGCACTCTAGTGCACCTGTACTCAACCCTTACTGACCTCTTAGGAATCTGGATAGGTCAACCATAGATAATCTAAGGGTAAAGTGTTGGGGGTTTGGGGATGACACTATGGAGTCTGGTAATGAGTTCCACGCTTCGACAACTCAGTTACTGAAGTCATATTTTTTACAGTCAAGTTTGGAGCGGTTAATATTAACTTTAAATCTGTTGTCTGCTCTTGTGTTGTTGTGGTTGAAGCTGAAGTAGTCGCCGATAGGCAGGACGTTGCAGCACATGATCTTGTGGGCAATACTTAGATCTTGTTTAAGGCATCTTAGTTCTCAACTTTCTAGGCCCAGGATTGAAAGTCTAGTCTCGTAGGGTATTCTATTTCAAGTGGAGGAGTGAAGGGCTCTTCTGGTGAAGTATCTTTGGACATTTTCAAGGGTGTTAATGTCTGAGATGCGATATGGGTCCCAAACAGATGAGCTGTATTCGAGGATGGGTCTGGCAAAAGTTTTGTAAGCTCTGGTAAGTAGTGTGAGATTGCCAGAGCAGAAGCTTAGCTGTCAAGGGCCACTATTTTGCAACCACTGAAACTACAGTATGTGTTCTGCTAAGGATCATTTACTGAAAAGAAAGTTGATGTCAGAAATAGGTTTATTTCTTGAAGTGATATTACAATGCAAGAAGATTGTCTGTAACCAGGGGTGGGCTACTGCCTGGACGGGGGGGGGGGGGGACACAGTGGGGTAGCGAAAATGGAGCTCCACCCCAGAGCACCCAATTTGCACTGAAAGGTGTTGGGAAAAAAACGCAGGGCATCCTGCATAAGCTATAGCCACAGTGTGGTAATACAAATTTTGTTAGCCCTTTACATAGGAAAGGCTGATAAGCAGTATGTAATCATGGGTTTATTAACTGTGCTGCAACCTGATTGGCTGTAACCAATATAAAAGAATAACACCCTTGAATGGGTGTGGTTAGTGGTTAATGGTTTGTGGGTGGTTGCAGTGGTGGATGTAATAGTACAGTGGTACCTCTACCTAAAAATGCCTCCACTTACGAACTTTTCTAGATAAGAACCGGGTGTTCATATATTTTTTTTTGCCTCTTCTCAAGAACCATTTTCCATTTACAAACCCGAGACTCCAAAACTGTAACTGGAAAAGGCAGGGAGAAGCCTCCATGGGGCCTCTCTAGGAATCTCCTGGGAGAAACAGTGCCTCCACCCTCCCTGTGGTTTCCCCAATCGCACGCATTATTTGCTTTTACATTGATTCCTATGGGGAAAATTGCTTCTTCTTACAAACTTTTCTACTTAAGAACCTGGCCATGGAATGAATTGGGTTTGTAAATAGAGATACCACTGTATATCCAGATTGACTTTTCTCTTAAAATGAATTAACATGCTGACTTCCTTTGACCGCGTAATTGTACTTTAATTTTTATTTGCTCCGACTGAAATTCCAAAGCTTTTTACTTTCCATATTCTTTTTGCTTCCCAATTTGCTGTTGTCTTTGCCCAACCTCCTCTTCATTGCTTTTATTGGGGCAAAAGAGATCCATCAATTCATTGGCGCGATTAGCCAATTTACCTATATCTCACACTGTTGGGAAACATGACCTTTCAATTAGTTTTTTAATTGGCATGATGCTTGAAATGAGGGCGCTCTCTCTCTCTCTTTCTCTCTCTGCTGATTGTATTATTGTAAATAATTTATGTTTTATCTTTTGTTCCTGGCGGCGTTCTCTAAAGTGATTTTACAAGCACTAGCAGATTTGTCTGGGCTACTGAATCAGGGAAAACATTAATTTCCATGAAGGATCTACCAAATAGTTTCTTGTTTTGTCAAATGTTAGCTGTTAAGCTGTCTGGAATGGGAACATTTGTGTTATATGACATGTACAAAGTTGTATTAAAAAACCGTGTGCATTAATGCATAGGGAAGATTTCAAGGCTTGGAGGAAGAGAACAACCCAATTCTTCTAGGACAAATCTGGGGTTAAATATTCCGTAGGAATTAGAATGGAATTCTATTCTATTCTATTCTATTCTATTTGTTTATTTTATTTTAATCAAACATTTATAGCATAGTTGTAGTTAGTATAAACATAACATAAGTAAAAAGTAACGATGAAAGAGGACAATAGGACAGCAGGACCAGGATGTACATAAGTACTTATGCACACCCCTTACAGACTTCTTAGAAATGGGGAGAGGTCAACTGTAGACAATCTAAGGTCCCACAGAGTTGGCCTTCTCCGGGTCCCGTCAACTAAACAATGTCGTTTGGCAGGCCCCAGGGGAAGAGCCTTCTCTGTGGCAGCCCCGGCCCTCTGGAATCAACTCCCCCCAGAGATTAGAACTGCCCCCACCCTCCTTGCCTTTCGTAAACTACTCAAGACCCACCTATACAGCCAGGCATGGGGGAGTTGAGACACCTTTCCCCCAGGCTCTTTATATTTTTATGTTTGGTATGTATGTGTTGTTTGGTTTTAAATATGATAGGGTTTTATATGCTTCTTTTTTAATATTAGATTTGTTTCGCTATAATATTGTTTTTTATTATTGTTGTGAGCCACCCCGAGTCTTCGGAGAGGGGCGACATACAAATCTAATATATTATTATTATTATTATTATTATTATTATTATTATTATTATTATTAAAGTTTTTGGGGTTTGGGGAAGAAACCACAGAATCAGGTAGTGCATTCCAGGCATTGATCACTCTATTCTATTCTATTCTATATTATACTATACTATACTATACTATACTATACTATACTATACTATACTATACTATACTACACTACACTACACTACACTACACTACACTACACTACACTACACTACACTACACTACACTATATTATATTATATTCTAGTAATCAATACTGTATTCATTAAGAAGCAATCTAATTAGTCAAAGGTCACTCTCTTTTTAAAAATTCATTGAAGGCTTAAATATTAAAACTTTATATTAAGAGAAAACCAAATGTGTTGCAAGCCCAAGCATAAAATGATATATACTGAAAATTGTATGTACTGAAAAAGGTATCTGCATTGATTTTAATTCTGAATTCATTTTCCTTTTCAAGTACAGAGAAAGTTTTTGTAGGCATAAAGTTGCCCTAATTTAAGTTGTCTTCCTCCTACACCAAGAATTAAATACACTTCCAAAGGAAAGTACATTTTCTTGAAGCAATTATCACCTTTAACTCTAACTCTCGATGCACTTGTTTAGATGAAATGTTTAGTGATGTTTACTAGAAGACTGGAAAGTTGGGAAGGATATTCAACTTTTAAAATTTGTTTTCTCCTATTATACAAGTCATTTCCCCAAATTGCTGAGCTTTGCCACCAAATATGATTCAACCTAGTTATTACATGTAGATTGTTATATTTATTTTAGAAAATGAACTGCCAATTTTAGTAGTCAATAATAATGTACCATGAGAAAAATACCTTAAACCATACCAGTTATCTCAAAGATAATATTCACTATAATTTAGATTTCCTTTCCCCCTGAAATTACCACTGCTGCATAGCACCTATTGTGCCGAACTTCTACATTCATACAGTTTTTAACGTTGAGTTTTTGAGTTGTATTTCACCAACAGAGTATAAAAAAGTCACAGAAAATATTTGAAATTCAGTGTTAAGAGGTTTTTCAAATACAGGCATATTCTTAAAATATTCCGCACTGTTTTGCATGCTCTTTTAAAACCACATCACTTAATTAAAAATATTGGAATCAGTAATGTCATTCTCTCCAGTCCAAAGGCATTCTCAAAATAGTTATGTTCTGTTACTCGTAATCTTGCAATCTGCGTGATTTGTTGCCTCTTTGTTGAACAAATTTCTCTAAACGTTCATCTTTATGAAGAAAATGTTGAATAATAAAACAGGAGGTTATATACCTGATTTATTTCCACCCCTATATTTATTCCAAATGTTGCATATTTTGCATATTTTATATTGCATATTTATTGAATGAACTACTACAAATTGCCTTATCTAAATTTCAAACTTAATACAGTGGTACCTCGTGATACGAACATTTCGAGATACGAACTGGGGGTTCGGAAATTTTTTGCCTCTTCATACAAATTTTTTCTTTACTTACGAACCCACTGCAGATCGCAAAAAGGCGCTCTGCTGGGCGCCGCCGCCTGGCTGTCACCTTTTAAAACAGCCGGGGGGTTTCTCAGCGTTCTCCCGAACCTGAACTTTTCGGGTTTGGGAGGCCGCCGAGAAGCGCTGCCGCCCAACTGTCACCTTCTGAAACAGCCAGGGGGCTTCTCGACGTTCTCCTGAACGCCGAACCCGGAAGTTTGGCAAAAGTTCGGGTTCCAGAGGCCGCGGAGAAGTGCCCAGCTGTTTCAGAAGGTTACAGCCGGGCGGCACCGCCCAGCGGAGCACCGTTTTTACAATCAGCAGCGGCATTTTTGGCCGATCTGGAGGCTGAAACGGAGGTGGGGAATCCCAATAGGGAATTCCATGGGCAGAGGTTTGATGTCATGAAGACGTCCTTCCTGGTCGGCTGAAACGTGGCTGAACTTTTTGGGTTCGGGTTCGGGAGAACGCCGAGAAGCCCCGCGGCTGTTTTAAAAGGTGACAGCCAGGTGGTGGCACCCAGCGGAGTGCCATTTTGCAATTTTTTCCACCCCTTGCATGCATTAATTGCTTTTACATTGTTTCCTATGGGAAACATTGTTTCGTGTTACGAACTTTTCACCTTACGAACCTCCTTCCAGAACCAATTAGGTTCGTAAGATGAGATATTACTGTATATTGCATATTTACTGAATGAACTACTACAAATTGCCTTATCTAAATTTCAAACTGACAATATCTATGCCCTATAAAAAAAAAACCTTTATAAGATGTTCTGCCAGTGGCATTATGCCCTGGCAAGACTTGCACAAATTTGCAATAATTTAAACAGTGAATGTTGGAAATATAAAACCTCCATGGCATCTACTACCATATGTGGTAGACATGCCCAGAAGCAGTAAAATTTTGGGTCTTGATTAGAAATTGGTTGAAAGAAATTCTAAATTATGAACTAGAACTAAACCCGAAAATATACCTACTTGGTATTATCAGTGGGGATCATAAAAAGGCAAATTTATATCTTATAATACATGTACTTACAGTGGCAAGATTGAGTTTGCACAAAATAGGAAAAAAGAAAATATACCATCAGAACAGATGCAAATCAGAAAGATACTGGAATGTGCAAAAATGAATAAAATGACAACGGAACTGCAGAATAAACAGGGAAAGGAATATTGTACTGTATAGGGAAAATTATACAGATGGATAGAGAAAAAAACAGAAATAAAAATAACAGACAAAATAAAAGAAGACAATGTAGAAAAGGCAATGTAAAAATAACTTTATTTCAAAATGCACAAGTTTCCATAAATTGTTTTATGGTTTATTGTATGATGTGTCTACTTTTTGTTTGTGTTTGTTTATGCTTTATGTTTCAAAATTTTTTAAAAAACCAGGAGGTTATTGTTCTGCCGGGCTCTCTGGTAGGAATCTCCCGCAAAATTCAAGGGTACAAATTTCAGACACACACACATTTGAAAATTCAAAACAATGTTCTTTATCACAAAATTCAAAATAAACTAAGCACTCTTTTTGTATTGCAAAGAGCACTTGTCCCAAAACAACCGGGTAGTCTGTACAATTTCTGCCTATGTAATTTTCTGTGTATGATATGACCGTATGTATGCTTTTTATATACAGTGATCCCTCGATTTGCGCGTTCTCGATTAGCGCGAAACGCTGCAACGCGGTTTTTCAAAAAATATTAATTAAAAAATAAGTCCGCGTTTTTTTTCCTACACCACGGTTTTTCCCGCCCGATGACGTCATACTGATTGCTGATTGGCCAAAATCTCGACCAATCGTTGCAAACGCAAAAAAAAGCTTTGCAACTGTTGGAACTTGTTCAGACTTGTTGGAAGATGCCTCCTAAACGTTGCACACGGAGTGGAGGCGGCGACGCTAAAAAGACCAGGAGGATACTCACAATTAAAGAGAAAATTGACATTTTGGACATGCTGAAAGGGGGACGCTCTTATGCAGATGTTGGTCGGCAGTATGGGATCAACGAATCGAGTGTGCGAACCATTCGGGACGACGAGAAAAAGATAAGGCAAAGTTCTCTGATGGCATTCAACAAGGCTGCAAAAAGAATGGTGACGCCTAGAAACAAACGGCTTATGAAGATGGAAGCTGCTTTGTCCCTGTGGGTACAAGACTGCCGCAAAAAGAGCATTGCTTTGGATACCAACACTATAAGGACCAAGGCCCAGCAATTGTACAACCGTCTTGAAGACACAGAAGGAGGCGATGCAGATGAGGGAAACGCAGGTAAGGGCTGGGGTTTTTTATTCTGTCATTACATACTGTATTTAAGTGTTTTTTAAGGAAGGAGCAGGGAAGGAGGGAAGGAAGGAAGGAGGGAGGAAGGAAGGAGGGAAGGAGGGAGGGAGAGAAGGGAAGGAGGGAAGGAGGTGGGCATTTACTCTGTATGCTTTCATTCAAGTCACTTCTCTCTCCCTTTCCTGTCATTCTTCTGCTTCTTCAGCCCCAGCCACATTCACAGCAAGCAAAGGGTGGTTTGAGAAATTTCAACGGCGCTATGGCCTGAAGAGTGTGTCATTGCATGGAGAAGCTGCCTCAGCAGATACAGGTGCAGCAGAAAACTTTGTCCAGCGCACGTTTAAAGACCTAATTGCAGAAGGGGGCTACCTTCCAGAACAGGTGTTCAACATGGACGAAACAGGCCTGTTCTGGAAGAGGATGCCTTCAAGGACTTTCTTGATGCAAGATGAAGCCAAAGCCCCTGGCTTTAAGGCCATGAAAGATCGAGTGACTTTGATCATGTGTGGGAATGCAGCAGGCTTTTTGATGAAGCCAGGGCTAATCTATAAGTCACGAAATCCAAGAGCCCTCAAGAACAGAAACAAGAATTCATTGCCAGTGTACTGGATGCATAATCCTAAAGCATGGATTACAAAACCCCTCACGCGGGACTGGTTTCATCAGTGCTTCATCCCACAGGTGGAGGTGTATTTGGCTCGCAAAGGACTCGATTTCAAAGTGCTTCTCCTAATGGACAATGCTGGCGGCCATGATCACCTGGACCATGAACATGATGGGGTGCAAGTTGAATTCTTGCCACCAAACACCACATCGCTTATCCAGCCGATGGATCAAGGTATTATCCGTGCATTTAAGGCACTGTACACGCGCAATTCTCTTGGAAGCATCGTGGAAGCAATGGATGCTGATGACAACTTCACATTGAAGGCCTACTGGCGTCAGTACACAATTGCATCTTGTCTGAAGAACATTCAGAATGCCTTGATGGATATGAAGACACAGACAATGAATGCCTGCTGGAGGAAATTGTGGCCAGAAGTGGTGCATGATTACAAGGGATTTGCTCCCGAAGAAATCCAAGATGCTGCAGTCCAGACCTCTGTGAAGCTGGCACAGGCACTGGGTGGAGAAGGCTTCGTTGACATGACACCAGAGGAAGTCAATGGTTTGCTTGATGAGCATGGCCTACCTCTGACAGACAAAGATCTGGAGGAGCTGACCAGGTCAGCGAGTGAAGAAGAGGAGGAAGCGGAAGCTGAAGAAGCTGAGGAAGAAGAAGATGTTGGCCTAACGCTTGAGCGGCTTGCAGAACTGAACAGAACTGCTGCACATCTGCAACACATGGTGGAACTTTGGGATCCCAACATGACTCGCTCTATACAGTTTAACGCCTCCCTTGACAACATCTTTGCACCATACAGATCCATGTTAGGCCAGAAAAAGAAACGGCGCCAACAACTGCCCATGACCATGTTTGTCACAAAAACCAAGAGGTCTGTCACACCATCACCTGCAGCGTCCATTGTAGAAATGGTGATAGAAGAAGATCCCTAGTTATCCCAGTTATGCTAACCCCCACCCCACCCCAAAAAATGTAAATAAATATGTTATTGTTCATAACTTAAGAGTCTTATTCAATGTGTACAGTAATGGTAATTAAGGGGATGGGAAATGGTAATTTATGGGTTAAAAGTGTTGGGACTGAGTGGCACACAGTACTGTACATACTGTACAGAAGAATGAATGAATGAATGACTGAGTGAATGAATGAAATTCAAACACAGGTGAGGGCTGGGGGGTTTTATTCTGTCATTACACAGTACAGTACAGTTACAGTTTAAGTGCTTTTTGAGAAAGGAGGGAGAGAAGGGAGGGAGAGAAGGGAAGGAGGGAAGGAGGGAGGGAGGGAAGGAGAGAAGGGAAGGAAGGAGGGAGGGAGGGAGAGAAGGGAAGGAGGGAAGGAAGGAGGGAGGGAGAGAAGGGAAGGAGGGAGGGTTGCCATTGCCATTGCCGCCAGCGCTGCCCCAAGAAAGCCATTGAGAGGAAGGAAGGAGGGAAGGAGGGAAGGAAGGAGGGAGGGAGAGAAGGGAAGGAGGGAGGGTTGCCATTGCCATTGCCGCCAGCGCTGCCCCAAGAAAGCCGGTGAGAGGAAGGAAGGAGGGAGGGAGAGAAGGGAAGGAGGGAGGGTTGCCATTGCCATTGCCGCCAGCGCTGCCCCAAGAAAGCCGGTGAGAGGAAGGAAGGAGGGAAGGAGGGAGGGAGAGAAGGGAAGGAGGGAAGGAGGGAGGGTTGCCATTGCCATTGCCGCCAGCGCTGCCCTGTGGGTAGCGGCGAGGAGCCCGGAAAAATCACCATTGCATTGCCAGCCTCCGAACTTGCGTCGCTCCACCTTCTGCGCATGTGCGGCCATGGAACAAAGGGCGCGCATGCGCAGATGGTGTTTTTACTTCCGCATCCAGTATAACGTGGAAATCGGTTAGCGCGGGAGGTCTTGGAACGTAACCCCCACGCTAACCGAGGGATCACTGTATTGGGGTTTCTTGTTTTTTAGACTTTTAAATGTATTATTGTTATTTTAGAGTCTATTAGATTTGTCATTATATATTGTTTTTGTCATTGCTGTAAGCCGCCCCGAGTCTACGGAGAGGGGCGGCATAAAATCTAAATAATAATAATAATAATAATAATAATAATAATAATAATAATAATAATAATAGAAAGAGTTAAAGATCAACATTAAAAATTAAGGACACATGAGGATTGCAAGGATAGAGCGAGAGGAGGTAGGATCTGTTCTTACTCGATCAACCATCTCCATTGCTGTTTCCCCATTGGAGTCCCAGGCCAACTGATAGACCCAAATCTTTAGGCCCTTAATGAAAGGATAGGACATTTTATTTATTTATTTGTTCGTTTTTGCAATATTTTAATGACAATCAACTACAGTGACAAAATAGCATGTTTTTGGGGTAGGGTGCCTTAAAATCCAGGGAAGACCCTAGAAGCAAATTAATGTCTCCTGGTTCTTGATGTCTTTGGGTCAAAATCCATCTTAAAATGCAGATTGCAAACAGAATGCATTAATATGCAGTAGTTATTAAGAATATCTGCTTTTACCTGCAGCAATTCAGAAGAACAAATAATGTTTGACTTTCCTTCTCTGTCTTTGATACTGAAAAGGCCATTCAATCTACAATTCATTTCTTCTGACAGGTTAATCAACAAGCACAGAAGAGAAATAAATATTACAGAAATACTAGCTAACTCAGTGAGTAATTTTTTTATTGCCTTAAGTAACATATCTTGTGTGACAGGTTATATCAGCAATTCTGAAACTCGGTGGAAGTCAAAGGCACAATCAATGGTAGCTTGGGAAGTAAATATATTTTCTCTTGTTTTCCCATTGGTGCCATTTGAGGCAACTCTTTTCTCTCAAGGACAAAGAAGATGATGACCAAAGACTAAGGACAATGATGAAGGAGGCAATACTTTTGTTAGAACAACAATCGACAACATAAGACCCACATAGTTGATTCAGATCCCAAGAGTCCTTTCCCAGCATTCCAAAGTCATTAATCTGAAATTTAGTGCCAACTCCACTTGTAACAGAATACCCTACGAAACTAGATTTACAACCCTGGGTCTAGAAAGCTTAGAACTACGATGCCTCAAACATGACCTAAGCATAGCCCACAAGATCATTTGCTACAAGGTCCTCCCTGTCAACGACTACTTCAGCTTCAACCACAACAACACGCAAACACACAACAGATTCAAACATAATATTAACCGTTCCAAACTTGACTGAAAAAAATACGACTTCAGTAATCGAATTGTTGAAGCATGGAACTCTTTACCAGACTCTGTAGTGTTATCCCCTAATCCCCAAAATTTTACCCTTAGATTATGCACGGTTAACCTCTCCAGATTCCTAAGAGATCAGTAAGGGAGGGTCTGCAACTTGGGCATCCTCCTTGATCCACAGCTCACATTAGAGAAACATCTTTCAGCTGTGGCGAGGGGGGCGTTTCCCCAGGTTCGCCTGGTGCACCAGTTGCGGCCCTATTTGGACCGGGAGTCACTGCTCATAGTCACTCATGCCCTCATCACCTCGAGGTTTGACTACTGTAACGCTCTCTACATGGAGCTACCTTTGAAAAGTGTTTGGAAACTTCAGATCGTGCCGAATGCAGCTGCGAGAGCAATCATGGGCTTCCCAAGGTATGCCCATGTTACACCAACACTCCGCAGTCTGCATTGGTTGCCGATCAGTTTCCGGTCACAATTCAAAGTGTTGGTTATGACCTATAAAGCCCTTCATGGCACCGGATCAGATATATCTCAGGGACCGCCTTCTGCTGCACGAATCCCAGCGACCAGTTAGGTCCCACAGAGTGGGTCTTCTCCGGGTCCCGTCAACCAAAAAATGTTGCTTGGCAGGGCCAAGGGGAAGAGCCTTATCTGTGGCGGCCCCGGCCCTTTGGAACCAACTCCCCCCAGAGATTAGAATTGCCCTCACCCTCCTTGCCTTTCGAAAGCTTCTTAAAACCCACCTCTGCCGTCAGACATGGGGGAACTGAGATATTCTTTCCCCCTAGGCCTTTACAATTTACGCATGGTATGTTTGTTTGTATGTATGTTTGGTTTTATAATAAGGGTTTTTTTTAGTTGTTTTAGTATTGGATTGTTACATGCTGTTTTTTATCACTGTTGTTAGCCGCCCTGAGTCTACGAAGAGGGACGGCATACAAATCCAATAAATAAATAAATAAATAAATAAATAAATAAATAAATAAATAAATAAATAAATAAATAAATAAATAAATAAATAAATAAATAAATAAATAAATAAATAAATAAATAAATAAATAAATAAATAAATAAATAAATAAATAAATAAATAAATAAATAAATAAATAAATAAATAAATAAATAAATAAATAAATAAATAAATAAATAAATAAATAAATAAATAAGCGCACCAATGTGCCTTCCGTCCCCTGTCCTAATATCTATCTTATATTTCTACTAGCTCCATGTATAGGAACTCTAATATTCCCAATTATTATTTCTTCCTTACTATTCCTAATGTCTTTCTTCTGTTCTTCTATTGATGTATTTTACCTGCATTGTGTATTGGACAAAATAAATAAATAAATAAAATAAAATAATAAATAAATTAGCTGAATTTTCAGATTAGATACAAAGTCAGGCATAGTCCAGTAATGGGATGCTGCCCCCACGGGGACGGGGGACGGAGGCAGTGGGGGTAGTAAGTGCATGCACTATTCATTGAATAGTTAATAGTTCTTTTATTGTCCTTCCTTCTTTAGTACCTTAGTATGATCCTTAATTCCTTTTAAAATAGAAAATAATTAAATAGTATGTTTTTATCCATAAATGCTTTAATCATTTTAATCATTATCTAGAACTGAACTTTTATAGCAGTTAAAGAAAATTGAGCTACTTGCCTAATCTGTTATCATACTGAACCTTGTGGGTTCAGTGCAAAACCTTAAAATGTGACTGTGCTCCTCAACAAATAATGCTGTCTATCATTTGTCCTTTTGGTGGCTGTTCAAATAATGTGACTTAATCCACTGAAAAAGAATCCAATCACCTATTTGAAAACTTATCTTGTTTGGTAAGCCATTCCCACCAAGTCACATGACCTTTAAGCCACCCCTGGTCACATGGCTGTCAAACCACTCTTGCCTGTTCACATGGCTGGCAAGCCACTTCTACCCAGTCACATGACCATCAAGCCACACCCACAAAATAAGCCACACCCACAATGTGGCAGTAAAAATTTTGGTGGCCCATCACTGGTATAGTCCATCAAGATGAAAAGCAAAGATTTTAATTGCAAACAATCTTGAGAATAAGAAGCAAGCATAGTTAGATCCTCTAGGCTGACAATCGCCCTTTAGGTCCTGCTTGGTCAACCTGCCATGCAGAATAATTTTTGCAATTTCTTTGACTTCCTGCCTTCTCTGGGACCAGAAGAAAACTTTTCTTCACAAGTTGTTTCTGTTGTAGAAGAGGCATTTGCCTTCAGCTTCTTCTTAATAGGCATTTTGATTATCTACTTCCTGCAGGTCTTGGTCTACTTCCTTTTCATTCCAAGATTCTTTGAAGCCTAACCTATAGCTAACTAAAGCCCTCCAGAACATCCTAAGTAAATGAAAAGAGCCAGGAACCTCAAGAGGAAAGAAAAAACAGGAATTACTATAACAATGTAAGGGCTTACAGTGCAAGGTATGTTACAGCCACTATGTAGGGCAAACAGGCTAAAGACAAGTAGAGGGCATCTCTGGACACCAATTAGCGTCAAAAGTTATGAAGAAAAGTCCTTAATGCCCCAACACATAGACAAATTTAACTATAGTTTCACCTAGATCAAGTCAAAAATGCCAAAGAATTCCAGGAAGAGAGAAATTGGCTATCAACAGACACATAGAGAAAAACAACTTCTACCCACCATTCAAAAGAGACCATCCAAAAACAAGCAAAATATATTGGGGGAAAATTAGGCTTTGGCTTGAGGAAATCCTAGAAAAGAAAATAGAGGGGAAACGGAATTATTTTTATTACGGATAGTTCAGGAGGAGTTTGAAAAGAATCAATTACATTTGATACTATATATAATGACAACCGCGAGAATAGTTTTTGTGCAATTTTGGAAAAAGGATAATATACCTACAGAAGAGGAAGTAATTGAAAAAATAACATCATGTGCCGAAATGGATAAATTAACAGTTGAATTAAGAAATAAGGATGACATACTGTAGATTATTATAAACGTTGGGATAGGTTCTATAACTGACTGGAAAAGAGGGAAATTTTAATGAGAAGGAAAAAACAAATGAAAAAGAAAGATTAAAGTTAAATATCAGAGATGGAAGAGATGAAAGAAAAGTATTTGATTGGGTAATAAAAAAATATTGAAAATATAAATGCCTTATGAATATTAGCTACATGATAATGATTAAGCATTATTAGAAATATAATACAGATCGAGATCTAATAATGGGTTTATGTTTATGACCTAGAAAGAAATATATTTGTAATACCTTGTATTTTTTTACTTTTGTTTCTACTTTCTATTCTTTATATATCTTGAATTGAAGTATATATGTTTATTTTTAAGTGACATAGAGTTAAATTATTAGTGCATGAAAAACATAGATATGGAAAACCGCAAACTGAATACTGTTTAGAATAGAATAGAATAGAATTTTTATTGGCCAAGTGTGATTGGACACACAAGGAATTTGTCTTGGTGCATATGCTCTCAGCGTACATAAAATAAAATATACATTTGTCAAGAATGTGGTACAACACTTAATGATTGTCATAGGGGTCAAATAAGCAATGAAGAAGCAATATTAATAAAAATCTTAGGATATAAGCAACAAGTTACAGTCATACAGTCAACATGGGAGAAAATGGGTGATAGGAATGATGAGAAAAACTAGTAGAATAGAAGTGCAGATTAGAGTTATATAAAAACAACAACAAAGAAAGGAAGAGAGAGCAAGGTATCTCTCTAATTTTTTTTAATTTGTATGTACTTGTACCTGTTTTTGCATTATGTAATCAAACCTATATTTCCTAACAAAATTAATAATAAACAAGAAATGTAATACAGATAGGTCACGCATTGTCCACTGTTTTTAAATGTTCTTTATTTGTTGTTTTGTTTGCTATGTATATATGTAAATAAAGATATTTTCTAATTTTTAAAAAAGAGAGAGACGATCCAAAACTCCAAAGAGGAAATAAATAGATCCAAATACTTATTCACCATCAACCAACAGAGATGTAGAGGCTAACTAGCTTTACTGCAGGCATAATAGCAGCTCACAGAGGCTGCTGTAAAGTTGGTTAGTCTTGAAAGGGCTTCCAGTCTCCACGTAGGTTTTGTTTCCCCAGACTAACATGTTTTCTCCTCCCATCTTGTACTTCCAGGACTGAAAGTTGCCTTGTTTTCCCTGCCAGAAACAAACACACCAAAAGCAATTTTTTAGGCCTCCTATTGATGAGCAAATCAACATGTACTCAGAGACAAAGGAGTGCATCTCTTTCTTGTCGCTTCCTTTCTTGTAGTTTTCTTCCTTTCATCATCACCAAATCGAACCCTTTGTTTTCATCCTTACGAAAACAGCCCCTGAGCCTTGCTTTAGTGAATTTCCCATCTAAACCTTCCTTCTCCTGCTTTCCAAAAATGCAACCTCTCCTCTTTAAAGTTGCAATGGGTCTTTTTTGTTATTTACTTTTTGTGCAGTTTCAGTCTAACACGGCCTCTTTTGATCTATCGGTATCTCCTGGCTGGTTTTATTTTGCGACTTGTTTTTCTTAAAAGCTTCTCTGTTCCTCACCTGTTTTATCTCTATTTTGGAGTCCCGTACTTTCATCATTCGGTGGTGATCTGAAACCTAGACTCTTCGTTTTA